>NC_051391.1:57338459-57357366 GCF_015228065.2 Penaeus monodon
CGGATTAAGATATGCATCTGAAGCAGTTCTGCCGCAGAGTTTTATTGTGGCCGCGACGAGCAATCGGGTCCGACTTTGTAGATTGGTTTTGGGATATTAAACCCGACCTTGAAATTTACATGTCTGAACGTTGGCAGAGAGAGAGAGAGAGAGAGAGAGAGAGAGAGAGAGAGAGAGAGAGAGAGAGAGAGAGAGAGAGAGAGAGAGAGAGAGAGAGAGAGGAGAGCGAAGCAGAGCCTTACTCCCCCTCGCGCCCCCAGGCTGGTTCGCCATCGTGACGAGCGAGGGCCACACGGCGCCCTTCTTCTCGTCGGTGGAGCAGGTCGCCACCAGCAAGGTCTCCTTCTTCCTCACCAGATACGACGTGCCCGCCTACACCAACCTCAAAGATGGTGAGATCCTGCCGTGGATTTTTATTTTTTCAAAGTTCTTCGCTTGATATGCTACTGCCTTTTTTTTTCTTCTTCGCTAATTTTCATTTGTTTTGCTGCCTTTAACAAATCGCCCAATGCTTTTCAATTTGTTTCTTTATTCTACGATTACCATGCAGTTATCACAGAGATTCAAGATTTTAAAGACATCATCACATCACATCCCCATTCTTACAACCATCGGCTGTCATTGTGAATACCTCCCCCCCCCCCCCCACAAAAAAAAAATGGTCTTAACACACGCGCGTCTTCAAACTTTTCATTTTAACAAGTCTCCCCCTCAACCACAGAAAACGGGCGCATGACGTACCAGAAAACGGTGGTCCAAAGCGGCCACGTGCTGAAGCTACTGGGGATCTTCGAGGACCTCAATGCCCGCAGAACTAACAGCTCAGGACGAGGGCGAGATGCCGGTCCCGTCTATGTGTGTGATAAATATGCACAGTGTCTCAACTATAGAAACGAGGTGGGCCTAACGTCTTGTTTCGATTTCACTATGGGGTTATCTGTTTTCATTTTGTGTCGTTTTTGCTGCCGAGACTTCTCGCGACCAATTGATATCTAATGATTACCATTTTGTTCTCACCTTTTTCTGCTGTACTTTCTGTATCTTGTTTAATTACCCAACATTTTATAAATGTACTTTCTTTCTGCCTAATTTGCAACCGACCGCGCTGATTGCGTCGCTTTTGCAGGTGGTGTTCCTTCCGTTCTCGGCGTCGGGCCGCTTCTACACGACGGCGCACAAGACGAGCAAGAACCCCAACCACGTGTACCTGATGGCGCACATCCTCAAGAACCACAAGCTGCCCCTCACCGTCAGGCTCGTGTGCGGCTACATGCCCCGCGTCCCGTGCAACTTCACCGGTGAGTCGCGCAAGAGGCATAGCATGTTTGCAGGACATCCTTTGTCATAGTGCTTTAGAGTGTGGGATGAAGGGAGGCAGTCGACTCGCTGGTTACTGAAGTCCCATCTTAGCTTCAGCGCCAAGGAAAGTATTTATTTCTACCTCTCGCAGCATATCACGTCAGAGTGATATGTTCAAAAAAGCAATATTGGGTCAAGCTTAACTGATGGATGAAGGATGTGCAGCTTTCTAGCATGTGTTCGGTAACAGATTACGTATTGTAATGTAAGATGTTTCAATAATACCATGATAATAACAGCATATTTTTCTTCATTTATCGTGATCCTGCTGATGGCGACTCACAAATTTAGTTCAGCTTCAACTACGCTGCAGAGTATTATCGTATCGCCTCCAGTCCTTTCCGGTCCCGAGTCATGGCAGGATTTGTGTTTGTATTAACGGGTGGTGTCCGCCTTCAGGAGTGCTGCGACTGGAGGAGGCGGAGAAGGAGGCTGTCATCCTCGCGTGCACGATGACCAACGAGGCTCGAGCGACCCTGTTCGAGATCGACGTGGCGTCCAACTTCGTCCTGACGCCCGTGAAGGACCCGCTGTTCCCCAAGTCGCCCATCTTCCTCAAGACCGTCTCCTACTGCGAGGACGAGGCCGAGCCGTGGCGGCGACAGATCAAGGTCTGGCGCTGTTTAAGATATGAATTTTTTTGGAGATACATTTGAATCGTGTTTCCTGTCCTCATTTCAGGCTTCAATTTCTTTCTCAATTTTTACATGGCATAATTTATCTAACATTTTTGCTTCCCCTCAGGTCACACATCACGTGACCGAGAAGAGGTCGCGGTCCTTGAGCCGCTCGCTGAGCGACAAGTTCGTGGAGCAGCCGCGGCCGGCCGGCTTCGCCTTCTTGGCCGACGTCGAGAAGAGGAAGAACCGCGGCCGAGAGAAGTCGCGGGACCGCCTGGCCGTCCGCCTCGGCGAGAGGGCGCGCGACAAGAGCCGGGACAATATCCTCCGGAGCCGCAGCAAGGAGACGCTGCTCGACCACAGCCCCAGCAAGATCAACTGCAAGGGCCAAGACCAGAGGAAACTGTCCAAGCAGAACACGTACATCTTCCAGAACGGACGCAGCCCGCGGACGCAGCAGAAGAAGCAGGAGGCCGACGCCGTCCGCAGACTCAACCGATCTATCGAGAACTTGGACTACTCGAGGGTCGCGGACGACATCAGCCCCGTGCACGAGGCGGAGGAGGACGAGGACGAGGAGGCGCACTACACCGAGATCTGCGAGTACATCCTCAACAGGAAGTCCCCGCTGAAGAACGAGAGGCCGGGGCGCCAGCGGTCCGCCGACAAAGAGAACGGGACTCGCAGGGCAACAGGGCGCGTCCCGGAGAACAACCTGAGCTTCACTCTTCTCAAGAAGGACATCGGAGGATACTACGTCAAGATCCCGGGCTTCGAGGTGCCGAAGGAGGAGCTGGACCAAGGGCTCTCGCCGGAGCCCAGCAAAGGAAGCGACTCGCTGTGCTGATCACCAAGGAAGCTGATGCTTCTGTTGCCGGGGACAACAGGTGTGCCACTGAAATTCCATATCAAAACATGAAGCATGAGTAGTGTGAGCCAAGGACAGAAATGCAGGTAATGGCAACAAAATGGGAAAAAAAAAACTTATTCAGAGACAACACTGAGTAATAGGCGACTCGAAAAGTGGTAAATAATTATATATATATATATATATATATATATATATATATATATATATATATATATATATATATATATATATATATATATATATACATACATACATACATACATTTATTTACATGTCAATGTATGTATGCATATATGTATGTATACACCGAAACAAGTGCAATTTAGCGATGAAAAAGTGATAATGTTGGATTCCAAGATTCTTTAGTGGCAGAAAATTTCGGGTGAGAAAGTAGTAAGTTTCCCCCAATGGTGCTCACTATACTAAGCCTGACTCCGACTTACTGGCAGATAATTCTGTGGTCGTCGAATCTTGCACGGCTGTCAGAGGGTCGTTATTTTCGCCCCTTAGTTCGGTACAACGGTTGAAAGTATTACTGTATTTCTATAAAGGCATCAAGACATAGAGGAGTGGCGTGTTTTGTGTGTGACAGATGTGGAAGGATGTCTGACTGATGCTAGGAGTATTTTTTCCATTAAAAAGAATCATGAAACATTTCGAAAACTGTGTATGATTGCGAAATTCGTCTAGTCACTGGTATTGTTTTTGTTAACCTTTTCGTTATTTCTGGCTTAAATTTGCTAGCAAAAATTCTAGCAAAATAAATTGAAGCTGCTGAAAAAAATAGATTAGTACCTGCCGTCATTCCCATGGTACCCAGCTTAAATCACGCAAAACGTGAGTTCTTTGTTTTCTAAGAAACATCTAAAAGTATTGTGGAAGATACTTTAATTGTTTGGTTTTGATAATCAGTATGTTCATTGGCATCGCATGCTGATATACGGAAAATATTGTTTTTTCTTATTGTGAATGCCAACTGACTGAAGATGACTTGCCAGTGTATTTTATATTGAGAAACTGGCGTATTACAGCTTATTTTTTATTTTGTATGTGTACGAATGGTATGGTGAAAGTCCAATGTTTTTAATAACACGACGCTGTTATACAGCTTGTATTTGATGTCCAAGAGTATAATTCTTTGGCCGTATAACTGACTGATAACCTTTTGTACAGTATTACTCATATATATGAAGAACATGTATTTTGTGTACTTTTATATCATAAAGACTCACAATGCAGGACTCCAGTCGTGTACAGCAATGCACCTATTGTGTATTTTCCAATAATTATAGACGTGAATAAATTTACATTTGTTTAAAAGTGGATTTAATGAATAAAAAGCTGGGAGAAGACGTCAAGTTCAAATGAAATTTCTCAGAATATTTGAAACCCAGTGTTAATTCTGTTAAAATTTGGTATGAAACATATTGTAAAATTAATACATATCAGTGTTTAAATTAAATTCTCTTTAAGAATACCAGTTTCTCTTTTGTTCCTTTTAATGACTAAAAAAAAACACATATATTGAAATACATATTTATTTTGTCATATGTGAATACAGTACGAAATATATGACAGTATAAAAAACATGACAGCAAGCCATCAAAATACAGAGGATGGGCTACAGAGACATTTATACAAGAATTCATATACAAGGGATGTCTCCTGGTGTGAAGGCTCGACCTCGCTCCTGACCTTTCGAACATTCTTTCAAAACCACTTTTTCTCTTTCTCTGATACCAATCGACGCAGCAACTCATTTGATTATATGATGGTATTCATCCCTCTTTCTGTGGGTGCAGTGCGACGCAATCGTCGATTTATAATTTTTTAAAGGTTTAATTAGATTTATTGCCAAAACTTAAACTGATTGATATGATTGTGCTGTGCAATGGTTGGGGGAGTAATGCGGATTTCCTAAACATTATCTAGTACAAGAATATGCAATCTTTTATGAAAATAAGTAAGGAAAAAGTTCACATTCTCATACGCTTATTAAGAATAAATATATTCGTTTATGGATATTCACTATAATGGAAAAAATATGTAAAGGCCCTTTTAGCTCGTACAGGTATCATCACAAGATTACACTCATACCGAAGAATGGTCTGAACAAATTACAGATATCGCGGCGAAAAAGACAGCAAATCATAAACAGTGGGTGTTTGCTCGAACACCAAGCTGCATTCTGATTGGTCGCGAGAAAATCACAACTTCGAGCGCTGATTGGCTGTACACACTTGCCACTCGACGTTGATTGGCTGCCTCGGAATGATAATTTCCCATCTAATTGTCCAAACTCGAGACAAGTTTTTGTCAGTGTTGTACCCAGGAGCAACAAGAGACGTGTCTGTGTTGTTCAGCACGTGTCTGAAACGATAGTCAGTGGGCGGGGCAGATTCGTGGGGGATAACATTGTCGGCTAATTTTCTGACTAGAGAAATTCAGGGTCGGGACTGAGAGCATCACGTTTGCCTTTTCTACATCTACATTTGCTTCTTGTTCATCTTTTATTATAGTCTAATCTTTCTTCGTTTTTGAGTTTGTTTTTATTTTCATTACATGTTTTTTTTCAGTGTCTAAACATCATTGGTCACTACACTGTAATGCTGTTGTTTCTTTATGAAATTTATTAATTTACCTACTCTTCATCCGCCGTGAGTGCTTCATACAATCTCGAGCGCAATTTCATTTCCTTTCATTTCCTTTATCCAAAACGAACCGCATGACTGTCTATTCGGCTGGCTTCGAACGGATTTCGAACGCACAATGTACAGATCCCGCAGTACGTACAACACAAGGATAAGAAAAACAGTTCCAAAACACATTTGTTTCTTTAAAGGGATTTTGGATATAAACTCCTTCCTTAAGACAGGATATATGAATCCTTGTTCTTCCATGTCACTTTTCTACTTAACTATGATTTCATCACAGAAGAGTACTGGTCTTTTTGTTACATGTTTACAGACTGTTTGCTTTTCAATAAATAAAGTAGCATAGAAGTACATTTACAGGAAAAGAGGCTTATATCTTCCCCCTTTTGCGCTTTGTTTGAGTTCTGCTGACAGGAAACGTATAAACTTTATCAAATCCATATTGCAAGAACATACACACGCACGAACACTACCCAATAAACACAGACACACACGCACTTTTGTATGTATATGGTAAGTATGTAGTGGCATGTATACAAACTTTTTTTGAATAGCACTGGAACCTGCTCCAATATCCACCACATAAATCTCGAAACATAATGGTTAAAACTTTAAACAGAAGTTAAAGAGCAGGGTTTAGTGTCACTGAGAGTCACCTTTCCGGAGTCACAGCACGATGTGTGCCAAACTAGAACGCCTGGATCCACCACACGACAGGAAACACAGTTGTAAAGACAGCCAAAAGTATAGACATTTTTTCTTTTTCCAGGAACAGAAAGTATTGCTACATGCCACGGATAAGTATGTACAAAAACAACATATGCTAGGTCATATAAGCGAAACTGGAAGATACAGAAATGTAGCCGGAATTTTTCAACTCATTTGCCGAGAGAAGTTCAACTTGATTGTGATAGTCTGCGGAGATAAAATGCCACAACTCTGTAACTCAGTTTCCAAAGGCGCACTTCATTTCTAACGGATTTCAGAACATCCTATCGACGCATACGGCGCCTTGATTGAGCACAGGGAGTCGTGTTAGCAAGGGAGTCGGCAGGAGGCGGGGCCGCCGCTCAGCACACAGAGTCGTATCCGTTCACCTCGTCCCCGAGGACCGTCTTCCCGATCTCCTCCTGCGGGACCTCGAAGCCCTTCAGCTTCATGTAGTATCCCCTTTGCTATTTCTGCTGATGGTGGAGAGCTTGTCGTCCTCCTGGTCCTTCACCACCACTCGAATGATGTACACTTCGTTGGCCTTGTCCTTCTCTCGATCATGTCCCTGCGGCCCCCCTGGTCGAGCTCGTCTGCTCGCCGTGGCTGCCGTCGGCGGCGTTGACGTGGATGGTGGAGACGCCGCTCTCGCTCGGCGGGAATGTTCTCCTTGTAGTCTCCGCTCGCGCTCGAGAACTTCCTGCTCCTCGACTCGCTGAATGTCGCGCTCAGCCTGCCCGAGGCGTCACTCGGGACGTGGTTCTCCTCCTCGAGCGTGAAGCTGAGGTTGGGGAGGCTGAGTGGAGGGTGGCCTCTGGCGAAGGGCTGCCTCCGGGCCCGCTGCCCGTAGTCGCAGATCTCGGCGTAGTGGCTCTCGGAGACGTCCTCCTCCGTCTCGGGGATCGGGCTGATGTCGTCGGCCACGCGCGAGTACTCCAGGTTCTCCACCGACCTGTTGCTGTTGATGCTGTTGTTGATGCTGCTGCTCTTGTAGCCGCCCAGGTCGCTCTCGGCCCGCCGCTCGGGGTGCTTGGACCCGCCCCGCCCGTTCTGCAGCACGTACGTGTTCTGCTTGGAGAGCGGCTGTGCTCGGCGATCGGGAAGCCGCTGAAGCTGTTGCTGTAGTCGTGGTACTTGAACTTGGTCTTCTCGACGCTCTTCTCGCGGCTGCGGAACTCCCGGAACCTCTGCTCTCGGCTCTTGTCGCGGCTGGGCTCGCTCTGCCGGCTGTCCCTCGACCGGTCGCGGCTGCGCCCCTTCTTCTTGTCGTTGTCCACCGACAGGAACGACAGGCTCAGCGGCCGCACGCTGGCCATCGGCTCCACGAATTTGTCACTCAGTGATCGGGTCAATGACCTTGACCTCTTCTCGGTCACATGGTGAGTCACCTGCAGGCGAAGACGTTCGTGCATTAAACTCTCTGTTACAGCTGTTTAACATATGAGGCGAAAGTGATCTTATATGGTGAGCAAACAACAAGCCAAACTAAAACCAAGCAAGCCACCTATCCCTCTCGAAATATTTCCTGCCGTTAAACAAAAGCAGCGACCGTTCTCCGGCCCACCTTAATCTGTCGCCGCCAGGGCTCGGCTTCGTCGTCGCAGTAGGAGACGGTCTTCAGGAAGATGGGCGACTTGGGGAACAGCGGGTCCTTCACGGGCGTCAGGACGAAGTTGGACGCCACGTCGATCTCGAACAGGGTCGCCTGAGCCTCGTCGGTCATCGTGCACGCCAGAATCACCGCCTCCTTCTGCGCCTGCTCCAAGACGCAGCACTCCTGTGGAAGCGATTGTTTTCAGTCAGTACAAATTACTAAGAACATTCTCCGAAACTCCCTGCAGAGACTGCACTCTCTATCTTTTGAAAATACGAAAACCCCAGACTAATACAGCTTCGGGACCAAAGGTGGCACTTGTCGCGACTCACCGGTGAAGTTGCACGGGACGCGGGGCATGTAGCCGCACACGAGCCTGACGGTGAGGGGCAGCTTGTGGGTTCTTGAGGATGTGCGCCATCATGTTACACGTGGTGGGGTTCTTGCTCTCTGTGCGCCGTCGGTTTATACCGCGTCCCCTGAGCCGAGAACGGAAGGAACACCACCTGCAAAAGCGACGCAATCAGCGCGGTCGGAGGCAAAGGGGGGGACATCGGGGGGAAGCGAAATGAAGGAAACCAAAAATCAACAAATAGATTGGCCGATTACAAACATACAAAAGAAGTACGATATTCATTAAGTAATAAATAGCAATGACCACAATATAAATGTATGTAGGTATGTATGGCTTATTAACATACATACATACATTATATATATATATAGAAATATATCTACCCTAATATATATATAATAATATATACAGATATATACAGATATATACATATATATGCAAATATATACATATATATATAAATATATATATACCTATATATACCTATATATACATATATATACATATATATACATATATATGCATATCAACATTGCAAACAGGGCCCGCCTAAAGCCCCAAGCCCACCTCGTTCCTGTAGTTGAGACACTGGGCGTATTTATCACAGTTGAAGACGCTGGACGCGTCGCGCCCTCGCCCCGCGCTGTTGGTCCTGCGGGCGTTGAGGTCCTCGAAGATGCCCATGAGCTTGAGCACGTGGCCGCTCTGCACGACCGTCTTCTGGTACGTCATGCGCCCCTCGGCTGTTTCCAAAGGGAGGAAGGGTTTTCATTTGAGGTTTGTTGTTCATTCATTCTGTGTGTGTTTGTCTGTGTGCGTGTTGAAGCAAAGGTCAGTTAACAGATTCTGCACAATTCAGATCGAACGACGCCGACGAGTGTATATCCATGACACAGGGGGCGAAGGCATGCACTTGCATAAGGTCTCTCGAACAGGAGCTGAGACACAGGAAGAAATACTCGAAGAAGGTCCCCAAGCCCTTCAAAGGGCGCGGCAAAGAGTCTCACCATCTTTGAGGTTGGTGTAGGCGGGCACGTCGTATCTGGTGAGGAAGAAGGAGACCTTGCTGGTGGCGACCTCTCCACGACGAGAAGAAGGCGCCGTGTGGCCCTCGCTCGTCACGATGGCGAACCAGCCTGGGGGCGCGAGGGGGAGTAAGGCTCTGCTTCGCTCTCTCTCTCTCTCTCTCTCTCTCTCTTTCTCTCTCTCGCTCTCTCCCTCCCTCCCTCCCTCTCTCTCTCGCTCTCTCTCTCTCTCTCTCTTCTCTCTCTCTCTCTCTCTCTCTACTCTCTCTCTCTCTCTCTCTCTCTCTCTCTCTCTCTCTCTCTCTCTCTCTCTCTCTCTCTCTCTCCTATCGCACTGAAATCTAAATAATAAACCTGCCATGAAATTCTAATTCTCAGGATGCATGTTTACAGTTGCAGTGAATAAAGTCCAGACGAAGCTTATCGCAGTCTGAAATCTACACGCGGATATCGTCAGAGAAAGCAATGTATGAAGACGAAGGACAGGAGAGGGGAGGGGAGGGGAGGGGGAGGGGGAGGGGGGGGAGAAAGAGGAGAGGGGTCATGTTGGTGATAAGAGAGGGAGAAGAAGCAGAGGAGGAGGACGACGACTAATAAGCCTTTTTGGAAGAGGGACTGAGGAAGAAGAAGATGGAGAAGAGGTAGAAGAAAAGAAAAAGGAGGAGGAGAGGAGGAGGAGGAAGGAGGAGGAGGAGGAGGAGGAGGAAGAGGAGAAGGAGGAGGTGGAAGAGGATATAGAGGAGGAGGTGGTAAAATGAGTAGGGAGTGAGGCCTTAGAAGAGAAATAAGAGCAGAGGCAGACAGGGACAGAATGCAGAGTGAAAGGGGGAAACGAGATAAACGAGAGTAAATGGGAGGATCCCCTGGCTGACCTGTGTAGGAGTCGGGGATGACGATGGCCGGGCCGACGGGGGTGAGGCGCCGTCGCGACCGGGCGGAGAGACACGCCGCGGACCTGCAAGGAACCGGATGAAGGGATAACGATGGTGCCTTGGAGGTGATGATGGTGATGGTGATGATGGTGATGGTGATGGTGATTTTGATGGTGATGGTGATGGTAGGGCCTATCATACTGACAAGGCTGATAATGACACTATCGCGAAGCGGTGCCAGGTGCAGACGCATTCCCTGGGGGGCCGGGGGGCCCGGGGGGGGCTCCGCCGTCGGAACCAATGCGGTGTTGGCCACGATGCTCAGGCTGCTTTATCAGAAGCGTAATGATTTGGATAATAGCAATGCTGCCTTTCTTTAGCTAGATTCATAAAAGGAAGAAATGAAATACTAAAGAACTACAGAGATAGTGAAATGGTGATAATAATAACCTCTGTCTGAACCACCGAACCATAACAACAGTGATGAAGTCACTAACTTCATTACTACTACTACTACTTTTTACCTTTCTGACACAAATATTTGCAAAGACCACCAGGAAATAACACTTACCACCGCCAGCCATCTGACTCATCAACGGTACCATTCTTATTACTCCGAGCTTCATTAGTATCATAAACTCGTTGTTAATAGTAGTCGCGTTATTTCAATTGCTAACGCGACTACTATTAACAACGAGTTTATGATACTAATGAAGCTCGGAGTAATAAGAATGGTACCGTTGATGAGTCAGATGGCTGGCGGTGGTAAGTGTTATTTCCTGGTGGTCTTTGCAAATATTTGTGTCAGAAAGGTAAAAAGTAGTAGTAGTAGTAATGAAGTTAGTGACTTCATCACTGTTGTTATGGTTCGGTGGTTCAGACAGAGGTTATTATAATCACCATTTCACTATCTCTGTAGTTCTTTAGTATTTCATTTCTTCCTTTTATGAATCTAGCTAAAGAAAGGCAGCATTGCTATTATATCCAATATCATTACGCTTCTGATAAAGCAGCCTGAGCATCGTGGCCAACACCGCATTGGTTCCGACGGCGGAGCCCCCCCCGGCCCCCCGGCCCCCCAGGGAATGCGTCTGCACCTGGCACCGCTTCGCGATAGTGTCATTATCAGCCTTGTCAGTATGATAGGCCCTACCATCACCATCACCATCAAAATCACCATCACCATCACCATCATCACCATCACCATCATCACCTCCAAGGCACCATCGTTATCCCTTCATTCCGGTACTTGCAGGTCGCGGCGTGTCCTCTCCGCCGGGTCGCGAGCGCCCTCCACCCCCGTCGCCCGGCATCGTCAGCCCGACTCCTACACAGGCAGCCAGGGGTCTCCCATTACTCTCGTTATCTCGTTTCCCCCTTTCAACTATGCATTCTGTCCCTGTCTTGCCTCTGCATCTTATTTCTCTTCTAAGGCCTCATCTCCCTACTCATTTTACCACCTCCTCCTCTACCTCCACCTCCTCCTCTTCCTCTTCCTCTTCCTCCTCCTCCTCCTCTTCCTCCTCCTCCTTCTCCTCCTTTTTCTTTTCTTCTACCTCTTCTCCATCTTCTTCTTCCTCAGTCCCTCTTCCAAAAAGGCTTATTAGTCGTCGTCCTCACTCTTCCGTTCGTCTCCTCCTCTTTATCACCAAACATGACCCTTCTCTTTTCCCCCCCTCCACTCCCCTCCCCCTCCCCCTCCCCTCCTCCTGTCCTTCGTCTTCATACATTGCTTTCTCTGACGATATCCGCGTGTAGATTTCAGACTGCGATAAGCTTCGTCTGGACTTTATTCACTGCAACTGTAAACATGCATCCTGAGAATTAGAATTTCATGGCAGGTTTATTATTTAGATTTCAGTGCGATAGGAGAGAGAGAGATGAGATAGAGATGAGAGAATGAGAGATGAGGAGACGATAGAGGATCTCTGAGGAGATGAGAGGAAGAAGAGAGAGAGAGAGAGAGGGAGAGAGGGAGGAGAGACAGAGAGAGAGAGAAGAGGGAGGGAGGGAGGGAGGGAGGAGGGAGGAGAGAGCGAGAGAGAAAAAGAGAGCGATGAGAGCGAGAGGAGAGAGAGAAGAAAGAGCAGAGAGAACCGAGAGAGAGAGGAGAGAGAGATGAGAGAGCGGGAGAGAGAGAGATGGTAGACTGTGATGACGAGAGAGCGAGAGAGAGAGTGAGGGAGGGAGGGAGGAGAGCGAAGAGAGAGAAAGAGCGAGAAGAGAGAGAGAGAAGAGAGCGATAGCAGAGCCTTACTCCCCTCGCGCCCCCAGGTGGTTCGCCATCGTGACGGAGCGAGGGCCACACGGCGCCCTTCTTCTCGTCGGTGGAGCAGGTCGACACCAGCAAGGTCTCCTTCTTCTCACCAGATTACGACGTCGCCGCTACACCACCCTCAAAGATGTGATGCACTCTTGCCGCGCCCTTTGAAGGGCTTGGGGACCTTCTTCGAGTATTTCTTCCTGTGTCTCAGCTCCTGTTCGAGAGACCTTATGCAAGTGCATGCCTTCGCCCCCTGTGTCATGGATATACACTCGTCGGCGTCGTTCGATCTGAATTGTGCAGAATCTGTTAACTGACCTTTGCTTCAACACGCACACAGACAACCACACACAGAATGAATGAACAACAAACCTCAAATGAAAACCCTTCCTCCCTTTGGAAACAAGCCCCGAGGGGCGCATTGACGTACCAGAAGACGGTCGTGCAGAGCGGCCACGTGCTCAAGCTCATGGGCATCTTCGAGGACCTCAACGCCCGCAGGACCAACAGCGCGGGGCGAGGGCGCGACGCGTCCAGCGTCTTCAACTGTGATAAATACGCCCAGTGTCTCAAACTACGAGGAACGAGGTGGCTTGAGGGCTGTAGGCGGGCCCTGTTTGCAATGTGATATGCTATTATATGTATATATATTATATATGGATATTATAGGTATATATAGGGTATATTATTATATTTATATATATATGTATTATATTGTGCATATTATATGATATATATATATTCTTATTATATATACTATATATATATACTATATTTTTTATATATATATATATATATGTATGTATGTATGTATATATATACATACATACATACATACATTTATATTGTGGTCATTGCTATTTATTACTTAATAAATATCGTACTTCTTTTGTATGTTTGTAATCGGCCAATCTATTTGTTGATTTTTGTTTCCCTTCATTTCGCTTCCCCCCGATGTCCCCCCCTTTGCCTACGACCGCGCTGATTGCGTCGCTTTTGCAGGTGGTGTTCCTTCCGTTATCGGCGTCGGGCCGCTTTCTACACGACGGCGCCCCAAGACGAGCAAGAACCCAACCACGTGTACCTGATGGGCGCACATCCTCAAGAACCACAAGCTGCCCCTCACCGTCAGGCTCGTGTGCGGCTACATGCCCCGCGTCCCGTGCAACTTCACCGGTGAGTCGCGACAAGTGCCACCTTTGGTCCCGAAGCTGTATTAGTCTGGGGTTTTCGTATTTTCAAAAGATAGAGAGTGCAGTCTCTGCAGGGAGTTTCGGAGAATGTTCTTAGTAATTTGTACTGACTGAAAACAATCGCTTCCACAGGAGTGCTGCGTCTGGAGCAGGCGCAGAAGGAGGCGGTGATTCTGGCGTGCACGATGACCGACGAGGCCTCAGGCGACCCTGTTCGAGATCGACGTGGCGTCCAACTTCGTCCTGACGCCCGTGAAGGACCGCTGTTCCCCAAGTCGCCCATCTTCCTGAAGACCCGTCTCCTACTGCGACGACGAAGCGAGCCATGGCGGCGACAGATAAGGTGGGCCGGGAGAACGGTCGCGCTTTTGTTTAACGGCAGGAAATATTTCGAGAGGGATAGGTGGCTTGCTTGGTTTTAGTTTGGCTTGTTGTTTGCTCACCATATAAGATCACTTTCGCCTCATATGTTAAACAGCTGTAACAGAGAGTTTAATGCACGAACGTCTTCGCCTGCAGGTGACTCACCATGTGACCGAGAAGAGGTCAAGGTCATTGACCCGATCACTGAGTGACAAATTCGTGGAGCCGATGGCCAGCGTGCGGCCGCTGAGCCTGTCGTTCCTGTCGGTGGACAACGACAAGAAGAAGGGGCGCAGCCGCGACCGGTCGAGGGACAGCCGGCAGAGCGAGCCCAGCCGCGACAAGAGCCGAGAGCAGAGGTTCCGGGAGTTCCGCAGCCGCGAGAAGAGCGTCGAGAAGACCAAGTTCAAGTACCACGACTACAGCAACAGCTTCAGCGGCTTCCCGATCGCCGAGCACAGCCTGGAGGCCAAGAAGAAGAGCTCGGACCACCGCAAGATCTCCAAGCAGAACACGTACGTGCTGCAGAACGGGCGGGGCGGGTCCAAGCACCCCGAGCGGCGGGCCGAGAGCGACCTGGGCGGCTACAAGAGCAGCAGCATCAACAACAGCATCAACAGCAACAGGTCGGTGGAGAACCTGGAGTACTCGCGCGTGGCCGACGACATCAGCCCGATCCCCGAGACGGAGGAGGACGTCTCCGAGAGCCACTACGCCGAGATCTGCGACTACGGGCAGCGGGCCCGGAGGCAGCCCTTCGCCAGAGGCCACCCTCCACTCAGCCTCCCCAACCTCAGCTTCACGCTCGAGGAGGAGAACCACGTCCCGAGTGACGCCTCGGGCAGGCTGAGCGCGACATTCAGCGAGTCGAGGAGCAGGAAGTTCTCGAGCGCGAGCGGAGACTACAAGGAGAACATTCCGCCGAGCGAGAGCGGCGTCTCCACCATCCACGTCAGCGCCGCCGACGGCAGCCACGGCGAGCAGACGAGCTCGACCAGGGGCGGCCGCGACATGATCGAGAAGGACAAGGCCAACGAAGTGTACATCATTCGAGTGGTGGTGAAGGACCAGGAGGACGACAAGCTCTCCACCATCAGCAGAAATAGCAAAGGGGGATACTACATGAAGCTGAAGGGCTTCGAGGTCCCGCAGGAGGAGATCGGGAAGACGGTCCTCGGGGACGAGGTGAACGGATACGACTCTGTGTGCTGAGCGGCGGCCCCGCCTCCTGCCGACTCCCTTGCTAACACGACTCCCTGTGCTCAATCAAGGACGCGTATGCCGTGTGATAGGATGTTCTGAAAGTCCTTTAAGAAATGAAGTGCGCCCTTTGGAAACTGAAGTTACAGAAATTTGTGGCATTTTATCTCCGCAGACTTTATCACAATCAAGTTGAACTTCCACTCGGCTAAATGAGTTGAAAATTCCGGCTTACATTTCTGTATCTCAGTTTCGCTTATATGAACTAGCATATGTGTTTGTGTACATAATTATCCGTGGCATGTAAGCAATACTTTCTGTTCCTGGAAAAAAAGTCTAGACTTTTGCCTGTCTTTACAACTGTGTTTCCTGTCGTGTGGTGCGATCCAGGCGTTCTAAGTTGCACACACTCGTGGCTGTGACTCCGGGAAAAGGGTGACTCTCAGTGACACTAAACCCTGCTCTTGAACCTTCTGTGTAAAGTTTTACATTATGTTTCGAGATTTATGTGGTGGATATTGGAGCAGGTTCCAGTGCTTTTAAAAAAAAAGTTGTATACATGCACACATACATACGTACCAATATACGTATAAAAGTGCGTGTCTGTATGTGTTTATGTGGGTATGTGTTCGTGCGTGTGTATGTTCGTGGCAATATGGATTTGATAAAGTATATTACCGTTCATTGTCAGAAGAAACTCAGAACAAAGCGCAAAGATATATAAGCCTCTTTTCCTGTAAATGTACTTCTATGCTACTTATTTATGGAAAAGAAACAGTCTGTAAACATGTAACAAAAAGACCAGTACCTTCTGTGATGAAAACATAGGTAAGTAAGGAAAGTGACATGGAAGAACAAGTGATTCATATATCCTGTCTTAGGGAAAGAAGGATTTATATCCCAAATCCCTTTAAAGGAAACAAATGTGTTTTGGAAACTGTTTTTTCTTATCCTTGTGTTGTACGTACTGCGGGATCTGTACATTGTGCGTTCGAAATCCGTTCGAAGCAGCGAATGAGACAGTCATGCGGTTCGTTTTGATAAAGGAAATGAAAGGAAAATGAAATGCGCTCGAGATTGTGATGAAGCACTCACGGCGGATGAAGGAGTAGGTAAATTTATAATTTCATAAAGAAACAACAGCATTACAGTGTAGTGACTAATGATGTTTAGACACTGAAAAAAAAACATGTTATGAAAATAAAAACAAACCCAAAAACTAAGAAAGTTTAGACTATAATACAAAGATGAACAAGAAGCAAATGTAGATTAGAAAAAGAGCAAACGTGATGCTCTCAGTCCCGTCCTGAATTTCTCTAGTCAGATCGCCGACAATGACCCCACGAACTGCCCCGCCCACTGACTATCGTTTCAGACACGTGCTGAACAACACAGACACGTCTCTTGTTGCTCCTGGGTACAACACTGACAAAAACTTGTCTCGAGTTTGGACAATTAGATGGGAAATTATCATTCCGAGGCAGCCAATCAACGTCGAGTGGCAAGTGTGCACAGCCAATCAGCGCTCGAAGTTGTGATTTTCTCGCGAACCAATCAGAATGCAGCTGGTGTTCGAGCAAACACCCACTGTTTATGATTTGCTGTCTTTTTCGCCGCGATATCTGTAATTTGTTCAGACCATTCTTCGGTATGAGTGTAATCTTGTGATGATACCTGTACGAGCTAAAAGGGCCTTTACATATTTTTTCCATTATAGTGAATATCCATAAACGAATATATTTATTCTTAATAAGCGTATGAGAATGTGAACTTTTTCCTTACTTATTTTCATAAAAGATTGCATATTCTTGTACTAGATAATGTTTAGGAAATCCGCATTACTCCCCCAACCATTGCACAGCACAATCATATCAATCAGTTTAAGTTTGGCAATAAATCTAATAAACCTTAAAAATTATAAATCGACGATTGCGTCGCACTGCACCCACAGAAGAGGGATGAATACCATCATATAATCAAATGAGTTGCTGCGTCGATTGGTATCAGAGAAAGAGAAAAAGTGGTTTGAAGGAATGTTCGAAAGGTCAGGAGCGAGGTCGAGCCTTCACACCAGGAACATCCTTGTATATGAATTCTTGTATAAATGCTCTGTAGCCCATCCTCTGTATTTTGATGGCTTGCTGTCATGTTTTTTATACTGTCATATATTTCGTACTGTATTCACATAGACGAAATAAATATGTATTTCAATATATGTTTTTTTTAGTCATTAAAAGGAACAAAAGAAACTGGTTTTCCCTAAGAGAATTTAATTTAAACAATGATATGTATTAATTTTACAATATGTCATACCAAATTTTAACGGGAATTTAAACACTGGGTTTCAAATATTCTGAGAATTTCATTTGAAATTTGACGTCTTCTCCCAGTTTTTTTATTCATTAAATCCACTTTTAAACAAATGTAAATTTATTCACGTTATAATTATTGGAAAATACACAATAGGTGCATTGCTGTACACGACGGAGTCTGCATTGTGAGTCTTTATGATATAAAAGTACACAAAATACATGTTTTCATATATATGAGTAATACTGTACAAAAGGTTACGTCAGTTATACGCCAAAGAATTATACTCTTGGACATCAAATACAAGCTGTATAACAGCGTCGTGTTATTAAAAACATTGGATTTTCCCACCATACCATTCGTACACATACAAAATAAAAAATAAGCTGTAATACGCCAGTTTCTCAATATAAAATACACTGGCAAGTCATCTTCAGTCAGTTGGCATTCACAATAAGAAAAAACAATATTTCCGTTATCAGCATGCGAGCCAAATTTAAACATACTGATTTTCAAAACAAACAATTAAGTATCTTCCCCAATACTTTTAGATGTTTCTTAGAAAACAAAGAACCACGTTTTGCGTGATTTAAGTGGGTACCATGGGAAGACGGCAGGGACTAATCTATTTTTTTCAGCAGCTTTAATTATTTGCTAGAATTTTTGCTAGCAAATTTAAGCCAGAAATAACGAAAAGGTTAACAAAAACAATACCCGTGACTAGACGAATTTCGCAAATCATACACAGTTTTCGAAATGTTTCATGATTCTTTTTAAGGAAAAAATACTCCTAACATCAGTCAGAATCCCTTTCCCCATCTGTCACACACAAAACACGCCACTCCTCTATGTCTTGATGCCTTTATAGAAATACAGTAACTTTCAACCGTTGTACCGAAAATAAGGGCGAAAATAACGACCCTCTGACAGCCGTGCAAGATTCGAAAGACCACAGAATTATCTGCCAGTAAGTCGGAGTCAGGCTTAGTATTAGTGAGCACCATTGGGGGAAACTTTTCTACTTTCTCACCCGAATTTTCTGCCCCTAAAGAAAATTTGGAATCCAACATTATCACTTTTTCATCGCTAAATGCACTTGTTTCGGTGTTAACATACATATATGCATAATACATTGACATGTAAATAAAATGTATGATGTATGTATATAATAATATATATATATATATATAATATATATATATAATATATATATATATATATATATATATATAAAAAATTATTTACCACTTTCGAGTGCCTATTACTCATGTTGTTTGAATAAGTTTTTTTTTTCCATTTTTTCATTACCTGCATTTTTGTCCTGGGTCACACTACTCATGCTTATGTTTGATATGGAATTCAGTGGCCACACCTGTTTTTCCCGGCAAAAAGCATCAGCTTCCTTTGGCAGCACAGCGAGTCGCTCCTTGCTGGGTTTCCGGGGAGAGCCTTGTCCAGCTCCTCCTTTGGCCTCGAAGCCACGAGAGACTCGAGTCCTTTCTAGAAGAGAGTCGTTTTTG
>NC_051391.1:57357466-57367466 GCF_015228065.2 Penaeus monodon
CCCCATGAAATTGTTGTAATCATTAAATCTATACTCTTTATACAAGTTCGTGAATAAGTGCGTGGCTCTTTTGTATAAGCCTGAAAATATTGGCGTATAATCTTGTCAATAGTAAAACATGTGTACTTCAAATCTTCCCAATTGCCTGAACATCCTCTGTTTGTGAATCAAATATCCACATTTATCACTAACTAATAATAAAAAATAGACTAAACTAAAAATCGCTAAAAAAAATCAAACTAAATTATACAAATAAAAGGAGAGAGAGAGAGAGAGAGAGAGAGAGAGAGAGAGAGAGAGAGAGAGAGAGAGAGAGAGAGAGAGAGAGAGAGAGAGAGAGAGAGAGAGAGAGCGTAATGTCTTCCCGCCGCGGCCCGCGTCCCGCGCAGCTCAGGCGCTTCTCATCTGGACCGAACTTCCGGCGCCTCGATGCCTGACCAATGCGAGAAGAAAAGGCGTCCCAATTTGCGTGGCGTGACATGGATATATTTGGGTTGCGCGAGAGACTTGGACGCTGATTTAGACTTAAACCACGGTTGATGGGAAGGGCATCTAACGAAGCATGGGCGGCACTGCACTGGTATCCCCTTTGCCCTAAGGCTGGCACTGGGTGGGCATCGCCTGAGCCCCGGGCAAGGGGGTCTTCGGGCGTAGAACGAAATCCTCATCAAATATTCGTTGTGTGGACATGCTTCCTGTTGATGACCTGCGTGCTGATGGTGAAGGGATAGTATAGATGCATAAGTATATCTAATGGACCCTGCGTGCGCATATGAGTGACATCTGCGTACAGATGGTTCAATAGCCACGAATGAACATACATGAAAACAAATTAAAAAAGATTTAGATATTGATGCGGATGTGTAAACACGTTCTCGGTAACTTTTCTACAGACAAGTATCAACTAACAAGTATAAAGCCTATCTAAAACCCCGTTGCCAATTACAAATGTTCTCAACTCTTATCAAAGATAAAATGACATATATGAATATCCGGCATGTCCGAAAGCCCTCTTCGGTCCCCCAGGCCTTCGCCAATCCGTGCAAGGCAGTGCGCGCAGTCCCGCAGCGTGCCAAGCATCAGCCGCAAGAAATTGCAAGGGAAACTCCGAGAGGTTTTCGGGCTGACGTGACGCGCCTCTCCTGACACGAGGGCGGGGACGCGGGTCGCGCGGACGTCGGGGGGCGCTGAGTATGCTAATGCGTCGGAGGGGGGAGGTCTCTCCTTCCTTTCCCCTTCTTGCCTCCCCTTTCCTTCCATCACCCTCTCTTCCTCTTCTCCCTCCTTCTCACTCCCTTTACTAGTGTTCTCTGCTTCTCTGCCGCCCCTACCCTCCCTGCGCTCTTCATGTATCTCCTCTAAAAAGAAAGAAAATAAAAGTTGCTGAAACCAGGCCAATAAATTGAAGGAAATCAGCGACTGTGAACGCATTATGGCGCCTGACTCGTCGGCATTTCTGATAACGCAACGTCTAAGAAAGGAACCTCATAACCTTACAGTGTGAGCACGTGAAAAGAGGAAATGGGTTTTAAAAAATAAACTGAGAACTACAAGCCATCAGCGCTTATACACAGCGAGAATTACCTGTGAAACCGCAGGAGCAAGCCGCAAATTTGGCCCCGAATGGACACAACTTCCTGACTCGAACGCGCGCCCTACAAACGCCTTGGAGGCGGCCGTCGACGGGGCCGCGGCGCGGGCAGCCTGGCCCCTCGGCCGCTCGTGTGCGCGCGGGTCTATCTGTCCGTTTGTCTTCTGTCTCTATACATATAATATACATACATACATACATACATACATACATACATACATACATACCACACCCCGCAGCACACACACACCACACACACCACACAACAACAACTACACATATACACATAACACACATACACACACATACACAATATATATATATACAGAGAGAGAGAGAGAGAGAGAGAGAGAGAGAGAGAAGAGAGGAGAGAGAGAGAGAGAGAGAGAGAGAGAAAGAGAGAGAAAGAGAATGCACAGACACACACACAGACACAGACAGACAGACAGACAGACACAGACACAGACACACACACACACACACACACACACACACACACACACACACACACACACACACACACATCATATATATTATATAATATATATATATATATATAATATATATATATATATATACTATATATACATATACACACTATAATCACATACACATACACATACATATACATATACATACACACACACACACACACACACACACACACACACACACACACACACACACACACACACACACACACATATATATATATATATAGAGAGAGAGAGAGAAATAATATATGTATATATATATACACATATATGTACATACATGTATATACGTATACAAATGTGTGTATGTACACACACATATATACAAACAACTCGCTCGAGTTCGCTCGGACGCGACCGTCCCCGGACTTCCTGACCCACATGGCCGAGACATGAACGCATATACACACAGATGCATGTCTGTGTGTTATTTGATTTATCCATGCTTGTGCTTAAACAAATATGACTGAACAGGAAATAAAGAGAATAAAAAACAATCTTGATTTTTCCCCACTTTTTTTACACTAACGACCTTCAAAAACCCTGGTCATTCTTATTCCCCGAAAGCGCTCCAGCGGCGCTGGCCTGGTCGTACTTGGCACACCTCGACGACCGCACCTCGCCCTTCAGCGGTGGTCGAAGCCGTAACACTTGCACGGAACAGAACCCATAGCGCTGTCCTTCCCTCGAATGACTCACGTAGTGCTTAAGTGATGTCTGTGTACATCCGTGTGCGCGTGTAAACATTCCCATGGCTGTGTGTACGCATTATTTGTTTCCGTGGTATTGTGTAGTTCTCCATCTTTCAAAATGATAAAAAAACAATCGATTTTCTTGCTGCGACAGAAATAGAACGAGCCGATTCTGACCGCTGGCTCACGTGACTCACAAACCTTCAGCTTCCGTCTTCCAGAAACTACGCGCTGCTACTCCCCTCTGCTTTTCTTTCGCATCATCATCCGTATCTTCCTATTGGCTTTTTTCATAATTATTGTTTTTGCTATCTGGTTTGCCTGCTCTTCCGCCATTCTGTCTATTTCCACCCTCTTCTTTTTATAACGATAATGCCATTATTGTTATCATCTTCATTATTATTATTATCATAATTATCTTTATCATTATCATTATTATTATCATAACTATTACCATATATTATAAATATTATATACTCATTATCATTATCAATGTCAAGGTTATTATTATTACAATTATTTTTTTTTGTCCTATATTACTATTACCATTATTATTATCGTTATTACTGTTATTACTCTTAAATAATAATAATAATAATAACAATTATTATTATTATCATATGTATTATTATATTCAACATTA
Organism: Penaeus monodon; assembly: GCF_015228065.2. Taxonomy (NCBI): domain Eukaryota; kingdom Metazoa; phylum Arthropoda; class Malacostraca; order Decapoda; family Penaeidae; genus Penaeus; species Penaeus monodon. The sequence continues at coordinate 57,360,887 of NC_051391.1, forward strand.
TTATTATTATTATTATTATTATTATTATTATTATTATTATTATTATTATCATTATTATTATTATCATTATCATTATTGCCACTGTCACTACAATTATCATTATCATTATTATCAATATTATTGACAATATTATTATTATTTTCACTATTATCATTATCATTATTGCCATTTTCATCATTATTACTACTATTATCATCGTTATCACTATAATAATTTTAATCATCGTCCTTTTTTTGTACTTTTTTATCTGTTATTGTCATTATTATCATTTTTCTAATTTACTCTCTTTCCTCTCCCTCATCCCTCCTTTCCTTTCTGTTTTCCTCAATTCTTCCTGTTCTTATATTTCTTCATCTTCCCATCCTCCTTTCTCTCTCTATCTCTATCTGCCTCTGCTTCTGCCCCTGTCTCTACCTCACCTTCCCTTTCTCCCTCTCCCTCTCCCCCTCCCTTTCCTCCTCTCCTCCTTCTCCCCCTCTCCCTCCCCTCCTCCTCCCTCTCTTCCTCTCCCTCTCCTTCCCCCCCTTTCCTTCTCTCCCTCTCCTCCTCTCCCTCACCTTCCCGTCCTCCAGCACCCATTACCCGGAGGCCCGTCCCGCCAGCCCCTGCAGATTCCTCGAACGCAGGGTCTCGAGCGAGAGGGCGAGCGAGAGAGAGAGAGCGGGTCGAGGTGCGGCGCGTGGCTGGTATTTCCGATCTTTCTATGAGACGAGAGGCAAATTATCTTCTTTTATTTTCTTTGTTGCTGTTTTCTTGTTTGTTTGTTTGTCTGTGATCTGATGACCGGGTTTTTTCTTTTGTGTTTTGCCGGTGGTCTGAAAGGCGGATCGCGCGGCCGAGTTTCCGTGAATGGAGAGAGGAATTATCTGTTCCTTTGTTGCTGTTGTTGTTATTGTTGTCGTTCGCTTGGATGCGAGATTGGTGTGGCCATTTCCCGACGAGATGAGAGGAAAATTGTTCTCGAATCTCTTGCAACGCTTTTGCGAATTCTTACAGGAAGAAAGGAAAATCGTTTGCTGTAGTTGTTGTCAGCGTATGTGAATCTGAACGAGCAAGGACGTCCACGTGTGTATGCAAATCCCCATACCATTATCACTTGCTACAAAGACAGCCTTGGCGAGAAATGGGAAAAACCGCAGCGTCTCTTGTGACACAGAAGCTCGGTAATGGATGCTGTGACGCACGTCCTCAAGGACGCCTCCGGCCTCGTGGCACTCGAGGACCAGGTGTTGAGGGAGAGGAGGGGGAGGGAGGGGGAGGGGAGGAGAGGGGGAGATGAATAGGAGGGGACGAAGTAGGAAGAGGCAGATGATAAAGATGTAGAGGAAGAAGAAGAAGAAGAGCATGATGAGGGAGGTAGGGTAAAGAAGGCGTTGAGGTGAGGAATTTCCCGCTCAAGGCCACTTCCGCAAGAACCAAAAGTTAGGACACAGTTTTACCCCTTATGGAATGGGGATAGGAAGGAGAAAAGGAAGAGGAACAACAGAGGAAGAGGAGGGAGGAGAATGGAAGATAGATATATAGAAAGACAGGTAGAGAGAGAGCGAGCGAGAGAGAGAGAGGAGAGAGATAAGAGATAGAAGAGAGGAGAGAGAGAGAGAGAGATGAGAGAGCGAGAGAGGTGGGGGGGGGAGGGAAGGGAGAGGGGCGAGGGATTGAGATGAAGAGGGAGAGTGAGATGGAGAGGTAGAGATAAGAGAGAGAGAGAGAGAGAGAGAGAGAGAGGAGATAGAGAGAAAAAAGAGAGAGAGAGAGCGAGAGTGAGAGAGAGAGAGAGAGGGAGAAGAGTAAGAGAAGAAAGAAAGGTGAGGAGGGATATGGATAGGGGAGGTGAGGGAGAGAGAGAGAGAAAAGTCGAGGAGAGAGAGAGAAAGAGAGAGAGAGAGAGTAGATAGAGAGAGAGAGAGAGAGAGGGGAGAGAGAGAGGGAGAGAGAGAGAGGGAGAGAGAGAGAGAGAAGAAACTTTAAAAACGGATAGAAAAAAGTTATAGACAAATGTAATCTATGGCCTTATGAAACAAGTAAACAGAAGAAGATTAAAAACAGAGGAGGCGTAAAGGAGATAATGGAATTTCTTGGCGAGGAATCTCATTGTCTCAAAAAGGTCCTTAAAGTATTTGCGGTTAAGGTCGACGACGGCCCAGCGCGCGCGACCTTCGTGGCACCGGCCCCGGGAACGCAACTCATCCTTTGCACACGGGATTCTCGGCGGATTCCTGATCGGGAGACGACAGCTGAATTCCTCTGACCGGTTTTCAATCTCCGTCTCTGTCTGTCTGTCTCTTTTATTCTCTCTCTCTCTCTCTCTCTCTCTCTCTCTCTCTCTCTCTCTCTCTCTCTCTCTCTCTCTCTCTCTCTCACAACCTCTCTCTCTCTCTCTCCTCCCTCTCTCTCTCTCTCGTCTCTCTCTCTTTCTCTCTCTCCCCTCTCTCTCTCTCTCATTTCTCTCTCTTCCTCCCCTCCCTCTCTCTCTCTCTCTCCTCTCTCGTCTCATCTCTCTCTCGCGTCTCCCGCTCCTCTCTCTCTCTCAATCTCTCTCCTCGCTCTCTCTCTCCTCCCTCACTCCCTCTCTCTCCTCTCCTCATCTCTCTCTCTCACTCCCATCTCTCCCCTCTCGCAATCTCTCCTCCTCTTCTCTCTCTCTCTCTCGCTCTCTCCCTCCTCTCCCTCTCTCTCTCTCCCTCCCTCCCTCTCTCTCTCTCTCTCAATCTCTCTCTCTCGGATCTCCTCTCTCTCTCAATCTCTCTCTCGGTCCTCCCTCCCTCCCTTCCCTCCCTCCTACTCTCTCTCCTCCCCTCTCTCGTCTCTCTCTCTCTCTCTCTCTCTCCTCTCTTCTCTCTCTCTCTCTCTCGCTCCTCTCGTCTCCTCTCTTCTCTCTCTCTCTCCCTCTCTCTTTCTTCTCTCTCTCTCTCTCTCTCGTCTCTCCCTCTCTCCTCTCTCTCTCTCCCTCTCTCTCTCTCCCCCCCTCTCTCTCCATCCCTCTCATCTCTCTCTCACTCTCTCTCCGCTCGCTCTCTCTCTCCTCTCCTCTCTCTCGTCGGCCTCTCTCTCTCTCTCTCTCATCATCCCTCCCCCTCTCTCGCTCCTCTCCTCTCTCTCTCTCTCCCCTCCTCTGCTCTCTCTCTCCTCCCCCTCTCTCTTCTCTCTCCCTCTCTCTCTCTCTCTCTCTCTCTCTCCCTCTCTCCTCTCTCTCTCTCTCCTCTTCTCTCTCTCTCCCTCCCTTCTCTCTCTCCTCCACTCCCATCCCTCCCTCTCTCATTCTCTCTCTCATCTCTCCCTCTCTCTCTCTCTTCTCTCTCTCTCCTCTCTCTCTCTCCATCTCTCTCCTCTCTCTCCTCTCTCTCCTCCTCTCATCTCTCTCTTCCTCTCTCTCTCTCTCTCCCTCTCTCTTTCTCTCTTCTCTCTCTCTCTCTCTCCCCCTCGCTCTCTCTCTCGTCTCTCTCCCTCCTCCCTCTCTCTCTCTCTCTCTCTCTCTCCCGCCCTCTCTCTCTCTCTCCTCTCTCCTCTCTCTCTCCCTCTCTCATCTCTCCCCCTCTCTCTCTCCCTCTCTCTCCCCTCCTCTCTCTCTCCTCCCTCTCTCTCTCTCTCCCTCTCTCTCTCTCTCTCTCTCTCGCTTCTCGACTCTCACCCCTCTCTCATCTCTCTCTCCTCTCTCGATATCTCTCTCTCTCTCTCTCTCCTCTTCTCTGTCTCTCTCTCTCCCTCTCTCTCTCTCTTCTCTCTCTCTCTCTCCCAGCTCGCTCTCTCTTCCTCTCTCCCCTCTCTCTCTCTTTCGCCCTTCTCTCTCTCTCTCTCATCCCCCTTCTCTCTTCTCTCCTCCTCCCCTTTCTCCTCTACTCTCACTCTCTCGCTCTCCTCTCATCTCTCTCTCGTATCTCTCTCATCTCTCTCTCGTCCTCTCTCCCTCCTCTCCTCTCTCCCTCTCTCTCCTCCCTCCCTCCTCCCTCCCTCCCTCCTCCCTCCCATCCCTCCCTCCCTCTCTCTCCTGTAAAGAAATATGAAAGAAACTATTACAAGTTTCTACAAACGATTCTGCAATAACTCAAATAACAATGATGGCGTTATGATGAAAAACAGATGTTTAGGGAATCACAAAACATGACTGAAGACTAGAACGAGTTTGGCGCGGAAATCTACGGTACGCGGTCACCCAAGTTCAACATCCAGGCGAGTGTAAAGGCTTCGATAGGCTCGCTAACTGACGATGTTTTATAAACATTTAAAAAGAATTCCAAATAAACAAAGGCGCATACAAATATTCATCATAAGAAATACTATACACCAGGCAGTAACGCCTGAACTTGTCACAAACTAACGTAAAATATGTGATTCTGTGACAAAAAACTGCAGCATCCTTGAGGCGTCTTCCTGCGACCTTGCCGAGTCAGTTTAATGCTACAGGGAATAAGCGTGAGGTTTTGAGGTATGGAAATGGCTTGAGAGGTTGAGAGGCTGAGAGGCTGCTAAACAGTGAATGCAAGAAACGGCGTAAGAATCAATTACATTATTATGAGATGAAAGAATTGAGTTGATTTTTCAAAAAGCATGGATATCCCTTTTTTTTCTTTTTTTTTTCAAAGCCCGTCATCGGGCCGTAGGGCTCTTTTCATGAGCAATTATTCATCTGATGTAAGGATCAGGAGCTAGTAATCGGAGGGTCGCTGCTCCGCATCCGATGATTTTACATCAGAGTTGTCCTTCTCTTAGCCTGTGCCTGAAGAGGCATGCCCTACAAGGCATCAGGGGATCTGAATCAGAGTCACCTTCTCTTACCTGTGCTGAAGAGCATACCCTACAGGCAGCGGGATCGAATTCATTACCTTCTCTTATCCTGCATGCTGGCGGCTTGTGGCCGGACAGGAAGCTTGCCATACAGCTAGCGAGGAGAACCAGGTCTTCCAGTAGGGACATGCCCTTAGCCAGAGGAACAACAGAGGAAGAGGTTGCAGTTTAATGTCATGTCCAGGACAAAATAATAAGGGAGTAGTTGTTTAGGCAATCATTGTTGGTGGTTAGGTCCCTGTTGAGGATGAATGAATTAAAGAGAAGATACATGCAAAGACAGCAAAGCTTGGTAAATTATCGTGGATATTTCTTAAAGAGCGACGGAATCCTGATATGAAGGGGTATAAAACCGAAATAATGACAATATGAAATCTCTATATTTCGCTCTCTCTCTCTCTCTCTCTCTCTCTCTCTCTCTCTCTCTCTCTCTCTCTCTCTCTCTCTCTCTCTCTCTCTCTCTCTCTCTCCTCTGTGTTTATCTCACTATTTGGCTTCGTTGTTCTCTTCAGCTCTGTATCTCCGTCTTTTTATCTATATCTCGTGTATCTACCTGTATCCACCTGTATCCTCGCCAGCAATGCCAATTTCAGTCCGTGTCCAAAACTCGTCGAACAAGTCATCTGCGTAATTAAAACATCATCATCGTCCATCTGGCAGCGGGGTTCAGACACGATCATACGAGAACCCAAAGTTGTCGTACAAAGAAAAAAAAAAAAAAAAAAAAAAAAATCCTTCGGGGAGGCGCGCGGGGCGGCCCACTCGCTGGCTAATTAATTACGGCGGCCGGATCCGGTGGGGGGGAGGTCCCCATGGCGATCGTCCGGCGCCGTAACGAGAGAAGCTGCTAAAGTGAGTTTCCGTGTCGAGCGACCGCTTCCGGAGAGCGGCGGGGGCGGCGGTTATCCCGCCGACGTGCCTTCCTCCCGGGGGCGTGGCGGAGGGGGAGGGGGAGGGGCCAGAGCGCCGATCCCACAGACGAGGCATTCGCTGTGGGCGTTTTTCTTCAAGGGCTTATTCGTGCGCAGGTATTCATGTGAGCGTTTACTGTCATGGATGTAGTTTCCTAAAGCTCACATGTGTATGTGTATGTTTTGTGTGGGCTATTCTTTTGGCTGTGTGTGTGTGTGTGTGTGTGTGTGTGTGTGTGTGTGTGTGTGTGTGTGTGTGTGTGTGTGTGTGAGTGAGTGAGTGGTGAGTGAGTGAGTGAGTGAGTGAGTGAGTGAGTGAGTGAGTGAGTGAGTGAGTGAGTGAGCGAGTGCGTGTGCGCGTACGTGTGTGAATGGGCGTGTGGGTGCGCGGGCCCGCGCGTGGCGGAATGCTCGTTCCGCGGCGGCGCCGGATATCCTCGTGCTGGCTGGGATATTTCCTTTTCATCGAATATCCTTTACTTCGTCATCCCATTCTATTTTTATCTCCGTTTTTCTCTGTCGTCTTCTCCTTCTTTCATCCCCCCCCCTTTAGCCCTGCAGTTCTTCTCCAGGTTCAAGGACGTTCGCCCAGAGGAACGGGTTCAGTCGCGCCTAAACACGGCGCTGGAGACAAGCGTGGCGCTGCCATATTAATCGCGCACACATGCAGACACGTACACGCGCACGCACACACGCACGCACGCACGCTCGCACACACACATATATATACAATATATATGTGTGTATATATATATATATATATATATATATATATATAGATTATATATATATATATATATATATATTATATATATATATATATATATTATATATATATATATATATATATATATATTATATATATATATATAATATATATATATACA
>NC_051391.1:57372466-57374966 GCF_015228065.2 Penaeus monodon
ACAATATTTCACCACCTCTATTGTCATTTGCTCCGACATCGGGTTCATATCTCGACCGGAAATGAACGCGTCGCCATCCAGAGCGTGTCACAGCTTAAAAATCTAATATACTTTTCCCGGTCTGTTTCCCCCGGGATTGCGACGAACTGGGGATGGGAGGCCTATGCGCTGATTTCGAGACAAGTTTCGAAGTTTCGGTCTCGTGGCTCGGCTTTTCTGTTTCTGAAGGTGGAGGTTTTGGGTTTTCATTTTGATTCTCTCTCTGCCTCCTTTCCTTCTCTCTCTCTCTCTCTCTCTCTCTCTCTCTCTCTCTCTCTCTCTCTCTCTCTCTCTCTCTCCTCTCTCTCTCTCTGTTCTACCCCAAGATAATCATTCAAACTTTAAACCACGAAATCATTCACAGTCTCTCCCCCCCTCCCCCCTCCCCAACCCCCTGCCCTGTCCGTCGCGTGTATCTTCCCGCCTGTTTAAGAGAGCGTCATTAGTTCCTCTCATTCACAGTCCTTATTAAGATTCCTTATTTATCGCCTTATTATATCATTATTCTCGTACTTGTGTATTCCATTCTTTTCCCTTGACTTATTTTCATCTTCGCTGGGAGTGTTTATCGCTCTTTTCTCTCGTTTTTTCTCGTTCTCTTGTCTGTCTTTATTGGTCCTTTAAATCATTTTTAAGTTACGTTTAGCTTATCATGTTTCCACTGTTTTGTCTCTATTTTCCCATTCCTTCCTCCTCCTCCCTCTTCTCTCTCCGGCCCCTCCTTCACCGCATCCTGCCGTGACCTGCTGCAGGTTGAAAGGCGGCTGCTGCAACACAAACAGGCGTGACAGGGGTCGTGACAAGGGACGCTCTTGCAATGCAACGTGGGAAGCCTAATTGCAGTTGCATGTCGTCGCCGTAAGCAGAGCAAAGCGACAATTTCCGGAGTCGATGAGTGGATCGCAAATGACGATTCGGAAACGGGTGTGAGGCTAAAGCACTCTCGGAGGGAGGGGAGGGGGAGGGGGAGAGGGAGGGGAAGGGGAGGGAGAGGATGAGGGGGAGTTGAGGGAGGGGGAGAGAGAGAGAGAGAGAGAGAGAGAGAGAGAGAGAGAGAGAGAGAGAGAGAGAGAGAGAGAGAGAGAGAGAGAGAGAGAGAGAGAGAGAGAGAGGGCGAGTCTGGAACACATTTACGGTAAGGAAAAGACCCCGAAAGCCAATACCGGGTAAGCGGCAGGTAAGCCACTTTCCGGAGCGGCCTTCTGCGCCGAGAGGGAAGCGCACGTCAGCAAAAGTGTCACGCAAGACACTCACGGGAAGTACACTTTGCCTCCTCCTCCTCCACTTCCCTCAATCCCCCGCCCTTCCCCTCCCCCCGAGCGACGCGCCATCCATCACGGAAACACTCAAAGGCCCTTGCGCGGCGCCATGTCAATTAACCCCAAGACCTTCCGGTAACATCCGAGAAATCTCGCCGCTTCCCCTCGGCGGACGCGGAGGCGAGCGCGGCGAGAGCGTCCTCGGCGGCGCGAATGGCGGCTGCTGAGGGAGGGAGGCGGAGACTGCCTCCCTCCGCCTTTCTCTCCTCTCCCCTCTTTTCGCTTTGTTCTTTTTTATTTCATTTGTCTCTATCTCCTCTTTTCTCTGTCTCCTTTTCTTTCCTTTCCTCATGCTGATGGAGAGGAAGGGGGACTTCTCTCCGCCGTTTTTGTCCTTTGCTTTCTTTCCCTCGTGCCTCTTCCCTCTTCGTCGCCTCGACTCTTCTTTTACCTTCCCTCTCCTCTCCTGCCTTCAGGCCGCCCCTCTCCTCGCCTTTTTTCCCCCTTCCCCTTTCCCTCTCCTCTTCCTTCCCCTTTCCCTTTCCTCTTCCTTCCCCTTTCCCTTTCTCTTCCTCCCTGTATGCTATCCTTCCTCACCGCTCCCTCCCCCTCCATCCCTTCCCTTTCCTCTTCCCTCCCCCCCCTCCCCTTCTTTCTTTCCCGTGACGTCCCTCCCCCTTACACCTTTCCTCGTTCCGTTCCGCGACTGCCTTGGAGCGGGAGGAGGGGGGAGTTGCGGGCCCTTCGCCTCCCTCCGTCCGTCTCTGGCTCCTTGCCCTCGCGTGTCCTCCCTTACCTTCCTCGTCCTGCCTTCGTTCGTCCTTCCCTTCCCTTCCTCCTCTCATGCGAGGGCTCTCTCGACCTTTCCCGCCACTTTCCCGTTCCTTCCTACCTCCTTGTCTGCCGGTGGCTTCCTCTTCCCCTTCGCGCTGTAGGCGATCCTCTGCAGGCCCCCCCCCCCCTCCATCCCGTAGTTTCCTGCCTCTTCAATTTTTCTGCTTCTCTGCGACTCTGCCGTGGGATGCAGCACACGCCATGCCCTTCCTTCCCCGGGCGCAGTGCCCCTACGCCCCCGGCCCTCCCGCCACCCGCTGATACGGGGGAGGACGTCCCTCCGGAGGCGACGGTGATGACACCAGGATAGACGTGCCGTCGGAGGGCGGGAGGGGAGGGAGGGGGGAGGGGGAGGAGGGAGGGAGGGA
>NC_051391.1:57377466-57389966 GCF_015228065.2 Penaeus monodon
ACAAGCGCAATGGCGCAATCGGAGGGCGTGCGGCTGACTTACTTAGCTCTGGAGGCTTTGGGAAGTTGTCTTTGTCTGCCTGACTGCCTGCCTGCCTGCCTGCCTGCCTGCCTGCCTGCCCTGCCTGCCTGCCTGCCTGCCTGCATGCATGCCTGCCTGCCTGCCTGCCTGTCTGTGTCTCTGTTTGTCTGTCTGCCTGTATGTCTCTCTCTTTATCTGTTTCTGTCTGTCTGTTTGCCTGGCTGTCTGTCTGTCTGTCTGTCTGTCTGTCTGTTTGTCTGCCTGTTTACCTGCCTATATATATATATATATATATATATATATATTATATATATATATATATCATATATATATATATATATATATAATATGTGTCGTGTCTCGTCTCTCATTTCTCATTTGTTTTCCTGTAATCAGTGTAATCAGGCAATTATAGATATACCTAACCACAATTCCTGAAAGATTAAAATGACAGAATTACTTTACAATAAAGCACCTGGTTATATTTCCACAAGAAAAAAAAACATTTATATATATATATATATATATATATATATATATATATATATATATATATATATATACACACACACACATGGATTTCCCCGCAACCAATTTACGCTCCGCCACGTGCCTGTTTCGTGATAATTATCGACCTAAAAATCCCGCAACGATTGATATTTCCCAAAACTTGAGGTAAAGCGACTGTAAATAAAGAGAAAGAGATTAGTTTCTCCCAGACGTGTCTTTGTTGCGGCGCGAGCGGGTCAAGCGCCTGCTAAGACAAGTGAAACGCGAAAGGCGTCGACTCTGGCGCCGAACCAAGGCGCTGGGATCACTACTTTCACGCTGTTGAAATCGCCACACATTGGAGTGTATTCTCTTGCATCATTCTGGCTTATTTTCTACTAGACGTTGGGTTTTAACTTTTCTTGTGCTTGACTTGTTTGTTTTCCATTAATCCGTTCCTTTATTTTGTCATCAAGTTATTTTTTCACGTATCGAGTAAGATTTTTCATGTAAGTTTTCGGTCATTCCGTTTGGGTGTTTCTGGCGCTCGGCGATATAGGTGCGACCTCTTCATCGCTGATCCTTGTCGATCTTCTCACCTTCGGCCTATCTTAAAATATATTCCCGTGTGTGTTGGGGGAGAGGGAGGGGGAGGGGGAGGGGAGAGAGAGAGAGAGAGAGAGAGAGAGAGAGAGAGAGAGAGAGAGAGAGAGAGAGAGAGAGAGAGAGAGAGAGAGAGAGAGAGAGAGAGAGAGGAAGGAAACATTAACTTACCCGCATATAAAAATAAGTTTAGATCTATAAATAAAATAATCAGGGAGAAACCCCCAGACCTTCACCTCCAACATGAGTAAAGGAAGAAAAAGAAAGAAAAAAAATCATAACAGAAAAAAAATCGGACCAAAGTCACCTCTAACCCCCTCCCCCCCTCGGCCGAGAATATCAAACTTCAAGGATTTGTCGCTTCAATAGAGGGTGTATTTAGCGGCGTCCAAGCCAGGCGGTTCGAGGAGATTATAAATATTTCAATAAATCCATTTAAGCAAGCGGAGAGAAAATCAATCTTGGTTCTCCGTTCTTTTCTTCGTCGAAATTGCTTCCATTTTTTCTTTCTCTTCCTTTCCTTTCTGCTTTCGCTTAGGCGATCACCTCTTGGCATCGGGTTTCTTGAACACTTTGCTTGGGCTATATGCTGATAAGAAAATATATTCAATTAAAATCTTTTAAAAAAAATGAAGGTTAACGGAACGACAGAAAAAACTCCTGAAGAAAACCAACTCAAATTTCCGAGATTAATTCGCTTCTTTCACTCATGTCTGCTACTACCCTCACCTTAGCCACGCCCACCGCGGGAATTGGCGTCCCCCCCCCCCGCTGCCCCTCCTCCCCTCCCCCTTCGCCTCGCAAGTCACCTTCCTACCCCCCCCCCCCGTGCCCCTCCTTTGCGTCTCCTGCCTCTCTCTCCTACCTCCCTACTCCCCCCCCCCCGCCCTCTTCCATGTTGCACAACGCCCGCCTCTTCTCTCTCCCTCTCTCTCCACCGCATTTAGCTTGCCCTCTTCTATGCAGGCCTTGCTGACCACGCCCACCCGCGCTTCCACATGCCCGAGACTCCGACGCCCACTTGTGGCACGGGTGGCGGGGGCGGGGCGAAGAGGGAGGAGGAGGGGGGGGGGGTGCATGCTGCTGGAGACTACGAGTGAGGGAGAAAGGAGCGCGTTGGGGGAAGGCGGAGAGCGTGGGCGCAGATTCGCTTTGGGGGAGATGGGGAGCGTGTTTGCGTGGTTGGTTGTCTTCGTGTCTGTTACTGTAGCTATTTGTGTATTTGGATAAGTTTCTTCTCAAAACCTGCCTCTCATTTGCATGCACGCTCCAGGAACCACTCCACTAACACTCTATATATTTGCGTATATATATGACATCCTCGCATAATTAACTAAACTTCACGCCCTTACGGGAAAAACGACAACAAAAAAACTACAAAAATGGCCATCGTATATTTGTTCAAAGAGAAAAAAGAAGGTTAGACGCGGCTCCTCCACCCGACGGGGCGTCAACCCCCCCCCCCTCCCTTCCCCCGCCTTCAACGCCCCCTCCAATACATACATATGATGCTCAGTGAAAAAAGATGAAGAAGAATAAATGTGAATAAATTATGATGTCACCTGAAAAAAAGTAACTTGAGAATAATAATAAAAAATAATACCGGATCAAAACCGAACGCAACGATGATAAAGACGATACTGGGTCGAGAGGACACGCCCTCAGCGCCGACGACGGTCCCTCGCAACGGCGCATCCTGCCCCTCTCCCTGCCCCTCTCCCTGCCCTCTCCCTGCCCCTCTCCCTGCCCCTCTCCCTGCCCCTCTCCCTGCCCCTCTCCCTGCCCCTCTCCCTGCCCCTCTCCCTGCCCCTCTCCCTCGAAAGGCCCTTGCCTACTAAACAAGGACGGAAAGGGCACTGCCCACGAGCGGGCGCGGGTGGGCGGCAAGAGAGAGGAATATGTTACATGAGGATTACAGTGATTGTGATAATGATAGTGGCGGTGGTGGTGGTGGTGGTGATGGTGATGGTGATGGTGATGGTGATGGTGATGATGATGATGATGATGATGATGATGATGATGGTGATGATGATGATGGTGATGATGATGGTGATGGTGATGGTGATGGTGATGGTGATGATGACGATGACGATAATCAGAATGATAATGACAATGATAATGATAATAATGAAAAATAATAACAATGACGACGCTACCAATACAAATCCAGCGCAGCGGGGCTTCGAAATAAAAGAAACAAGCAAAAAATTCTGTTGGATGCTGCCTAATAAACGTCCCAATAAAGTCCTCGCGGCTGGACCTCATTAACCCAAAGGTCGCGCGGGATAAGGTCAGGATAAGGTCAGAGTTGCATGTCTAAGGGAAAAAAAGAAGGGAGGGGGACGCCGACGGCTGTGCCTCAGGTGGCGGTCAGCTGGCTCACGGGGCGCGCACGGGCAAGGGAGAGGGAGGGAGGGAGGAGGGAGGGAGGGAGGGAGGGAGGGAGGGAGGAGAGAGAGAGAGAGAGAGAGGAGAGAGAGAGAGAGAGAGAGAGAGAGAGAGAGAGAGAGAGAGAGAGAGAGAGAGAGAGAGAGAGAGAGAGAGAGAGGAGAGAGGAGAGAGAGAGAGAGAGAGAGAGAAGAGAGAGAGAGAGAGAGAGATGATAATAACTCGTGTGCAATATTACGGGATAATGAGGCAAAGGTGAGCTGGTTAGACAATTAGCGTACAAGGGAGGGAAAAGCAGTTGACGGTTAAAAATGGACTGTAAACAAAACAAAGAAGGATATAATATAAAACACACGGACATGTTCGCGCGTTTCCTGCTCTTCCCTTCGTTTGCTTTACTTGCAGTTTTGTTGGACAAGATCCTCCAGGGCGGCGGGAGTGGAGGAAGGGGAAGGCCGACTCTCACGAAGGAGACAATGAGAAAGAGTGAGAATAATAAAGCGAGGCAGGAAGTAGATTGCAAGAGGCTTAGGGAAGAAAGAGAGCGAGGATACGACACGTGCGCCTTTGGGGGAAGGAAAGAGAGACGGAGGGAAAAAGATGTCTAAGAATGACTGATAAATCGGTTGTGAAAAGAAAAAAAAGAAAAGCAGACGCAGCAAAACAAGATAAAGCAAAGACTGAGAGAGAAAATGATCCCCATCTGCAGCCAAGAAATCTAAACATTTCGCGAAATGTGAACCGCTTGTGAATTATCACTTGATTATAACTACAAATAAACGTTATTGGTAACTGCAAGTTCTTACTAAACCTGCTGACTTTTACTATCTAAAATCCACCAAGAGAAAGATTGATAAGACATATACCTGTGAAGTAAATGATTTCACCACAACTTGGCTTTACACCTGTGCCCCCTACTTAACCATGTGAATAGATTAATAGATACAACAAAAATAATAACAGAAGCTCAATCAGTTTCAATAAATAAATAAATAAGCAAATAAATGCGCCTTCTTATTCATTATTTCATGAATAATGCGAAGGATTTTCCTCGCAGACGTCCTAACGAGACTGGGGCTGATGCGGCCTTGAGGTTAAGCAAACAGAAGCATCAGCTGATCGACTCGAGTCCGAGATCCCGGGACAGGAAGCTGGGCGAGTGAAGGATGCTCATCCGGGAGGCGATGAAGTGACGGATGAAGTCGTGAGGATGATGGATGCTGATGGACAGCTGACGACGCGGCTGATTGGCGCACGTGGAAGGGGGGAGGGCCATGTGGAGGGGGGGGGGGGGCTGTGTGTGTGGTTGGAGTGGGGAGATGTGATAAGAGGAGGGGGCTGTGTGTGTGAATGGAAGGGGGGGGTGATTGTGTGTGCAGGAGGGGAGTGTCTCTCTAGGATCTTTTTATGCGTGTGTGTAAGGGGAAATGCTGTGTGTCTGTGTGTGTGTGTGTGTGTGTGTGTGTGTGTGTGTGTGTGTGTGTGTGTGTGTGTGTGTGTGTGTGTGTGTGTGTGTGTGTGTGTGTGTGTGTGTGCGTGTGTGCGCGCGTGCGCGCGGAAGGGGGGGGGATGTACAGTGCGAGGCGGAGGCACCTCAGTCGCCCCTCCACGCCCGCACGCAGCGCCGCCCCGCCGGAGTTTCGGGCGCGAGGGACGGGCGTCTCGGCGGCGGGCGTGGGCGCCTCGCGAGGGCGTGGCGAGCGGCGGCGGGGGACGCGGCGCCGCGGTGTCGCTGGGCCGCCGCCATCCTCCTCTTCCTCTTCTTCTTCCCTCCTTTTCCTTCTCCCTACTTCTTCCTCTTCGTTCCAGCCTCCTCTTCCTCCTCCTTACTCTTGCCTTTTTTCCTGTTTTCCCTCATTTTCTTTCTCTCTTTTCCTCCCCTTATTTCTTCTGTTCCTCTGCTCATCGTTTTCTGTTCTCCTCCTCCTCCCCTTTCCCTAACCTTACCTTTAACTCCTCCTCCTCTTCTCTCGCCTTCGCTCTCTCCTCCCTTGCCTTCCCCTCCTCTTTGCCTCCTTCTGATGACAGCGACAGCAAGAGTAAACGTAGCAGTAACAACAACACTATTACTACTACTACCATCACTAATACAATTGCCAATATTACCACTAATAGTTGAGTACTACAACCACTCTGCTACAATTACCATTACAACAACAACTACTGCTGCTATTGCTACTTCTTATATTACCACTACTATTACTACTACGGCTACTTCTACCACTACTACTACTGATGATATTACTATTATTACTATTGTTACTATCATTACTATTACTACTACTACTACTACTAATAATAATAATAATAATAATAATAATAATAATAACAACAACAACAACCTCTCTGCCCTCCGCCAGCGGCCATCGCTCCCCATCGTGAAGAGAGCAAGATGATACAGGTCCTGCACCTAGAGCAAGACAGATGGCTCATTGCAATAAAAGCTCACTGCAATTCGATCTTGCCTTAACTCGTCTTCAAATCCATAAGACAACAAATGGACAAATATGCAATAACTGGTAAAGCAACAAGAGGTGTAGACTGAACGCCTGGCTCTGCGAGAGCGCTCGCGAGGCAGGCCTTTGTCTCTGGTGTGCGCTCGCTCTATTTCTTTTTTTCGGGGGGGGGGGGGTCACTCCCTCTTTCTCTGGCCCCCTCCCCTTTCTTCTCTCTCTCCCTATCCATTTCCATCTTTCCTTCTTCTATCTCTCTTCTTCTATCTCCCTCTTCTTCTATCTCTCCCTGTCCCCCTTTCTCCTCTCTCTTCCTTCTCCTCCCCTTCCCGGCCCATTACCCCAGCTCCCCCCTCCCCCCCCCCAATTACCCTGGTGTGGTCAATCATTAGGACCCAACAGAGACCCCCCCTTCCCCCCTCCCAGCTCTTCATCCTCCAACGGCCCTTTTCACTCTCCTTCTACGCACCTTCTTCCCTCATCTCCTCTTTCTCCTTCTCTTCCTTCTCCTTCTAACTCTACTCCTTCCTCTTCTAGTCCTTCTCTTTCTTTTCTTTCCCCGTTTTCTACTTCTCCCTCATCTCCTCCTTTCCCCTTTTCCTCTCCTCCTTCCTCTCCCTCTTCTCCTCCCCCCCCCTCCCGCTCCCCATCCCCCCGGCGCGAGAATCGCCTGCGCCGCGAGCCTCGCGCCTGCGGTCCCGCCGCGGCCGCTCTTCTCTCACGCCCCGGATCCTTCAAGATTCTGCTCTGCCCTCTTTCGCTATTCCGTCTATATATCTATCCATCTCTCTATGGCTCCCCTTTCATCTTCTCCTCTCCCTCTCCATCTCCGACTTCCTTCCCCCGTCTTCCATCGCCCTCCTTCTCCTTCTTCTTCTCCTGCTCTCTTTTCCTTTTCCCTTTCCATCCTCTCCCCCCCTTCCCCTCCCCTTCTTCTCTCTCTCCCTCTTTCTCCCTCTCTCTCCCTCTTTCCTCTCTTTCTCCTTCTCCTTTTCCTTCTCCTTCTCCCCCTCCCTCCTCCCCCGCCCCTCCCTGCGCGCGCCACCCCAATGGGTCATCCGCAGCGAATGGTGTCGAGCAAAGCGCTTTCTTTCGCACGGGAAGCGACTCGACCAACACCCTTCTTAATACATATTATTTCTTCTTCTCCTTTTATTTTCATTTGTGTACTTTCTCCCACTTCTTTTTTTCTATTTCTATCGTGCGACAGTTAGCTTAGCGGATCTGTGTCTCTCTCAGCAGTTGGGTTCTTAAAGGCTACTGTCAGGTTTTAGATCTGCGCTATTCTGGTGTTCGGGTCCTTTCCATCTTTCTTTCGTTCTTTCTCTCTCTTTCTCTTCCTCTTTACCTTTCTCTCTGTCTCTTCCTCTTTCTATCATTCTCTTCTTCTTTCTCTCTCTTTCTCTTCCCCCTTTTCTCTTTCCCTCTCCCTCTCTGAGTATGTGTGCACCGCACGCACACCTGTCCTCCATCATCTCTCTCTACACGAATCACAGGCCAAAGCCACAACCGACAACCGATTTCTAGAACAACCGGAAAATGAGGAACAATATCTCCCCATCCCCACTTTCCTCACCCCCCCCCCCCGCCCCAGTCGCAGACGCCGTCACACATAACGGGGCGACACCGGAAGGGCTAATCTCCTTGGCTGTGTCACCGTGTTTCCGCTCTTACGTCGGCAATTTTCCACCTGCAGCCGCTCATGCTCCGCCGCCGAGGCGCCCCAGCTCTCAGCCGCACGTTCATATGGATACATATATGTATTACATATATATAAATATATATATATATGATATATATATGATAGTATATTATTATATTATGTATATATTATATATTATGATATATATATATAGTTTACAATAATATATATATAATATATATATATATATATATATACATATATATACATATATATATATATATATATATATATATATAATATATATATATATAATATATATATATATAATTATATATATATATATATATATAATATATATATATAATATTTATATATATATATATATATATATATTATATATATATATATATTATATATATATATATATATATATATATATATATATATATACAACAAAATATATACATTGTGTTTACCTACAATCAGCTCAATGTTAAACCAATATAAATACACTGGTGTTTATAGATATTCTATAATCATATCGTACGAATAAAAAAAAGAAAGAAAAAATATTACATCCATCCTTTCATACACATATACAGTATGTAATTCTTACCCACAAAGACCAATCACACGATCAAGCTTGAACCTACCTCCACATACGCCCACACACACATCCATATAACAAGTACATGCAGTTTGAATGTTGCATAAATTAACCCCATGGATATATGCAAAGAAACCAAACATACATGCCTACAGCCACACCACACAGAACGCACACCTCCCCTTCACGATCAGAGCACCACCGCCCGACACGCGTCCCCGAGCCAACCCGCCCTCCGGCAGCGCCCCCAGCGGGAGTCTGGCACTCGACCTGTGTTGGACACGTGACCTAACGCGAAAAATATGGTAATTCGGCGGCCCGGGGCGGGGCATGGGAGTCCTGCACTCGTAATGCCCGTCTCCTGTGCCGCTCGCTCACCTCTCGGGAGGAACCGGAGAGAGAGAGAGAGAGAGAGAGAGAGAGAGAGAGAGAGAGAGAGAGAGAGAGAGAGAGAGAGAGAGAGAGAGGGGACGAAGAGGGAGAAGGAGAGAGAGAGGGGGAGATAGAGATAGAGATAGATAGATAGAGGGAGATAGAATGGGGGAGGAAGAGGGAGGGAGGGAGGGAGGGAGGGAGGGAGGGAGGGAGGGAGAGAGAGAGAGAGAGAGAGAGAGAGAGAGAGAGGAAGGGAGGGAGGGAGGAGGAGAGAGGGGGGGGAGGGAGAGAGGGAGGGATGAGGAGGGAGGGAGGGAGGGAGGAGGGAGGGAGGGAGGGAGGGAGGGAGGGCCAGGGAGGGCGGGAGGGAGGGAGGAGGAGGGGGGGAGGGAGGGAGGGAGGGAGAGAGAGAGAGAGAGGAGAGAGACAAGAGCAAACGGAGAAAGAGAGAGGAGGAAAAGAGGGAGACGGAAAGAAAGCCAAAGATAACTGAGCGCTGAGCAAAAGAGACGAAAGGTGAACAAGACTCGACGTACCTCCTTGGAGACCAACTCGAAACTTCTTCCTGCGAACGAAAAGGGAATAAGTTAACAAAACAGAAAATAATAAAAGGGTGAAAACAATACAAAGAAGAATACAGAAAATTAAACGAAACAAAAGGTAAAACGAAAGATGAAAAATAATAGAACATGTAAGTAAAGAATGGTGAAAAGAATAAGAACAAAAAATAGGAAAGATATGCAAACAATAACGACAAGAATTAGCCAACAAAAGCTAAAAACAGAAATGGACATAATAGCAACAATCTTTGCGCTAATTATCCTAAACGGTTAAAATAACCCAGTATTTAACGATAATGGAGGCGTAATTACGTCTAATTCCATTGGTATTTGTCCATTTTTTGGGATAAAACAGGTTTGGCGCTGGCGGGCGATTGTTCAGATTTCGCGGAGATGACGCGGCAGACTGAAGAGAATAAGAGGGAAGACACATGGGCGGAGGAGCAGCGACATCTACCGATGGTTTGCTGACTTGATAACCAGCAACTTGGAAGAAGAAGCCCCTGACAACCTGCAAACAGGGTGACGCCGCCAAAACAACAGTGATAAATAAAAGCCAGAGAAAATCCGAAAATCAGCCCGCACGCCCACATGGGGTCTCAGTGGAAGTGTGGGCGGCGGGGGTCACGCCCTCGCCCTACTGGCCCTGTCAAGGCCGCCTATGCATGACAACCGCCCTTATATGGCGAGTGGAAGGCTTGACTTTAGAGGGACGCCCACGAAACGAAATGATGATGATAAAGAAAGTGATGAGGATGATTGCGATGAAGATGACGACGACATACAATAATATTAACTAAAATAATAACAATAACAATAACTATTATCATTGTAATGAAAATAATGATAATAATAATGATAATGATCATAATAATGACAATAATAATAATAAGTAAAAAGAAGAAGAAGAAGAAGAAGAGCATCAAATAATAGTAAAAGATGCTTGACATTGTTTTCCAATATCAAACGAGTGAGCCCCCCCCCCCCCCCCGGGCACGAAAGCCTTGCGGGTTTTCTGTCTGTTGCCTTCTCCCCTTTTTTATCTCTTGTGCTCTGCTTCATCTCGTTTATTTTTTTCTTACTGTTAAGATTTTTTTCCTTTTGTTTCTTTGTGTCGTATTTGTTGTCACCTTATTATTTTATGATATGCATTACTATTTTAATTTTCTTTTCTTTTTGATGTTTCTTTCACACCCTCGCTCTTCTTCCGCGCTCTGAATGCTCGCTACAAATTAATATTTTGCGCAAAAGAAAATAAATAAATAAATAATTAAAAAATATATAAAATAATAATAATAATGTCTAAGATATATTAGGAAAAAATATGTTTTACATAAAAAAATCCCCGCCTCGGCCACCAGCCTCAAAAAAGCCGTCTAGATCATGAGGCCGCGGGCGCCTCCGTTTCCCGCTCAAATTCAGAGACACTTCGGACACCTTAAATGGAGCGCCGGAGCGCCATATCGTCCCCGTCAGCCAATCACGTCGGGTGTCTCGACGGTGACTGGCTGACGGCCGCGAGAGACCGGTCCAGCTTTCCGCTTCAGGTGTCCGAAGTGGCTCTGAATGAAGTCTCTGAAACGGATTCCAACTGAGCCTCGGCGTGGCCGTCTGGAGTCTTCCAGCCGTGCGAGTGTCTGTGAGCTCTTGCGCCCGATTTTTCTAATGGTTTCTGCGATTCTGCATGTCTGTATTTCTGGCTCATGGTTGCTATCGGCTCGGCTGACGTGTCTGTCCGTCCGAGATTTTGGTCATGGTTGGTTGTGTAGCTGTATCTTGCTTGGTTATTCCTTCCTTTTAGTCTGTTTGATCTATGGCTGCTGATGTACTGAGTCTGTGGCTTTGTATGACTCTGGTGTCCTGTGGTCCTGAGGTGTCTCATGAGAGCCTCTGTGAATTTCCATCGATTTCTCTGGGTGTCTGCGGCTCAGTGCGGTTCCGCCCCCCCCCCCACCTCGATTTTCATTTTGGGAAGACGAGGGAAGACTTCCTCTTGCTCTCCACCGTATCTTCACTTTTTATTTTCGCTTAATGTTGTTATTGTTCCTTTAATTCGTCTTCCTATATGCTTCGTTTCATTTTTTTCTCTCTCTCTTTAATCTACATCCTATATATCCCTCTCCCCGCCCGTCTTCTCCCTCTGCATCTCCCTCATTTCCTGTTCTCCCTCTGCCTCTCCTTCCCTATCTCGTTCTTCCTCTCTCACTCGCACCCCCACCCCCTATCCCTCTCCCACACACACTCACCCTCCCTCTCCCACTCCATCTATCTCTCCCTCTCCCTCAGTCTCTCTTTCTCCATCATCCCTCATTCCGCTGGCTATCTCTCGGTTAATGTTTATCTCAAGGCCTTCGCCGCCTCCATCCCCGCCCTCCCTTCGCCCTCTGCGTGGTAATCTGCAGACACTCCATCTTGTCCCCTTCTGACCGCCGGCCGTCACTTTCTCTCTCTGTCTCTCATTTTCTTTCGCACATCCTTTCTTCCGATCTGTCTTCCATTTCTCTTGCGAGTATATGTGTATTTATTAATGTATGCGCATTCGCTTTCTTTCACTCTCCGTCTTTATCTCTCCTTCACTCTCCCTTTTCATTTCATTTCTCCATCTCCCCCGCCCCCCCCATCACCAATCTTCACACCCTACCGCCTTTCTCCTTCCCTTCGCACCCGCGCGCCCCCTGCCCGTCCCTGTTCGAACCCACTGATATATCCTACTCATTATACACATGCACTGCACGTACGCATACATAACCTACTACTGGCATACAGAACAGCTCATACACACAGACAAAGACGTACAGATGCGCACGCGCATGAACGCACGCACGCACGCACGCACGCGCGACACACACACACACACACACACACACACACACACACACACACACACACACACACACACACACACACACACACACACACACACACACACACACACACACACGGATCGAATCCGCTCTCCTCGCGGCCTCCCCCCCTTAATTCCCGTGTTTTGCCAGAGCGAGGATGCGAATTTCTCTCCGTAAGCGAGATGGGATCTCTGCTGGCACGATTTCCCTGACAATAACAGATGTGAGAAGGAGACGACGTATGGATTCACATATCGGTGCTTCGTGTGTACGGTGCTTTGGCATGAATGAACGTCAGCCTGCAAACTGAGTGCGCTGAAAGTCGGCACGCAAAAATCGGCACAAAAAACCGGGGCATTATTCCTGACCCACGAAGGTTCCCTCCGCCCAGCTCCCTCGTGTCCGACCCATGCCAGTCGTGGGGCTGTCCTGTGGTGGTCGCACGGCCCATGACACGCTCCGGCCGCGGTCATTATGCTCCGTCTGGGAATCTCTTGCTTCGGCTGTCATTTC
>NC_051391.1:57394966-57423028 GCF_015228065.2 Penaeus monodon
GTTCTCTCCTGCCCTTTTATTTTCTTTATTCCTCCATGTTAATTTTCTTCCCCTTCAACTCTCATTCTTTGCTCCTTCCACCTTTTATCTTCTTTTCTTTACGCCTTATTTCTGTTCTCCCATTCCCCTCCCGTTCTCCTTTCACCTTCCTCCTGTTCTCTTTCCAGCCCTCCCCTCTCCCCTTCCTTCTCGTTCGCCCAATCGCCCCCTTCTCTCCTCCGTCTTCCTCTTTCAGCCTCTGCCTCACGACCTGCGAAAGTATTTTTTCGTATTCTTAAACGAACGACCACGGGGAACTAATCCTTCTTCTGGACACGAACTGATGGATTTTCCACCCTCTAATCTCCCCCTCTCTCGCCTCCTCCTCTTAATTCTTTTTCTCCCGTCTCTTCTTTTCTCTTCCCTGTGCCTGTCTCTTCCTCCCTCCCCTCTCCTCTTCTGCTTTCAGTTCCGGACCTTTCTTCTCCCCTTTCTTCTTTTCGCGGCTTCCCTTTGACATCACACCTATCATTAAAAATGAAAAAAAAACACCTGCATACGTCTTTCACGCACATGAGCTCAGAAATTCGTGGAAAATTATTTTACGTCCCTGTAGTACATTTATGCGACATCACGATTTATATACGGTATACGACATGAAACACGTAACGGTGAGGTACTGTTCGTTGCAAAATGTGATGAGAGTAGTAATTTCAAACTTATAAACAAGTAATCTATACAAGAGTCTTGATAAATCAAAGATCTGCACGACTCCGCACAGATTTCCGTTTCATGTGCACAGTTTTTGCTCTTAACCACCACCTCCTCAACCCACGCTCGACCCACGTCCTCCCTCCCCCCCATCTCCTTCCCTCTTGCCTCCAGCGGTTCCCCAGCCCCGCCCACACGCCCGTAAGTGCCCGCTGACCCATGTTTCACGCCCCTTTTTGTGAGGCAGCCGTGGGTCCGGGCAGTGTCCCCCGCCCTGCCCTTACCTGGAGGTGACTGCGGCCCGGGCGGCTTCCAGTGGTCGCACATGTCCCGTTTTCTGTGGAGCACTTGAGGACACCAGGACGCTCCTGCGTTTTCTTTCACTTTCCCTTTACGTTTGTATTGTTATCGTAAGCGGCTCTCTTATTTTGGAGTTTATGTAGAGGAGTCAAGGCTGCCTTTTTTCCGGCAAGAGGCGAAGGGTCACTCCGCTCTCTTTGTTCGGGAAAAAATGTCTTTCTTTGTTTCTTAAAATAGACATTACGTAAGGGCGCCCACACCGCGCAGTACCTCCTGGTTGGACCCGTTACCTGCGCTTGTTTACTTCGCTAATTGCATGTTCGCGGACCTTTGCTTTGCATCTTCACCTCTTTCATCTCTCTCTTCTCTAGCTCTTTACCTTTCTCTATATGTCCTTTTCTCTCCTCTCTTTTTTTCTCCCTTTCTCTATGTCGTTCTCTTCCTCTCCCTCTCTCTTTCCCTTTCTTCTTTCCTCGTTCCATCCTTCCCATATCCTCCCCTTTTCGCTCTCTCTCCCTCCATCCTTCCCTTCCTCCCATTTCTCTCGCCATCTGTCTGAAAGTCGTGTTTCCGAAGGGCCGACGGCAGATCGGGGACGCCCCCCGCCGAGGGGGAGACGCACCGGGGGGTAAATGAGGGGAGGGGGGCGAAGGGGTGGCTTCTCTGTTTAAGGGAGGAAGGGAGCAAGGGAGAGTGAGAGTGGAGAGGAGAGCGAAGAGAGAGAGAGAGAGAGAGAGAGGGAGAGAGAGAGAGAGAGAGAGAGAGAGAGAGAGAGAGGAGAGAGAGGAGAGAGAGAGAGAGAGAGAGGGTTGGTGGGTGGGTGGGCGGCAAGGAGGGGGGTGGGGCAGAAAGAGCGGGGTCACGCGAGGTCAATCTTGTACGTTGCACCGGTACTTGTGGGGAAGGGATGTCGGGCGGCGAAATTTACGATTCCGAGCTGCAGTGTCTAGAACAATATTCGCATTACCGGTTCCCGCTCGGCATCATGCGAAGCCGACACTGATGCATCAGCTGAGCGCAGCATCAGGCTTCCCGGGCCCGGGGGCGCCGGCGAGGAGCTACGACAGAAAGGAAACGCCTCCCCTTTTATTACACTTTGTTCACAGGGGTTGAGCTCTTGTCGTTCTGCCAACACATTTCATAATTCATTAGAAGGGATCTTGTTGATAAATCTCTGCCGAGGGACGAGTTGTAGGCCTCTTCTTCCGCCCTTCCAGTCTAGGCGCAAATAAAATGAAAATGAACAATAATGAAGACCTCTTCCACAAAGAACATATATAATTTTAAAACAAAATTGATCTAGGGGGCAAGAACACACACACAAAAATAATCGTGTTATATCACTTATACCTTTTCTATCCTTTTCTGAGCAGCCGACCAGCCTCCTGTTCATCCTCTGACCCAGTCTCAAGCACGAGCGAGATGCCGCCCTCGATCCGCACGCCTTTCGACCACGCCCATGCGCAGCAGTAGCCACGCCCACTCTCCCTTCTCTCCAGCTCGAGACCAACGCGACTTAAGGGCGTTAAGACAAGTGAAGTTGTGGCACAGCCGGACACGTGTCTACCCCTGCCTAACCCTTGACCCTTGACCCCTGACCTGACCCTCTTGCCTGACCCTTAAGTCCAGCCTCGTGCTTGCAGGAGGTTTGGGAAGAACTGGGGAAGACAGGGAGGGAGGGAGGGAGGGAGGGAGGGAGGGAGGGAGGGAGGGAGGGAGGGAGGGGGAGGGAGGGAGGGAGGGTGAGGGCGGAGGATTTCTGGACATAAATGTGAAATGCTGTGTTAACGGAACGGCTGTTTATGCGCACGAACGTATCCTTCCGGAACATCAATCGTCTCCCCAGAAAAGGAACAGAAAGTTATAAGTTATAATCCAAACACCGAAGTAGAACCGAGAAAGAAAAAATGTTCGTCTTGGGCAAAGAAGGAAAAAGATGAAAAAAGGAAAAAGGTCAAGATGCACGTCTCCCGGCGCCCAGAGCGAGCCATTCCTGCTCGGCTTTTCTTGAGGATTCTGAGGAGCAAAGCTGGTCCATTACCCCCTCCACTCCCCTTCCCTCTCTCTTCCCTCTTGCCCTCCTCTTCCCTCTTTCCCCTCTCCTCTTCCCTCTTTCCCCTCTCCTCTTCCCTCTCCCTCGTGCTGCCGTCTGTCCTCCACTTTTGCCTCTCCTCTTGTCCCAACCTCTCATCTTCCTTTCTTCAGCCCCCCTTTCCTCGTTCCTCTCCTCCCTCTTTCCCTCTCTCTTCCCCATTTCCTTCTCTTCTAGCCCCCTCTTTCTCCCCCTTCGCCCCCGTCTTCCCCGTAAACGCACATCAGCCAATGCGATCAGCCCCTTGAGAGAAGAGGCAAAGGTCCGCCAACAGCGTCTTGCGCGCGCGAGTCGCGACCTTCCTTCACGGCGATCGGGATTTCACGGAGTACATCTGCTTCTGCGTTCACAGAGAACGACTACACTCTTCGTTTCACACTCTAACTTCGAGGAGTGTATCTGCTTCTGTGACTGCACAAGTATATCTCCTTCTGATATGCTTCTCCTTCCCCAACTACTATTCTTCGGCTGCCTTCCGAGAAGCACTGCTTCTGCCTCTGCTGCCTCACTCCGGCACCGTTCTTCCTGATGCCTTTACCTTCTGAACTTCGCGTTTGAACCATCTTCCCCAAGTGGAAGAAACTCTCTTCCTTTGCTTCATTTTCCTCGAGGCATTTTTTTTACTCTTTCCGCGTCGCGAATCATCCGCGCTTTCCTCTTCATCGAAGCTACTTTTGTTCTCATCACCAGCGGCTCTAGAACAGATTGCACGAGTGCATTTGCAATGTGGGCGGGAGAAGAGGGGAGGCGAGAAAAGGGGAGAGAGATGCAGCAAGAGGGAGAGGGAGAGGCAGAGAGAAATCTGGAGACGGAGATAGTGATGGAGAAGCAGAAGGAGAGGGAGAGACTGTCAGGCGAAAGAGAGGTGCCGCAAGGGTACGAAAAGCAGATGCATGACTCCGGCTGCATGCATGACTGAGTGAGTGACTGTTCGAGTTAATGGCTTAAAGGAGGCTTTGCAAGACCGGCTGCGCACGGCTGAATGGACGCCGAGGGGCCGCGCTGGCTGGCAGGCGGAATGGATGGGCGTGTGCGTGCAATTGCAGGCTGACTGAGTAAAGAGGCGGAGAACTATGACCTCTAACAAAAATATCTGCTATAAAAGAAAACCCATTAAATTTCCATAAAATCCCCCCCCAAAAAAATACAAAAAAATATAAAGAGATCTTTCCCGAAGGACTCCCTCCTGCTTCCTGGCCCGCATCCTCGGTCACCGCACCCCGGAGGGCGCCGCAGGTCGGTCCGCAGCAGGGCACCCGGGCGACGAAACGAGCTCTCTGTGCCCTTTGGTGCCCGCGCTGCCCTCAGCTTCAGGAGGGCGAGGGCGCCGCTGCAGCGCCAGCTTCTCCGTCTTTCGCGTTTTGTCATCTCTTTCCTTACTGGAAGTTCCACTAATTCGCTTGCCTCTTCCTCTCCGCCTCCGCTGCGTCGCATCAGGGGACAGATGGCCAGCTCGTGGCCGCGCGGCCCCTCGGTCCGCCCAGCAGGCTGGCCTCCTCCTTCCTTCCAGTCCCCCCTCAGCGCCAGGTCCTCAGAGCGGTCAGCATCAGGCCTCGGGTCAAAGGTCAGGCGGGGTATACGGGCACCTTTGCTCGGCTATCTGGGGCCTCCTCGCCTTCCCTTCGCCAGCTTCCTTTCGCGGCCACTCTCTCTTTCGGCCCCCCTCCCCCCCCGCCCCCCGCTTGCTTCAGTAATCTCACTTTTCGACAACATAGTTTTTAAAAGGTGTATGTGTGTGTGTGGGTTTTGGGGTTGTGGGTGGGGTGTTGTTGGTGTGTTGGTGTGTGTGTGTGTGTGTGTGTGGTTGTGTGTTGGTGCGTGGTGGTGTGTATGGGTGTGTTTTGTTTGTGTTTGTTTTTGTGTTTTTGTTTGTTTTTGTTTGTGTGTGTGTGTGTGTGTGTGTGTGTGTGTGTGTGTATGTGCGGTGCGTGTGCGTGTGCGTGTGCGTGTGCGGTGCGTGTGTGGTTTTGTGTGTGTGTGTGTTGTGGCCCTTAACTTACTTTTCCTTATTATCAATTTTTCTGTACATCAAATACCTCATTTCGATTGTCCTTCGATTATCCTTTATTTTTGCTTTTCCCCTTTTTCCCCTTTTCTCCCCCTCCCTTCCTTTCTCTCTCTCCTCTCTCTCTCTCTCTCTCTCTTCTCTCTCTCTCCTCTTCTCTCTTCTCTCTCTCTCTCCTCTCTGTCTCCCTCTCTCTCCCCCTCCTCCTCCCCTCCCCCCCCCTTTTTCCCCCCCCCCTCTCCTCCCCCCTCTTTTCCCCCCCTTTTTTTCCCCCCCCCCTCCTTTTTTTCTTTCCCTCCCCCCCTTTTCTCCCCCCCTTTTCCCCCTCTCCCCCCCCCCCCCCCCCTCCTCTCCTCTCCCTCCCCTCTCCCCTCTCTCTCTCCCTCCCCTTCTCCCTCTCTCTCTCCCTCTCTTCTCCTCTCCACTCTCTCTCTCCCTCTTCTCCTCTCCTCTCTCTCTCCCTCTCTCTCTCCCTCTCTCCTCCCTCTCTCTCTCCGTCTCTCTCCCTCCCTCTTCTCTCTCCCCGGGGGGGCAGGGGGGGGGGGGGGGGGGGGCGGGGGGGCGCGCCCGGGCCCCCCCCGGGCCCTTTTCCCGGGCCGCCCCCCCCGGGCCAAACCTCTTTTTCTCGGCGCTTCTGGTCTGGGTGCCGCCTCGGGCCTTCTCTCTCTCTCTCTCTCTCTCTCTCTCTCTCTCTCTCCCCTCTCTCTCTCTTATATATATATATTATATATTATATATATATATATATATATATATATATATTTCCATCTATCTATCTATCTATTAATTTGTCAATCTACATTTTCTCCAAACGTTTTTTCTATCTTCTACTACTGAGCGCCCCTGCCAAACCCCCCCACCCCCGATGCCGACGGCCACAGCGGATCTGCCGTAAACATTTCCACTTCTGAGGCTTCGATCCCGCGCAGCAGTGTCTCGCTCACCGATAAAAGATGAATTGCAAGACGTCTGCAATGTTCTGTGCACACTTTCTGCAACACTTTATCCGTGAACGTGTTAGGTGACTTCACATACACACACATATATGCAATAGACCTTGTACATAAAAACGCCTACACACAAACTCTGACGCCACGATCACCATCATCACTACCACCGTCATCATCAATCTTCCTCGCCCCCGATCACTGCAACATCACTGCCGGCACTGCGATCCACGACAGCGTTGCAAATTCCGGCCGCCCAGTTCGCATGACATTGGCAATTGGAGGGGAGTTGGGAAGGGGGGGGAGATAGGGGGTGGAGTGGGATTGGAGTGGGGGAGGAGGGAGGAGGGAGGAGGGAGGAGGGAGGAGGGAGGAGGGAGGAGGGAGGAGGGAGGAGGGAAGAGGGAAGGAGGAAAGGGGAGAGGAGAGGGAGTGAATTTTGATGTTGCCATCACTGCGAGGGCGGGGGGGGGGGTGGGGGGGGAGGGGGAGGGGGAGCAGGGTAATGGAAGAGGAGGTGCAAGAGAGAAAAGAAGGTGAGAGGATGGGTTTGGGGATGAGGCCGGGGAAGGGAATGGAGGAGATGGTGAAGAAAGGGAAGAAGATGAGACGGCAGAAGAAAGGGAGAAGGGCGGAAGACATGGCAGCAGAGAGAAAAAGAAGAGGAGAGAAAGAGGGAGGAAATAATGAGAAGGAAAGGGAAAGGGAGAGGGAAGAAGAGGAGAGAGAATGAGCGAGGGGAGGGGCGCAGAGAGAGGGATTGGAGGAACGGAAAGAGGCAGGAAGGGAGAGGGAGAGAGAGATGGAAGAGAGGAATGGAGGGAAAAAGTCCGAAGGAGCGATCCTCAGAAGGCCAAGCCCACCGCTGCGTCCTTGCAATACCTCGGCCTCTGCACCTTGCAAGGGGGGGGCAGGGGAGAATGAGGACAGGCGATAAGGGGGTAAGGGGAAGGGGCAAGGGACAGGGGTCAGGGGGGGGGGGGCGAAAGGGCGATGCTCGAGGCCGACCATCTGGCGGTGAGGCTGTTGGCCCTTATCGCGCCCTCGCCGCCTTTATCGCCTCTCCTTTGTCCCCACTTCACTGCCCCCCCCCCCCCCCCGCTCGTCCCTCCCTCTCTTCCTTCTCTGTGGCCGTCGCTCTCTCTCCCTCTCGCCCTTTCTCTCTCATTGTCTTTACACACACACACACACACCCACCCTCACACACACCAAACACCCCACACACACACTACACAACAACCCAAACACAACACAAAGAATAAATCACACACACACAACAACACACAAAAAAATAAAAAAAAAAAAAAAAAAAAAAAAAAAAAAAAAAAAAAATAAAAAAAAAACCCACCCCCCCCCCCCCAAAATAAAATAAAAACAAATAAAATAACAAAAAAAAACAAAAAAACCCCAAAAACCCCCCAAAACCCCAAAAAACCCTAAAAAAAAAAAAAAACCCCCAAAAAAACCCCCCAAACCCCCACAAACCCACCACCCCCCCAACCCCCCTCCACCCCCAAAAAAACCCAAAAAAAAAAACCCAAAAAAACCCAAAAAACCCCCCCCCCAAAAACCCCCCAAAAACCCACCACCCCAAACTCCCCCCACCCCCCCCCCCCTCCCCACCACCCCCCCCCCCCCCCCCCCCCCCCCCCCCCCCCACCCCCTCCCCCCACCACACAACACACCACACCCCACCCCAACACCCCAACACACACACACACACCCCCCAACACAACAAAAAAAAATTATATATATATATATATTATATAATATTTATATATATATATATTAATATTATATATATAATTATATATTATAATATTATATATATTTTAAACAAAAAAAAAAACAAAAAACAACACCACACACACAACACACACCCACACACACATATTATATATATATATATTAATTATTATATATATATATATTATAAAAAAAACAAAACAACACACACCACCCCACAAAAAACCCCAAACACACACACACACCCCCTTGCTGGCCGGAAGTGCGTGTGCGCTTTGATCCTTCGAAAATTCCATCGTCCATCTTTTTTTTTTTTCCTTAAATTCCCCCCCTATCCATCAGGGCCCCCGCTGGGGGAAGAGCGGGGGATAGATTAATTCCTGGAAATGTTCATCCGATTTTTTCTTTCTTTTGCTTTCTTTACTTTTGACGTTTACATCCAATCTTCCAAAACCGCTTTTACATTACTAAACTATAATTTCCCCCCTATAATATACTACGCTTCCCCGGCATACGTCCCTCCCCGAAAACAAAAAAATTTTTGTGAGATAAGTTGATTCAGCCTTATCGGAAAAAAGGGGATTATCCCTGCCCCAGCGGGAGATGAACAGCAAGGATCCCTTCAAGCGCCCTTTAGGTGTTTCAAATCAACACGCAAAAGGCTGATTTAGATCCTCTCGGAGAGACCTTAAGCAGTTCAAGGGGGCCTCACGCCGCTCTGATCTTCGGCCTAAAAAAAATCCTTGATACGCCGGCGGGCACTCAAATTATAAAACTAGCTGTTTCATTATGCTTTGGCGCGAAGATTGTATACAGCGTGAACTCCCCGCTTAAATGCGATTTCTGTTTGGCTCCTCTGATGCGGCTTCCATGAGTTGGCGAGGAAAGTTTCCAAGATATATAAATGTTAAGCGCAAAATCAAGCCTGGGTGTGACTGGTTGAATACAACAACATGATATATAATCCCTATCGAATATATAAGATATCCAAAGTAATCACAACACACCTACCACCACACCAGCCACCACACAACCACAAGAAACCCCTCACAACACACACCACACACAACAACATATATAATTATGTAAATATACAATTATATTTTGTGATTATGTATATACACACGACTGCCCCACCTATAATGATTTTATATCCTAATGCCTTTAGTGATTCGTATATATTAGTATAAAATTATATTGTGTATGTATGCATATATATATATATATAATATATGTATATGATATATTATATATATATATATTATATATATATATATATATATATATATATATATATTATATATGTTTTGGTGTGTGTGTGTGTGTGTGTGTGTGTGTGTGTGTGTGTGTGTGTGTGTGTGTGTGTGTGTGTGTATGCATAGAAATATTTTATATTAGTATCGACACGAGCGAGTTGTTCCTCGTACGCCGGCACCGCGAGAGCCCCCCCCCCTTCAGACACCATAGCACGCCCGTCAGCGGAGAGCAAAGGGATCCCGAGCCCCGCCCTCAGCTGTCTGCAAAAATGTCCCTGGGAAACCCGAGAACGCAGGCGGCCTATCTCAGCCCGCGGTTGGGAGGCAACGCTGGACAATTTAGTCAGAATTCAAAGGTGTACGTGTTTTTTTTTTTTCATTATATATGTATGTATGTATGCATCAATGTCTGTCTGTTTATCAGTCTGTCTGTGTCTGTGTCGGTCGGTCTCTCTCAGGAAGTCTAGCTAAGAAAGCGCACCTGGAAAAAACACATAAAAAGGTGTATATGTATGCAACATAAAATCACCTAAACCATAAAACAGATGCAAAGACAAACTAATAATCATAAGACCGTGTGCAAAGCTGCTTCGGTGGGAGTCTCCTCGAGGCGCCGCGCACCAGGAAGGCGGATGACGAGGGACTTCGGCTCGTGCGCCGCGGTCTCCAAGGTTTAGCGAGGCTTCTTCAGGTCTTCTCGTGTTGTTGCTCTTTTTCCTTCCCTTCAGGTTGGAGGGAAAGAGGACAGTGGGAAGAAGGAAAGGCCGCCGAGGCAGGAACGGGAAGGAGCGGCGCGGAGGAAACCGAGGCGATTGAACGTTGCACAAGAAGGCGAGTCGCTGCAACAGCACAATGGCAATATGTATGGGTAAATAATAAAAGCAGTCTCAGCAATGGTAACGGTAATGGTAACAAAACTGATAGTAATAATAATAAAAACAAAAACAATAACAATAATAATCATAAGACCAACAATAATGATAATGAAATTGATCGTGATAATAGTAATAATAATAATGCTAATCATCATTATCATTATTATGATAATACAATAACCATAGTGGTTATTTTAATAACGATACAAATGAGACACGAAAAGGAATTACTTCAGCCAAGGATTCCCCCCCCCCCCCGGGCCCGGAGGAGGGTCCCTCGGGCCGTCCTCCCGCGGCGCCGCCGGGTCTGACGTCTCCGCTCGCGCTCGCCGCCGCGCTTCGCTCCTGGCATCGTTCCCCTTAAGGACGGCTTTATTCTGGCACTCACGCACGCACGCACACACTCACGCATGCACGCATGCACTCACGCACGCACACACACACATATATAATACATATACATACATACATATATATATTCATATGTACATATCATAGACATAAGTGAAGAGCAATCGATGCACGTAAACTCCACACGCCCCTTCTCCCTCGCCCTCCCGAGCGCCGCCTCCGAAGCCCCGCCCACCTCTTCCCACGTCCTCCTCGGGGCCAGCGCGCCGCCCGAGGCGCCTGTTCCCTCAGTGACTCTGCGACGCGACCGTTACGGGAGGTCATGTGGCCGGGATGCAGCTCCTGCAGGGGGCCTGCGCTGCCCTTCTGGAATGCTCTCCTTCCCCCTCCTCCCCCTCCTCCTCCTCCTCTCCTCCCCCTCCTCCTAGTCATCCTAATAATCATTATCATGGAAAAGAAAAAGAAAAAAGAAAAAAAAGAAAAGAAAAGAAAAGAAAAAAAAGAAAGAAGAAAAAAAAAAAAAAAAAAGAAAAAAAAATATATATACACATACATATATATATACATACATATCGTTTTTAGGCAGATATTCATATTTTTATACAGATAAGCAAATTAGGTAAATAGGTAAAAACCTGAATTCAATTTTAAGTCCACGGAAATTATTTACAAACATTTTTTTTCGGAGAGATCCTTACATTCATATCTATAAAACAAGTAAATGTTTGAATAACCAAAAACCTAAATTCATATCTGTAAATAATCGACAAAAAGTTTTCTCTCTTTTTCTCTCTTTCCTTTCCCTCTCCCTCTTCCCGTTTTCCCCAAGGCAACCCCTGTTGGGCGTGCCTTCCTTCAAGCAAACCCGCGATCGGTTAGTGGTCTTGCGCGCTCCTTGCGGGTCGGACTTCCCTGAGGACGTCCGAGGCTCGGTCCCAAAGAAGGCCTCTCGAGTGCATCCTGGTGGTTGGAAGAATCGGATAATCCTTTTTGTAATGATTTTCGGTGCGTCTCCGCAGGACCTCAGAGTGTCGCCATGTCGCAAACCTTTCTAATTAAAAAGCATTAGTGAGTTTAAATGGGGATTTTAGATATCCATTAATTTTTTAACGATGTCCTATTTGAGGCTTGTTCGTTCTCGTTGGGGGCTCATCATTTTGGCTGACGCCTATTTACACGATCTATCTCTTATAACATTCAAAATTAAGAGGTTTTCTTTTTATTCATATTTTCGTTGTCTTTTCTCATCTCTCGTCTTTCTCTTTCGGGCTCTTCTCTTTTCCTCCCTCTCTTTTCTCCCATCTCCACGTCTCTCGTTCTCCTCTCTCTCTCCCTCTCCCGCTCCCTCTTCTCTTTCCTTCTTTCCTTTTCTTCGTTTATCTTTATCCTCATCCTCTCTCATCTCTCTCTCTACATCCATCCTCCCTCTCTCTCTCCCTCATCTCTCTCCTCTCATCCTCTCCCTCTCTCTCTCTCCCTCTCCCTCTCCCTCTCTCTCTCTCCCTCTCCTCTCCCCCCTTTCCCTCTCTCTCTCTCCCTCTCCCACTCCCTTTCCCTCTCTCCCTCTCCCTCTCCCTCTCCCACTCCCACTCCCACTCCCTTTCCCTCTCCCACTCCCTTTCCCACTCCCTCCCCCTCCCCCTCCCCCTCCCCCTCCCTTCGGCCTTCCCGCCCTCCGCTCCCCATGACCGGATATTTGCAATGACTCAGCGCCAGCACAAGATAATTGATTTCTTATCGTTTTTCAATATGCTTATTAGTTCAACGATTCAATATATACGATTCTATATTTTAATCTTTTTATATTTTTAAGTGGGTTTAGATAAGAGAAAATCTTATGATGTTAAAAATTCCCTTCTTGCACATTCGCAAAATTAGACAAAAAAAAGAAGTAACCCCTGATATACCTAATATACATTACCAATGAACCTAAACAGAGAAATAGAAAGACCCCAATATAAACGAAAATTAATAACAAACTAACTTTACATCACATGAAAAAACGCATATAAGAAAAATCCCCCAGAATGCAACGCCCCACGGCTTCGCTCGGCGGGGGTCCCGACGCAGGTTCTCCCGCCGTGACGTCACTGCCCTCAGGACGCGCCCTCCCAAAATAGCCTTCCGCCGACGACGACCTGCAGTTGCCTGCTTGACCCACTGACCTCGTGACGTGACGGCAATCTGGACGCGCGTCATGCCTTTGACACGCTGGTGAAATTAACTGTCCTTATATGAGACTGACAGCGAGAGAAAGTGGATATATATATATTTTATAAATTTTTTATATATATATTTATAATATTATTTTTATATATATATATATGAAAGACAGAAAAGAGAAAAGAGAACGAAAAGGAGAGAGAGAAGAGAGGGGGAAAAGAAAAGGAGGGAAGAAGAGGAGAGAGAGGAAGGGGGAGAGAGAGAGAAAAGGAGAAAAGAGAGAGAGGGGAGAGAGAGAAAACGAGGAGGGAGAGGAGAGAGAGAAAAGAGAGAGAGAGGGAGAGACTGAAAAGGAGGAGAAGAGAGACTGAAAGAGAGAGAGAGAGGAGAGAGAGGGGAAGAGAGAGAGGAGAAAAAGGAAGAGAGAGAGGAGAAAAGGGGAGAGAGAGAGAGGAGAGGGGGAGAGAGATAGGGGGAGGGGAGAGGGAGAGGGAAGAGGGAGGGAGGGAGGGAGGGGAGAGAGGAGAGAGAGAGAGGAGAGGGAGAGGGGAAGAGAGAGAGAGAGAGAGAATAAAGAGGGAGAAAAAGAGCCAAAGGAGAGAGGGGGGGGGGGGGGGAGAGAGCGGGGGAGAGGGAGGGGGAAGAGATGAAAGAGAAAAGAGAGAGAGAGAGAGAGAGAGGGGAGAGAGAGAGAGAAGGGAAAAGAGAGAGAGAGAGAAAAAGGGGAAGAAAATTTTAGAGAGAGAGAGGAGAGAGGAGAGAGAGAGAGAGAGAGGGGGGAGAGGGGGGAAAAGGGAGGGAGAGAGGGGGGGAGAGAGGGGGAGAGAGAGGGAGAGAGAGGGAGGGAGGGGGGGAGGGGGGGGGGGGGGGGGGGGGGGGGGGGGGGAAAGGGAGGGGGGGGGGGGAGGGGAGAGAGAAGAGAGGAAAAGAGAGAGAGAGGGGAAGAGGGAGAGGGAAGAAAGGGGAGAAAAGAGAGAGAGAGAGAGGAGAGGGGAGAGAGGAGAGGAGGAGAGAGGAGAGGGTAGGAGAGAAAAGGAAAGAGAGAGAGAGAAAAGGAGAGAGAGAGAGAGAGAGAGAGAGAGGAGGAGAGGAGGAGAGGGGAGAGGGGAGAGAGAGAGAGAGAGGGGGGGGAGGAGAGAAGAGAGAGAGAAAAAGAGAGAGGGGAGAGAGAGAGAAAGAGGAGAAGAGGGAAGGAGAAAATGGGGGAGAGGAGGGGAGAGAGAGGGAGAAAAGAGGGGGAGGGGAGAGGGGAGAGAAGAGAGAGAGAGAGGGAGAAGAGAGAGAGGGAGAGAGAGGAGAGAGAGGAAAAGAGAGAAGAGAGAGAGAGAGCCCAGAGAGAGGAGAGAGAGACCGAGAGAGAGAGAGGGGAGAGAGAAAAGAGAGAAAAGAGAGAGAGAGGGGGAAAAAGAGAGAGAGAGAATAAAGGAGAGAGAGAAAAAGGAGAGAGAGAGAGAGAGGGGGAGGGGGGAGAGGGAGGGAGGGAGAGAAAAAGGGGGGGAGAGAGGGGGGAGAGAGAGGGAGGGGGGGAGGGGGGGAGGGAGGGGGAGGGAGAGAGAGAGAGAGAGGGGGGGAGGGGAGAGGGGGGGGGGGAGAGGGGGGGGAGAGAGGGGAGAGGGAGAGAGGGGGGAGAGGGGGAGGGAGAGAGAGAGGGAGAGAGAGGAGAGGAAGGAGAGAGGGGGCCGAGGAGGAGAGAGAGGGGAATTAGAGAGGAGAGAGAGAGAGAGGGAGAGAGGAGAGGAGAGAGAAGAGGGGGAGGAGAGAGAAAAGAGAGAGAGAGGGGGGGGGGGGGGAGAGAGGGAGGGGGGGGGAAAGGAGGGGAGAGAGGGGGAGAGAGAGGGGGGGAGAGAGAGGGAGGGGGAGGGGAGGGAGGGAGGGAGGGAGGGAGGGAGGGAGAGAGTGAGGAGAGAGGAGAGAAGAGAAAGGGGCAAAGAGAGAGAGAAAAGAGGAGAGAGAAGAGAGAAAAGAGAGAGAGAGGGGGAAAAGAGAGGAAGAGAGAGAGAGGGGGGAGAGAGAGAGAGAGGAGGGAGTGGAGAGAGAGAAGTGGGGAGTGAAGGAGGAGGAGAGAGAGAGAGAGAGGAGAGAGGGGAGATAAAGGAGAGAGAGGGGAGAGAGAGAGAAAAGAGGGGGAAAGAGAGGGAGAAAAGAGAGGAGAGAGAGAGGAGATGGGGGGGGAGAGGGGAGAGAGAGAGAGAGAGAGGAGAGAGAGAAGGACGAGAGAGAGAGAGAAAACAGAGGGAGGATGAGAGAGAGAGAGAGAGAGAGGGGGGGGGGGAGAGGGAGAGGGGGAGAGAGGGGGGAGGGAGGGAGGGGGGGGGGGGAGGGGGGAAAGGGGAGGGAGGGAAGGGAGGGGAGAGAGAGGAGGGGAGAGGAGAGAGAGAGAAGAGAGGGGATCCGAGCAGAGAGAGGAGAGAGGGGAGAGAAAAAAAGAGAGAGGAAAGGAGAGAAAGGGGGGGGGGGGGGATTACTAATAAAAAAATTCTCTTCTCTTCTTTTCTGTACGTTTCTATTCCTTTTCCATCTCTTCCTCATCCTCTCTCTTCCCACACATGCATAAGCACCCAAGGCACACACGAACCCCAACCCCCGGGGAAAAGGAGAGGGGCGTGCCCCCCCCCCCCGGGCAAACAGGGGTTTTGGTGCCACCCGTCAGGGACAAAATTTTGGGAGTTTTATCCTGCCGAGGGCGTGGCGGGGGCCGCGTGGGCGTGATGGCGGTGTGTCGTGAAATACTGACGCCTGTAGATGAGTTCCCATTTTGCGAATGCGCGCGGTTTGGCCCTAAAGCAGCGGGGAACAGATCTCACGGACGTGCATGCTTGCGTGCGTGCGTGTATATGCATACGATATTAATTAATTAATCGCTTAATCAATACACACATACATATACATATACATATATATAAAATGTTTGTGCATATATGTGTATATATGGACATGTGTGTATGTATATGTTTGTGTGTATGAATGAACACATAAACGCACACACAAAACACAAACAAACAAAAAAAACCCCACACACACACACAACAACACAAAACACACAAAAACACAAAAAAATGAGAGAGAGGAGAGAAAAGAGAGGAAAAGAGGGGAGGGCCCCAGAGAGGGGAGAGAGAGAGAGAGAGAGAGAGGGGAGAGAGAGACAGAGGGGAGAGAGAGACAGAGGGGAGAAAAAAAGAGGGAGAGGAAAGAGAGGGGAGAGAGGGGGGAGGGGAAGGAGAGAGGAGAGAGAGAGAGAGAGAAAGAGGGGACCGGGGAGAAGAGATGAGAAAAGGAGAGAGAGAGGAGAGAGAAGGGGATGATAGAGAGGAGAGGGGGGGGGGGAGGGAGAGAGAGAGGGGGGAGAGAGAGAGAGAGAGAAAGAGAGAGAGAGGGGAGAGAGAGAGGAAAAAAGAGAAGGGCAGAGAGAGAGAGAAAGAGAGAGATAGAGAGAGAGAGATAGAGAGAGAAAATAGAGGAAAAGGGAAAGGAGAGAGAGAGAGAAAAGAAAAGAAGAGGAAAAGGGGAGACCGAGAGAGAGAGGGGAGAGAGGGAAAAGAGAGAGAGAGAGAGAGAGAGGAGGGAGAGAGAGAGAGAGAAAAGAGAGGAGAGAGAGGAGGAGAGAGAGAGAGAGAGAGGAGGGGTGAGGAGAGAGAGAGAAAAGAGAGGAGGAGAGGAAAAGAGGAGAGAGGGGAAAAAGAAAGGAAAAAGAGAGAGAGAGAGAGGGGGAAAGAAGGGAAAAAGGGGAAAAAGGAGAGAGAAGGGGAGGGGGAGATGAGAGGGGAGGGAGAGAGAGGCGAGGGAGGGGGAGAGAGAGAAAAAAAGAGAAAGAGATAGAGAAAAGAAAAAGAGGAGAGAGAGAGGGGAGAGAGAGAGAAGGAGAGAGGGAGGGAGGGAGGAAGGGAGGGAGGGAAAGGGGAGAGAGAGAGAGAGAGAGAGAAAAGAGAGAGAGAGAGAAAGAAAGAGAGAGAGGAGAAAAGAAGAGGAAAAGAAAAAGGGAGGAGAGAGGGGGAGAGGAGAGAGAGGAGAGGAGGAGAGGGGAGGAGAGAGGGAAAAAGAGAAGAGAAGAGAAGGGGATGAGAGAGGAGAGAGAGAGGGAGAGGGGAGAGGGGAGGGGAAAAAGGAGAGAGAGAGAAAGAGAGGAGAGAGAGATAGAGAGAGAAAGAGGTGGGGGGGACCGGGGAAAAAGAGAGAGAGGGGAAAAAGGGGAGAGAGAGAGGAGGAGAGAGAGAGAGAGAGAGAGGAAAAGAAAGATGAGAGAGGGGAAAAGAGAGAGGGAGGGAGGGAAGGGGGTGAGGGAAAAGGGGGGGAAAGGAGGGGGAGAGAGAGAGGGAGAGAGGAAGGAGAAGAGAGGAGGGGAGAGAGAGAAAAGAGAGAGAAAAAGAGACCGAAACGAAGAAGAAAGGAGGGAAGAAGGGGAAGAGAGAGGAAGGGAGAAGAGAAAAAGGGAGAAATGGAAAAAGGAGGGAAGGGGAGGAAGAAAGGGGAAAAAGAAACGGAGGGGAGAAGGAGAGAAGAAAAAGGGGGGCGGAGGGGAAAAGGGGGGGCGAACCAAGGGGAAAAAAAAAAGGAAAGGGGGGAGAGAAATACACAAAGGAATTTACAAGGAAAGAAAGGAAAAAAAAAAAAAACCCAAACCCCCAGTTAAAAATAACCGAAAACCAAAGAACCAACAAAACCCCCCCCCCCCAACCAACACCTTCACCCCAAAACCAAACCCCAAAAACAACAAACAACACCAAAAAAACCAAAAGCTTTTTCCCCCGGGGTCCCCAAAAACCAAAAAACCAAGCTCCCAAGAAATCCCCCCCCTTCGCACACAAAAAACCCCAAAAACCCCCCAAAAACCCCCAAAAACAAAACCCAAAACCCCAAAATTAAAAAAATAATTTATGGGAGTATTTTAATAGACAAACCTTTTTCCAAAAAAGGGGGAAAACCGAACAGACAAAGGGCCCCAAAGGCCCCAACCCAAACACAAAAACCGCCTCCACACGCAAAACCCCACCAAAACCCAAACCCAACCACACACCAAACCAAAAAAACAACCCACAACACAACAACCAAAACACCCCCCCACCACACCCCCAACGGGTACCCACGCATCACAACGACACCAACACACCACACACCGAACCCACGCACACCGGGAGGGGAACCCCAAAACCAACAACAACAACCAACAACACACAACACCAACCCCAAAACCACACAAAACAAAAAAACAAACAAAAACAAAGATGAAAAAAAAGAAAGTGGGGCATACACCCTTTTCCCCAAAAAAAGTCTTTACCAAAAGGGGCCCGGCCTGCGGGTTCCCCAAAGCAAAAAAACGCGCCCCCACCCCCCACCGGGGCCCCCAAAACCCTCCAACCCACTTTTTTAAACTTCCCGGCCCCCCTCTCACGCTTACCTTCCCAAAAGCCTCTCTCCTCCCTCTTTCCCTTTTGCCCAACCCACCCGGTTTATTTTCCCCAAACCCCCCTTTCCCCCCCGCTAAATTAAACCGGGGATTCCAAAAGTCTTTTTTTGGGGAAAAAGGGCCCTTCCCTTGCCCAACAATCCAAAAAAAGAAAGGGGGTTTTCTTTGATTCATTTTCTTAATCCCTAAATGGTAAAAAATGGGAACTAAAATTTTTTGGTTTTAAAAAAGGAATAAACCCAAAGAAGAAAAGAAAGTTAAAAAGAAAGAGCATTCACTTTTAACGGGTTTACATTTTGCCCGTTTTTAACCCCCAACATGTCCAAAGGCCCGGGCCCAAAAGCAGTCAGGGTTCCCAAAAAACCCGAGGAAAAATTAAACTGTCCCCGCTCCAAAAACCCCCACATCGGGGGTTTAAGCTCTCCTTCCGGCTGGTCCCTTTTTTTTTCTCTCCTTTTCTTTCCCCTCTCCCTTCCCTCCCCTTCCTTCCCCCCTCTCCTCCTCCTTACTCCCCCCCTCCTCCTTTCCTCTCCCCCCCTTTCCCCCCCTCCCCCTCCCCCTCCCTCCTCCTTCATACCTTTTCCTTTTTTTTTATTTTAACCGTCTTTTTCCCAAACCCCCCGGCCCCTTCCCATTTCAATTTCCCCCCCCCCCCCTAAGGGAAATTTATCCTTTGTTTTCCCCTTTAAAAAATTTACTTTTTTCCTTTTTTTGTTTGGAAAAAGGAAAAAAAAACTTAAAATTTTTCCCGGTTTAAAAACGGGCTTGGAATCTCCAAAAAAAAATTTGGTTTGCGGTAATTTTTTTCAGATTTTTTTGAAAAGCAATCATTCAATTTCCCTTTAATCTTTGGGGTTTTCTTACCCTTTAAAAGGAGGGCTTTCCCCTCCCCAAAACCCCGCCAGAAAGGTAGTTTCAGGCAGATTCCCCGGAAAAGGTTCAACTGGAAAGGAAAAAGGTCCCCAAAATGGGAAAATTATGGAAACCGGCCCTACGACAGATTTTCCGTTCTTCCCTTCCCATTTTCTTTTTTTTCCCCCCTCCACTCCCCTTTCCCCCCCCTTCTTGTCCCACCCTTTTTCTTCTCCCCTTTCCCCCCCTTTTCCCCCTTTTTTCCCCTCCCCCCCTTTTTTTTTCCCCTTTTTTTTGGGTTTTTTTTTTAAAATTTTTTTGGGTTTTCCGCCTTTCCCCCCCAAACCCCCTTTTTATCTTAAAAACTTAAAAAATTTTTTGGTTCTTTCTCCCCCGGTTCGGGCCGGGTTTTTTCCCCCCATTAAGGTTTGGTTTTTCCGGGAATTTTTCCCTGGGGGGGGTTTTTACCTGGGTTGCTCTCTCTCCACCTCTTCTCTCCCCCCTCTCTCTCTATCTCTTTTTCTCCCTTCCTCCGCCCCCCCTCTCTCTCCCTCTCTCTCTCTCTCATCTCTCTCACCTCTCTCTCCTCCTCTCTCTCTATCTCTTTTTCTCCCTCCCTCCCTCCCTCTCTCTCTCTCTCTTCTCTCTCTCTCCTCCTCTCTCTCTCTCTCTCTCTCTCCTCCTCTCCTCTCTCTCTCTCTCTCTCAAAATAATAACGCGGAGAGGAGCTTGCGAGCTTTTGGACATCAGTGGCAAGAAAAGGTCATTCGAAAGTGAGATCAACGCATCACACATCTTGGTGGTGCCAGTTTAAAACCACTTTATTAACTTATTATCTAACTTATTATTTCAATTATTCTTTATATTATCTAACTTATTATTTCAATTATTATTTATATTATCTAACTTATCATTGCCTTATTTATTAAAGGAAAAACACCATTAGTGAGGACTTCCGAACTGATAAACATGAGTTTATAATCGCCTTGGTGTCTATACAATGTATATAGGAATAATGATAAAGGTTATAGTAATAAGGATAATTATAATAAGAATGAGAGTGATAATAATGATAGTACTGATGATAGTAATAATTATGATGATGATAATGATTATAGTGATAATAATAATAATAAAATAATAATCATCATCATCATCGTCATCATCATCATCATCATCATCATCATCATTCATCATCATCATCATCATCATCATCATCATCATAGTAATAATATAATTAATAATACTACAAGTAATAAGGATATGATAACTACTGATATACGTGGTTTCCGGGCGGAACCCGTAGTGTAATTGATTAACGATTCACTGATCTTCAAAATTGATTCTCATATCAACTGCAAAGGTCATAGTGGTGGAGACATTCCCTGTCCCTGCCTACTTAAACATCGGTCGTCCTACCCCTCAGACTCAACACTCCTTGCTTCTGCACCGGAACGGGAAATGATGTGAGGCTGTGCAGTTACTGCTTAAGGGAGCCAGCGACCCCTTAGCCTGTGTGTACGTTCCAGGGTACTTACTGCTGACACAAACGGAACCGACATGTCGCTGTGGTATATCTAACCCGGGAGTTTCGCCGCCTACCTAGGGACAGATTGGTTTGGAGTACAAATTTCATTGGGCCTCCGTGCTACGGATACTCATCCCACGCTCTGCCAGATAATGATTTGAATTGGAACCTAGAACCTGTGTAGTATGTAGGTCTGTCTTCTTTCTATCTATCTTCATATAATATTTACTCTCTCCCTCTCTCTCTCGCGTCTCCTCTCTCTCCATCTCCTATCTGTCCTGTCTGTCTCTGTATCCTTCTCCGTTTCGTCTCATCTCTCTCTCTCTCTCTCCTCTCTCTTCTCTCTATCTGTCTCTGTCTCTCCGTTTTCGCTGCTCTCTGTCCTTCTGTCTGTCTGCTGTCCTTCTGCTGTCTGTCCTTCCTGTCTGTCCTCTTCTCTTGCCTCTCTTACGTGTGTGGTTTAGTCCCTCCAGCCTGCCGATTGTGTGAGCGGTTATAGGCCCG
The DNA here is from genome assembly GCF_015228065.2 of Penaeus monodon. Classification (NCBI taxonomy): domain Eukaryota; kingdom Metazoa; phylum Arthropoda; class Malacostraca; order Decapoda; family Penaeidae; genus Penaeus; species Penaeus monodon. Next base: position 57,415,677 of record NC_051391.1, read on the forward strand.
TGCGTGTGCACGCTAGCTTGCTGAGGCGATTTTTTGCGGAGTGAGTTTGTCCAAGATTCATTGTTGAGTTTGAGCTTCTATAGCTTGGATATGGACGAATATTTATATTATTACTCCTGGCACTGCTTTCAATTTTAGAAAATGAACGTAAAGGGCTGCAACCACTTGATCTGAGAGAAACTAGTGCTAGAATTTATTAGCTAAGATTTGGTGATATTTCAGCATAGCCTTTCTCGATAGAAGAATAAATTATCTGAACGTGCAAACTGTTATCCACGTCATTCGTACCGGTTCATTTTGTTTATTACATAACTTCTTTTTTATTTTCATTTCTGAGTAAGAAAAAAAAGAACACCAAATAAAATGACTTGACCTTCAAAAGCTCACAGAGCATACACTCCTCACATACACTCAGAACACCACAACACAGAAACAAATTCAGGTGCACGAAGACTGTGACAAAGTTAAAATATATGATAAACAAAAGGAGTGTAGTTATCAGCAATTTCATTTTCATCAATTACACGCAATCCATTCGCATTCCATGTTTTTTTACTACACTGTGCACGCATACACACACTCATACACACACCACGAGTAGAGTAATTTGGAAAAACAAAGAAATACACACATACCACACACACACGCCTATCACACACGCCACACTCCGCGCACACACACACAACACACGCACACACACACACACACCACCCACACCACACACACACACACACACACACACACACACACACACACATAATGCATAGATGAGTATATTTACTGAGAGTCGGACATACACCTTTCCCAAAAGCGAGACTCGAATTTGCAGCCAAAAGGCGCCCTTAAAGGCCCTGGTCGAGGTTCCCCAAAGCACATAAAGAGGCGCGCCTGCAGCACGCACACGACGGAGCCTCAAACCCTAGACCACACCCTCCAAACTGACAAAACGATCGCGCTCCCATAAACATGCACGTGACGTTCAAAAGCACTGCGTCTCCTCCGATGCGTTCACAGGCGCGTCGCCCAACGGCCTGACCGCAGCGTCATCTCGAGAAGCGAGCCTTCTGACGGCGAGCGACGGCGCGTGAGTCAGCAGCCGAGGCCGCACTGTCGCTGACGGTCGTGGATGGCGAGGAAAGGGCATTCCAGTGACAACAACAATCCTAACAGACACGACAATGGCGGTGATTGCGTATGATTTGCATTTTCATATAATCCCTACATGCGAGTGGGAACATAAATGTTAATGATAACAAAGCAATAAAACGATGAAGAACAACGAAAGTAAAAAAGAAAGAGCATACACTGAAGTGCTTACATAATGCAGTCTTACCATAACAGTCAAGTGCCCGGCCATCGCAGTGTTACCACACCAGAGTCAAACTTTAAACTGTCTGTCTCCACCACTCCATCCTGCCTTATACAGTCTCTACCTTTCGTTCTCTTTCTCCTTCTTTCTTTCTCTCTTTCTTGCTTTCCCTCTCTCACGCTTACCATCTCCATCTGTCCCTCTCTCGCTCTTCCTCTTCCTCTTTGCCTCTCCATCTCTCTATATCCATCTCTCCCCGTTCCTCCCCCTCCCCCTCCCCCTCCCTCTCTCTCTTCATCACATTCAACTTTTGTTGTTGATTCTAACAGTACTTTGTTGCCGAAATCTAAGGGCATCATTAGCCTCATTTCAATAGCAAAACAGATATGGGTAGTTTATCCTTTGATCCTTAAAAATTACTTAATCACTGAACTGTAGGATGAAAGAGAATGGATGGAGACGTAAATATTTTTTTCGGTTCCTGAAAACGGTACTAAGATGCTCCAAGACAGAAATATTTGCATGCAGGTCAATTCTTCAGATTCTGAAATAGCATGCATGTCGAGCTTCGTCAATCTTGGGTTGATGCATGTACTGCCAGTTATATAACATGAGGAGCTTGTCCTGCCTCCGAAATGCGCACTGTTCCCAGAAAGCGAAATCAGTAACAGCCGCAGATTCCCAGACGAAAGGTAATCAGACTCGGAAGGAAATTACACGTCTTGTCCCTGAACTGCAATATGGATCACTCGGCAGAGGCAGGCCGTGAGGCGATGCGAGATTTAGACGTCCTCCTTCCAAGCTGGCTACTTATTCTATTTACTTCTCCTCTCTTCATCTCCCTCTCCCTCCCTCCCCTCTCTCGTCCTATACCTCTCCTCCTCCTCCTCCTCCCCCTCCTCCTCCTCCTCCTCCTCCTCCTCCTCCTCCTCCTCCTCCCTCTCTTCTTTTTGTTCACTCTATTCCGTCCTGCCTCTCCCAACCTCCCTGGCCTCTCCCTTCTTGATTCCTCAACCTTACCCCCCCCCCCAGAGGCCCTGTCCTTGTTTTGTCCTCGTAAGGGAAGTGGTTCCCCTCCTTCGTCTTCCTTATCAGACCTCCCCGGACTGTCCTTTTCATTTTTTTTTTAATCTTTTATCAGTCTACGGCAACTACAATGAAAGTACAACTTATGATTTAAACAACGGAATGAAGTAACAACTGGGCTGTGGAACTAACAGTCACACAACAACACATTTCAGTAAGTCTGCGTGAAATGTATTTTCTTCAGTATTGTGTTTTCGTCTCGACCGGAAAGAAAACGAGACTCATTCAATTTCCGTTGAACCTCTTGGTTCTATACCCTCTCTGACAGGCATGGATCTTCCCTCTCCTCTAATCCACAGCTAGAAGACGGTACGTAGCAGGCAGATCAGTGTAGACGGACTTCACACTGCAAAGGTACTAAAAGAGTACTAAAAGGTGGGATTATTAATGTAAACTCGCGTCATAGGACATGCATAATCTGTTCTTCCTTCCCATTCCTTCTGTTCCCTCTTTTTCTCCTCCACTCCCTTCATCTCTTTCCTTGTCACACGCTGACTTTATCTTCTCTTTGCCGCAGTAATCTTCTTTTCCTCTCTGCCCCTCGTGTTTAAATGTTCGCTTCTAACACTTTTATCTATCTACTTTTGTCTTTCTCCGTCGCGTTTTCCCCATAGTTCGTCGCATATCCTGTTTTTACTCTGTGCTCTCTCACTCTGATGGCAGTCGAGAGAAAAAAAACATCCTCTATCCTCCACAAAGCAAAGAATCGCAACACTTAGTGAATCTCTCAAAACCTCAAGTCGAACGCAGGAGAAATAAAGAACAAGTAAAATTAACACGAAAAAAAATGTTGCTTGAGGGCCTTCTCGACCCTGATGGGCGGCTGGGGGGGAGGGGGGGAGGATGGAAGGGCAAGGATACTCCATCCTGTGTGCAGATCCTTGACTCTTATCGCGACTCGCTGGAAACCACTCGTTGTGAGTCATCCTCTCGCGCCAACTGCGCCGTTTGCCATTCCTTTGGACACCCCTTTTCCTTGCATCCTTCTTTCTTTTTCATTCACTCCTCTCTCTACCTCTCTCTCTTTTTCTCATTCTCTTTCTCTTACTCTCTCTCTTCCTTTCTCTACTCCTCTCTCTCTCTCTCTCTCTCTCTCTCTCTCTCTCTCTCTCTCTATATATATATATATATATATAATATATATATATATATATATATAGATATGTGTGTGTGTGTGTGTGTGTGTGTGTGTGTGTGTGTTGTGTGTGTGTGTGTGTGTGTGTGTGTGTGTGTGTGTGTGTGTGTGTGTGTGTGTGTGTGTGTGTGCATAATATAACATAACATACAAAGATATACATATATACTTACACATACACACGCACACGCACACACATATATACAGTATATATTGTTACACCTTTAACTGCCTTACATCCTCACCTAGACCTCATGGAGGATGTGCGAATCATCGACTCGTTATATCAGAATTCACTCTGAAATAATAGTTTCTGTTAACACACACTGGCTAACATCTGATAGCTGACAGGTGTTTATTACATTCCAAGATATTTATCTTCTCAAAGATGGGATACTACATAGAGTATATATATTTAATTGGTATCAAAATATATTCAGATGATAAGTAAATGAAAGACGACAAAGATAATATTTAAGTTGATGAGACACAATCACATCACGAATGTATATTGGGTAGTACTCTCGAATGACTATTCAACATGGATTTTCAAACATAGCTATAAGACTACAGCCTTGGTTATTCTGACAAAGAAAAAGTGTCATAACAGGACATGTGCTCTCATTATTTAAATGAAGTTTAATGTAACGTCCCATGACAAAATTACCTTCTCCATTACTTAACTTCACCTTTGATCGCCAGAGAACATCTTAAACTACAACACAATTGAACTCCGCCATTATTCCTACCTAGACATCAATTCAAAGGTCGCAGCAGCGTCTCCCTTCCCTAGCCCCCCGGCCCAACCATCGAGGGAGCGCCGTAAACTAAACGTTAACTAAATAATAACCTCTTCTTGATACTCAAATTTGTACAAAAATAAAGAAAAACTGTTTATAGTTATTTAGTTCAAATAATGGAATCATACAGATATGACACAACAGATACAAATAAATTATACATTATTTTTACAAGTATAGAAATATCGTTCCAGGAATAAATTTTTTTAGATTGTAATGCACTGCAATAAATTAATACAATCTGTACATATATATGGCACAGGAAAAGTAGAATCTCAGAGAATAAGTTTGTGTGTGTATACACATACATACATACATTATATATATATATATATATATATATATATATATATATATATATATATATATATATATATTATATATATATATATATACACACACACAAATACATACATACACATTTATGTGTATATGTGTATATGTATGTATGTATGTATGTATGTATGTATGTATGTATGTATGTATGTATGTATGTATGTATGTGATATATATATATATATATATTATATTATATATATATATATACATATATATATACATATATATATATACATATATATATATATATATATATATATTATATATATATATTATACATATATATATATATACATATATATATACATATATATATATATATATATATATATATATATATATGTGTGTGTGTGTGTGTGGTGTGGGTGTGTGGGTGTGGGTGTGGCTCTATACATGTATGTATGTATGTATGTATGTATGTATGTATGTATGTATGTATGTATTTATGTGTATGTGCCTATGTATGTATGTATGTATGTATGTATGTATGTATGTATGTATGTATGTATGTATGCATGTATGTATGTATGTACACACACACATACACACACACACACACACACACACACACACACATAAGTAATTCGCCGAAGGGATGTACCACAGGGGGGCGACGGAGCGCCGCGCGCGAGGGCGGCGAGGGAGGCCCCAGCCGGCCAGGCGACAGGCGAAGGGGGGCGAGGGCACGGCCGCCACACGGGAGGGCGGGAGCCTGACATGCACAACAGAACGCGGTGTAATGACACGTAATAACACCAAAAGAACATATAATCATAGCCGGTGTTAAAGGTCTCCTGATGACAGTAGAGCGCTGGGTGTTCATGACCTGTCATAGTTCACGGGTCAGGGTAGCGACGCGGGAGGTGCAGCAGGTCAGAGCAACTACAGATGGCATGTTGGCGCTGGAACACTCGGGTCCAGCTGGAACTCGCTTTGAAGCCCCGGTCGCAATGACAATTAGGGTGGGTCCTGTGGGAGATGCAACCGTTCCGAGTCAGCAGGTCAGCGCAAGGCGACAAAGGGAGGAATGAGGGCGCGGCAGGTCAGGGAGTCCGTCGAAGAGTGAAAGTGTGGGCACAGAAGGCACCGCGAGCTATGCCGTCGAGAGGAACCGCAGCTGACGCTCAGGAATGGCCTGGGAATCGAGCGAAGCCTCGCACGCGCCAGCGGGCCAAGGAACACGTAAATGCTGGAATCGCTCTCGCTCCCCCCTCTCTCTCTCTTTCTCCCTTCCTTATTCCTTTCTCTCTCTCTCTCTCTCTCTCTCTCTCTCTCTCTCTCTCTCTCTCTCTCTCTCTCTCTTTCTTTTTTTTCTTCCTTCCTTCCTTCCTTCCTTCTCTCTCGCTCTCACTCTCGCTTTCACTCTCATGCATTTTCACTCAACCCGAATCGTGGAAAAAAGGAAATTAATTGTATAGTATTTTCTTATGATGCAGGATTCGTGCACCTTTAGTATGAGTGGAAAACAAAGAGAGAAGAAAATGAGAAAGAGAGAAAAAAAGGGATAATTACTAGTAAAAACAGTAGAAACAGAAAGAGCACCAAGCGGAGGGAACAAGAAAAAGGATGATGGAAAGTATAACCATAAAGGAGAGGAGAATAGAAAGGGAAAAGCGAAAATTGAGAAGAGAAGGACCTTTAAAAATGAGAAAAGTACGACGAGAAAAAGCAAAATAGGAGAAGAGGAGGACGAGGAAGAATGAAAGAAAGTGAGACGAAACAGAGAAATGAGGAAAAGAGGTCGTGAAGGAAGTTAACAAAAATCTTTTTGAATCTAATTTAGAAGACAAGAAGAAATCTGAAAGGAAAGCAAGAGAAAAAGAGGACAAGAAAGCAACGCACAGAAAACAGAGGGGGAGAGGAGGGGGAGGGGGGAGGGGGAAAGGGGAGAACCAAAAAAAGCAAGGAGGAGGAGGAGGAGGAGGAGAAAGCCAAAGAAAGCGAGAGGAGGAGGAGGAGGAGGAGGAGAAAGCCAAAGAAAGCGAGAGGAGGAGGAGGAGGAGGAGGAGAAAGCCAAAGAAAAGCGAGAGGAGGAGGAGGAGGAGAGGGGGCCAAGAAAAAGGGGGAAAGGGGGAGGGGGGGCGCTGCGGGTCGCCCCGGCGGGGACACCCGGCGACGGCGCTCAACTTTTTCCCCTTCCAAAGGTTTCGTTTTTTTTTCTTTTTATTTTCCCCCGGCTCACCGGCCCCCCTGGGGGGGGGGGGGGGGGGGGGGGGAGGGGAGGGGCCGTACCCTTAAGCTCATCTTGGTACAGACTCTCTCCTTCTTGGCTCCTTATTCCCCCTCCCACTCCTCTCCTCTTCCTTTTCTACTTCCTCCTCCTCTTTCTCCTTCTCCTTCTTTTCCTTTTACTTCTCCTTCTCCTTTTTCCTCCTCCCCTTCCCCTTCTCCTTCTCCTTTTCCTTCCACTTCTCATTCCCGTTCTCCTTCTTATTCTAATTCTCCTTATTCTTCCATTTCCACATCTCCTCCTTCTCCTTCTTCTCTTTCTCCTTCTCCTCCTCCTCCTCCTCCCCTTTTTCTTTTTTCTTCTTCTTCTCTTTTTCTTCTTCTTCTTCTTCTTCTTCTTTTCTCCCCCCTCCTCCTCCTCCTCCTCTCCCTCCTCTTCCTCCCCTCCTCCTCCTCCCCCCCTCCTCCTCCTCCCCCTTTTCCCCCCCTTTTTCTTCCCTTCTCCTCCTTTTCT
>NC_051391.1:57423128-57430628 GCF_015228065.2 Penaeus monodon
TCTCTCTCTCTCCGCCAACCAGTCCCGCAAGTTCACTGACCAGGCAAGTGTTGAACAAGTTTTTCCATTCTTGTATTTAGCTTTACTCCGCGCTGACCTTTCCGGATTGTCGGAGTTTCCGCGGATCGAATTCCTGCCGTGACATAACACGCCCACGCCTACGACGCCTCACTCTGCGGCGTCGTGGGCGTGGGCGGCGGACTCTCATGGGCACTCGGGGAGGGGCTTGGTCGGGGCTGTTTGTGCTCGTGACGAAGGCGACGACGATGATCATAATGACAAGAACGAGACAGCGACAAAACAGTATCGACTGATGATGATGATAAAAAGAAGAGGAAGACGAAGAGGGAAGAACAATCATAATAGTAACAGCTGCAACAAAATAATAACAAAAGCTTGACTGTTCTGTATCAGAGCGCCCCACCCCCACCGTTCACAAAGCTCCAACAGGCCTTTTGGGGAAATCCGGAAGATCCTGGGTGTTTGGCCCCGTCGAGGGCGACAAATGGCGAGCTGCAGGCTGCGGCAGAAGAAGGCCGCAAGAGCAGGCTGTGGCATCTCGCCGTCCCGCCGCCCACGTGCACGCCCTGTCCACTCTGAGCCGTCGGCTCGGCTCCTGTCAGCCCAAAACACTTATTTTGTCCACTCGGGGCACGGCTGCGGCCCGCCCTCTTGGGGGCAGAGCCCGAGTTTACACTGACCTTCGGGGAGGCGCTCGGGCACTTCCTGATTAAGTTCAGAAGCTTCATTCAGTGGCTAAGTACACAAAAGACAAGACACAGAATAAAAACTAAGCGGTTGCTTCGGAGTTCAGTGTCGCAGGCCGCGAGTCATGCCACAGCGCCGGGCGCCTCGGAGGCCGACTGTCTGTCGGGAGCCGTCAGCCTCAGCGGCCTCTGGCTGACTGACGAAAATGCTAAATACGTGCCAGAGGAAAGAATCTTGCGGAGCTTTCGATCTTTTAACGAGACGGAGTTTTTGTTTTAGTGATGATTAGCTGTAATGTCAATCTTGATGATTAGAACCAGATCTTCAAAGGAGTTCAAAATCTTATATTTCAAAAATACGTGACAGGAACGTCAGTCTAGACCATCACATAAATAACATCTCCCCCCACCCCCCCAAAAAAAATCGATATCATAATTAACTGAACTTCAATCTAAATAATAATCAAGTGAAATATCTATCTTGATAAGAATCACCTCCGCCAGACTAGCTAATTTCTCGCTCGAAGGTTAATTACTTACTTGTCCAAGAAGCAATTAAGATCTTGACGGAGGAACCTGCGAAAAAAATGAATATACACATTATTTACAAAATGCATTAATCCTTAATAAAACAATGCTGCGCAATTTTCCGGCGGTGATTGAAAATATGATACAAATGAACTGTAATGCTTTGCCAGAAGCAGAAAGTATAATCCAATATTCCTCTGCATTTTCACTTCCCTAAAATAAGAAACACAAAAGAGAAAAAGATGAGAAACGTGTGGGTTTGTCTGATCGTAAGTCTAGCACAGCTGTGTGTGTGTGTGTGTGTGTGTGTGTGTGTGTGTGTGTGTGTGTGTGTGTGTGTGTGTGTGTGTGTGTGTGTGTGTGTGTGTGTGTGTGTTTGTGTGTGTGTGTGTGTGTGTTTGTGGTGTGTGTGTGTTGTGGTGTGTGTGTGTGTGTGTGTGTGTGTGTGTGTGTGTGTGTGTGTGTGTGTGGTGTGTGTGTGTGTAGTGGTGTGCGTGTGTGTGTGTGTGTGTGTGTGTGTGTGTGTGTGTGTGTGTGTGTGTGTGTGTGTGTGTGTGTGTGTGTGTGTGTGTGTGCTTATTTATTTATATAATATATATATATAAATATATATATATATATATATATATATATATATATATATATATATACATTCATACACATACATATACATATACATATACATATACATATACATATACATATATTATATATATATATATATATAGTATTATATATATATATATTATATATATATTATATACATACATACATACATACATACATATATATATATATATATATATATATATATTATATATATATATATATATATTATATAATCCCTACAAGAAGCCACTATCAACGGTCCATGTTACGTGTGCTATCCCGTGTGTGTGTGTGTGTGTGGAGGGGGGGGGAGGCGGTACTGAAGCTGTACCTCGTGGCGTACCCTTTCCCCCTCCCCATTCCTCCCATCCCCTGCGCGTGGGCGTGGGTGGCCTTGGTACCGTGGGCGGGTCTGGCGGCGAGTGGAGGGGGGGGGGTGTAGGGGAATCACCTAGCACCTGTTTCCTAACTTTATTCCGTTCAATTTCTGCAGTTCTGTCCGTCTTTTTCACATGATTGGTCCCGGTTTCTCTCCCCCAGACTTTCATCGCATTCTCCTTACCATCTCTTTCCCTCATCCTCCTCTTCTGGCATCCTTCGCTCGCTCTTCTTCTTCCCCTTATTCTTTATCACCTCTTCCCTGCCCCTCCTCGCCCGCACACCCGAGGACGCGCCCTCAGAGGGCTCCCGCGAGGGGAAACAACCACAGGAGACGCTCCGCCTTCGCCGCGGAAGTCGATCCAGGTCGGGCTCGCGCTCGCCCGTCCTCCTCGCCTCCTGGCCCGGGACTTTCCTCGGCTTCTAGCGGCTCTGGTTTTCGTCTCCTCTTCCTCCTCCTCGTCCGTCTGCGTTTTCGCAAGTGTCTTCGTCCTCATTTTTTTCTCCTCCTCCCACCCTTTTTTTGTCTTCTCGTTTTCTTTTATTTTCCTCCTCCTCCTTCTACTTCTACTTCTACTTTTCTTCTTCTTCTTCTTCTTCTTCTTCGTCGTCGTCGTCTTCTTCTTCTTCTTCGTCCTCGTCTTCGTCTTCGTCTTCTTCTTCTTCTCCTCCTCCTCCTCTTTTCCATTTACTTTCTTCCTCCTCCTCCTCTTTTCCATTTACTTTCTTCCTCCTCCTCCTCTTTTTCCTTTATGCCCCTCCTCCTCCTCCGTGCCCCCCCCCCCCCCCGAGGGCGCCCTGCGAGCTCCTCCCTGCGTCGCCGGCCAAACCGACGCAGTTACGAGGCCGCGCAGACGCCCTCCTCGAAACAATAAAGAATAAAGTGGTTTAAACATAATATAAAGAGCGAATGTTATGTAGACAACAGAATAAAAGTAAAATACAATAAAATCAAATTAAGAAGATATACATAACAAATAAAGGCAATAAAAAAAAACGCTTACGGCCACACTCCTTATCAGGCCTACTAATAATTGTGGGGGAATTATGTATGAAAATTCTCCCATAAATGCCGCAGCTGAAATACAACGAACAAAACACAGTATCTGAATAAATAAAATGCATGAAAGATACTGAAGAAAAATGAAAATGACAACACTGACGCCGAATCTGATAATAAGATATAGATAGTGATGAAGGGGGGGGGGGGGGCTGATCTCACAAGCGAAGCAATAATAAAGATGATGAGGATGAGCAGGTGGATAAACAAAAAAGATAAATGAAAATAAGTTTAAAAATAAAAAGAACAATTCTGCCGCCGCGTTGATGCATTGTGGTCGAGTTGCAGACCTTGAGTTTCATGGGGAGGGGGAGGGGGAGGGGGAGGGGGACCCGAGGGTTGAGGAGAGAGGATGGGGGGGGGCAGACGGAAGGGGCAGCGCTGAGATGAGCCCGAGAGGAGCAAACGGGTATCTTTCAGGAAGAGCTACAGGGAGCTTAAAACAGAAGGAGCAAGTTACATTACGCGCATATACATTAGTACACACAACACATACACACACAAGTGTGTGTGTGTGTGTGTGTGTGTGTGTGTGTGTGTGTGTGTGTGTGTGTGTGTGTGTGTGTGTGTGTGTGTGTGTGTGTGTGTGTGCGTGTGCGTGTGCGTGTGCGTGTGCGTGTGCGTGTGCGTGTGCGTGTGCGTGTGCGTGTGCGTGTGCGTGTGCGTGTGCGTGTGAGACAAAACACTGCAGCCCTAGCAGTCTGCACATCCTGGCACCTTCTCTGATGGTGCGGGCGCTATTCTGGCATACTGTTTCCACGCCTGGCACTCAGCGGCCCTCCCTGCCAAGGTTCAAGGCGAAGAGGGCCCTAGGCTTTCCGCGCTCGAGCCGCCACGAGCCCTTGGACGGGCCTCGACGGTGCCTGGGGCGGGATTCGCGTCGTCCGACTTCAGGGAAGGAGGCTGGAGGCCGACGCCCGTCGCCACCTGCGCGGCCTTGGGCGCCTCGAGGCCCCTGGGGACTATTCTCGGCCGTGATGTCAGAAGTGCCGGCGCCAGCCCCCCCCCCCCCCTGCATAACACCCTTCGCTCCCACACCCTCCCCCTTCTTCTTCTCCTTCTTCCTTTTCCCTTTCCTTCTCTTTCTCCTTAACCTTTCTTCTTGTCCTTCTCCTTCTCTTTATTTTTCTTACTCTTCCTTTTCCCGTCTTCCTCTTCCCCCTCATCACTATTGATATTAGTATTATCATCAATATCATTATTACCATTTATATTTCCATATCCATATCCTTGTCATCATTATTATTAACATTATCATCGAGTTTTATCTCTTCCACCTTTTGCTCCTCATCATTCAGTCGTTTTCCTCTCTGACCCTCGTCCGCGGCCGAGCCTTTCTTTCTTGCTCATTTTTCTTCTTTTTTCGTTTTTTGTTTTTGTTTTACACTTATTAGTGGTATTTTGTTCTATTTTCTTCTATATTTCCCTTTTCCTCTTCATATGTCTTTTGCAATTATTTTCTTTCTCGCATTAATATTTTTTTCTGCTTTTTCAATTCTTCCTCATTTTTCCTTCTGCATTATCATCCTTTTCCTCCTAGAATTCTGTTTCATCTTTCACTCTCTAATCACATTTTCCATCTCCTTAACAACTGCTTTTGTATTCCTTTACATTTTATAAATAATGCTCTTCCTTCTCTTTCATCTTTATCATCTTGCTTCCTCTCTTCCTTAGTGTCAGTTTTTCTATCATTCCTTCTTTCTTCCTTATTTTCTTCCTCTTTATCGCCGATCTTCCCTCCCCTGGCCGCCTGCCCTCCACCCACACCAGGCCCGGGTCCAACCACGGGCTCCGTCCCCTGAGAGGCTCAATTAATGGCTTCCACATTGCTGCCGCAGCTGCCGTCGGCGCAGGCGTCGGACCTGCTTCAGTATCTGGCCGTCGCAGGCGCTTCGCTGGGCGTCCGGAGAGAAGGCATTTGCCCTTATCTCGCTCTTGGCATTCGGCTGTTCCTCGTGGAGGTGACGTAATAGCTGCGAGTCAACACAGAGGGATAAAGACTCGCCAGCACATCAACGCACAGCCTAATGACTATGCACAAAGGCAAACGAAACTCCAAGTGCAGCGCCGAGACCTGATCCATTGTTCGCCATCACCGCGACTGAACATCTGAACACGAAGATCACCTTTGCGTTCAGCGCGGAATAGGTGAGGCGGGTGAAGCTCCTGCGGGCCAAAGGTACTGAACCGCCAGATGCTGCGAGGTAATGAAGCTTGAAGCTCACCAAGGTGATCCGGCGGGTTCGAGTCCACAAGGCGTGGGAAGCATTACGCTGCCTCCACGAAAGATATACAGGAGATAGAAAAGGAGGCAACATAAAGACCAAGAGGAACTTTGTAAGAATCACACAGTAAATCTGTTTGTTTTAACCGTACGCTAGACCATCGATGTGATCCGGTCCAGAAGAGCCATTATGTGTACCCCAGAGAACAAGAGAAACATCGCGGCAACACTAAATCTCTGCTGACAGTATCAGCGCTTCTTTTCTCACAACATGGCACCAGAGCTTCCCTCAATCAAGTCACGGCTTCCTATATATGAGGTCATTGCTGCTGTGTCATCATCTCCGCTGTTCGGGATCGGAATGCGTTCCCTTCGTCAGATACGCGCCCGGAATTCACCCAGCCGTATATGGCCCCCGTGCAAGGGCCATCTGCAAGGCATCCTCTCCATGATGACACACGAGCCATCCTCTCCATTTGCGAGGCGCGACCACCGGCATTTTGGACGTGATTTGACCGAAGATAAAAGCCATTCTCGGCTCATTAGTCGCCAAGCACGTTCGTGAGAGGATCGTACGGCTGGCCAGACATGAGTACGAACGCCTAGAAGAGTGACAGTAATAATAGCAGGATACGAGCGCTATAATTATGAAAAAGAGAAAGAGAAAATGGAAAAGACTTGTAATAGCACACTCAATGAGACGGAAAGAGCGAGGAAAATGACCCACCCAGGCAGGCGAGCTGGTCGACGCGGCCCCTCGAACACGGGGCGTGAATACTGTACGAAAAATGTTTCTCTTAAAATCCGAACATTGAAAGCCTTGGTGTGACGCCTGGGATTTTGGAAAAAAAATCCAGAATATTACAAAGAACTTTAATACCATGGAAAACAGCCAAATTTAAGTCCCGTTAATACTTAAAGGCGACGTGTAGATTCCGAATGATAGATAAAGAACAAACGAGAGGGAACAAGCGCAAGCAGCCCAGCCAACCCCCCAACCAGCCGAGACGCAGCCTCGCCAAAACGAAATGCGGCCGGACTGCAAGGCGTCTCGCGCCTACCCTCTGGCGACCGCACGATCCGGGGGAAGCAAAAGCAAGGAAAGTCCCAAAAAGGGCTCGTTTCCCCCGTGTTTTCGGATCGAAAGATGCATCCGAAGCACAATCGCCCTCGGGAAAACCAGGCGACCCGGACTCTTTCACAGCGACGGCCACGCTAACGGTTTCCAGCCATTATCGCCGACGAGTGTCTCTCTCTCTCTCTCTCTCTCTCTCTATTTCTCTCTCTCTCTATTTTTCTCTTTTCTATTTTCTCTCTCTCTCTATTTTCTCTCTCTCTATTTCTCTTCTCCTCTCTCTCTCTCTCCCTCTCCTTCCTTTTCTTCTCCTCTCTCTCTCTCTCTTCTATTTTTCTCTCTTCTCTCCCCTCTCTCTTCTCTTTTCTCTCTCTCTCTCTTTTCTCTCCTCTCTCTCCTCTATTTCTCTCTCTCTCTCCTTTTTTATTTCCTCTCTCTCCCTTTTCTATTCTCTCTCTCTTCTCTCTTTTCTCTCTCCCCTCTCTCTCTCTCTCTCTTCTCTCTCTCTCTCTCCTCCCCTCTCTCTCCTCTCCCTTTTTCTCTCTCTCCTCTCTCTCTCTCTCCTCCTCTCCTCGCTCTCTCCTCCTCTCTCTCTCCCCCCTCTCTCTCTCCTCTCCCCCTCTCTCTCTTTCTCTCTCCCTCTCCTCTCCCTCTCTCTCTCTCCACTCCCTCTCTCTCTCTCCCTCTCTCTCTCCTTCCTCTCTCCTCCTCTCTCCCCTCTCTCTCTCTCTCTCTCATTCCCTCCTCTCTCTTCTCTCCTCTTTCCCCCTTCTCTCTCCCTCTCCCCCTTCCCTCTCCCCTCTCCCCCCTCCCTTCTCTCTCCTCCCCCTTCCTCCTCTCTCTCCCCCCCTCTCCTCTCTCACTCTCCCTCCCTTTCCTCTCTCTCTCTCCTTCCCTCCCCTCCTCCCCTCCTCTCCTC
>NC_051391.1:57433128-57436366 GCF_015228065.2 Penaeus monodon
AGAGAAGAGAAAAAGGAGAGAGAGAAGAGAGAGAGAGAGAGGGGAGAGAGAGAGAAAGGGGGAGAGAGAGAAAAGAGAGAGAGAGAGGGGAGGAGAGAGAGAGAGGAGGAAAAAGGGGAGGAGAGGGAGAGAGAAGGAGGAGAGAGAAAGAGAGAGGGAGGGGGGGGGGAGAGGAGGAGGAGAGAGGAAGAGGGGGGGGGGGAGAGGAGAGGGGAGGGGGAGAGAGGGGGGGAGGAGAGAGGGGAGAGAAGAGGGAGAGAGGGCAGAGAGAGAGGAGAGAGAGAGAGAGAGGGATGAGAGGGAGGAGAGAGAGAGAGGAAGAGAGGAGAGAGAGGGAGAGAGAGAGAGAGAGAAGGAAGAGAGAGAGAGAGAGAGAAAAGAGAGAGGAAAGAAAGAGAGAGAGAAAAAAAAGAAAAAAAAGGGGGGAAAAGAGAGGGGAGGAGAGAAAGGGAAAAAGAGGAGAGAGAAGAGGGAAGAGGGAGAGGGAGAGAGAGGGGGAGGGAGAGGGAGAGAGAGGAGGGGAGAGAGAGAGAGAGGGAGAGAGAGAGAGGAGGAGAAAAAGGGGGAGAGAGGAAGAGAGGGGAGGGGGAGAGAGAGAGAGAGGAGAGGGAGGAAAAGAGGAGAGAGAGGAGAGGGAAGGAGGAAGAGGGGAAAAAAGAGGAGAGGGAGGGAAAAAGGAGAGAGAGAGAGAGAGAAGAGAGAAAAGAAGAGAGAGGAGAAAAATAAGAGAGAGAAAAATAGAGAAGAGGGGGGAAGGAGAGAGACATCGCGGCGATAATGGCGGGAAACCTTTTTAGCTGGCCCGTCCTGTGAAAGGGAAGCCCCGGGGGGTCCCCTTTGGTTTTCCCCCGGGGGCCGATTTGCTTCTGTGACTGCGATGCTTTCGGACCCGAAAACACGGAGGAAAACGAGCCCATTTTCGGACTTTCCCTTGCGTTGCTTCCCCCGGATCGTGCGGTCGCCAGAGGGTAGGCGCGAGACGCCTTGCAGTCCGGCCGCATTTCGTTTTGGCGAGGCTGCGTCTCGGCTGGTTGGGGGGTTGGCTGGGCTGCTTGCGCTTGTTCCCTTCCGTTTTTTTTATCATCATTGGGAATCAACCGCCTTTAAGTATAACGGGATTTAAAATTTTGGCATTTTCCATGGTTTTAAAGTTCTTTGTAATATTCTGGATTTTTTTTCCAAAATCCCAGGCGTCACACCAAGGCTTTCAATGTTCGGATTTTAAGAGAAACATTTTTCGTACAGTATTCACGCCCCGTGTTCGAGGGGCCGCGTCGACCAGCTCGCCTGCCTGGGTGGGTCATTTTTTTCGCCTTTTCCCCCCTTTTAGTGTGCATTAAAGTCTTTTTCCCTTTCTTTTTCTTTTCTAAATTTTAGCCTCGATCCCTTTTTTATTCTTCACTCTTCTAGGCGTTCGTACCAGTTGGCCCGTGGCGATCCCCTCCACGGCTGGGGGACTAATGAGCCGAGAATGGCTTTTTTCTTCGGGAAATCCGTCCAAAATCCGGGGGTCGCGCCTCCAAAGGGGAGGGGTGGCTCGTGTGTCATCATGGAGAGGAGCCTTCGTGGCCCTTTCCGGGGGCCCTATCGGGGTGAATTTCCGGCGCATATCGACGAAGGGGAAAGCATTCCCATCCCGAACAGCGGAGATGATGACACAGCAGCAATGACCTCATATATAGGAAGCCGTGACTTGATTGAGGGAAGCTCTGGTCCCATTTTGTGAGAAAAGAAGCGCTGATACTGTCAGCAGAGATTTAGTTTTGCCGCGATGTTTCTCTTGTTCTCTGGGGTAACATAATGCTCTTCTGGACCGGATCACATCGATGGTCTAGCGTACGGTTAAAAACAAACAGATTTACTGTGTGATTCTTACAAAGTTCCTCTTGGTCTTTATGTTGCCCCCTTTTTCTATCTCTGTATATCTTTCGTGGAGGCAGCGTAATGCTCCCACGCCTTGTGGACTCGAACCCGCCGGATCACCTTGGTGAGCTTCAAGCTTCATTACCTCGCAGCATCTGGCGGTTCAGTACCTTTGGCCCGCAGGAGCTCACCCGCCTCACCTATTCCGCGCTAAACGCAAAGGTGATCTTCGTTTTTCAAATGTTCAGTCGCGGTGATGGCGAACAATAGATCAGGTCTCGGCGCTGCACTTGGATTTCGTTTGCCTTTGTGCATAGTCATTGGCTGGCGTTGATGTGCTGGCGAGTTTTTCTCCCTCTGTTGACTCGCAGCTATTACGTCAAACCCCCGCGAGGAACAGCCGAATGCCAAGAGCGAGATAAGGGCAAATGCCCTTTTCTCCGGGCGCCCGCGAAGCGCCTGCGACGGCCAGATACTGAAGCAGGTCCGACGCCTGCGCCGACGGCAGCTGCGGCAGCAATGTGGAAGCCCTTAATGAGCTCTCAGGGGACGGAAACCGTGGTTTTGGACCCGGGGCCCGGTGTGGTGGAGGGGAGGCGGCCAGGGGGGGAAGATCGGCGATAAAGAGGAAGAAAATAAGGGAAAAAAGAAGGAATGATAGAAAAACTGACACTAAGGAAGAGAGGAAGCAAGATGATAAGATGAAAGAGAAGGAAAAGCATTATTTATAAACGTAAAGGAATACAAACGCAGTTGTTAAGGAGATGGAAAATGTGATTAGAGAGTGAAAGATGAAACAGAATTCTAGGAGGAAAGGATGATAATGCAGAAAAAGGAAAAAAGAGGAAAAATTGAAAAAGCAGAAAAAAATATAATGCGAGAAAGAAAATAATTGCAAAAGACATATGAAGAGGAAAAAGGGGAAAAATAGAAGAAAATGAACAAAAAAACCACTAAAAAGTGTAAAAACAAAAAAAAAAACGAAAAAAGAAGAAAAAGAGCAAGAAAAAAGGCTCGGCCGCGGACGAGGGTCGAGAGGAAAACGACTGAATGATGAGGAGCAAAAGGTGGAAGAGATAAAACTCGACGATAATGTTAATAAAAATGATGACAAGGATATGGATATGGAAACATAAATGGTAATAATGATATTGATGATAATACTAATATCAATAGTGATGAGGGGGAAGAGGAAGACGGGAAAAAGGAAGAGTAAGAAAAAAAAAAGAGAAGGGGAAGGACAAGAAGAAGGTTAAGGAGAAGAGAAGGAAAGGGGAAAAAGGAAGAAGGAGAAGAAGAAGGGGGAGGGTGTGGGAGCGAAGGGTGTTATGCAGGGGGGGGGGGGGGGGCTGGGGCCCGGGGCTTCTGGCCCCCC
>NC_051391.1:57441466-57443966 GCF_015228065.2 Penaeus monodon
AAGCACCTGGCAGTGTCAATCAGTTACCGTCTAAGTGAACGGACTGCCAGCCCCCGCGCTCGCTGACCAAGGCACGAGCAGCCGAGATCCTCCGGCCGCCGTAACGAGGCGTGACGGGCCATGCTCAAGCCTCGCCCTGGATGGGGGTGTGCCCCCCCCCCCCTCGTGGGTAATGGCGCGGGCCTCGTACACGAACGGGTCGTTTCTCTTCGCTGTAGAAGTGAAGTCTTAAGGAATTAAAAATAAGATATACTGTAAAGAACTAAAAAAAATAGAAATATAGAAATACTGCTGCACTGACAATAAATAAATAATTATTATACTAAATAATAAGCTGTATGTCTTCTTGCACTGAAGGCGAAATGAACAATGAACTGTGTCTTATTGTACTAAATCTTTTGTGCAAAAACAGCATGTGTATTTTTATAAAAATGAGTTAATGTTTTATTATACTAAAAATAATATGTATAAATCTAAAACGGTTGCACTGTTCATCTTTCTCTCCGCAAGCCGTTGATAAGTTCATCTTAGTATTTCAAAACATATTTTTTTCTACGCTGATGTCAGCAGAAATGATGACATGATGCCACCATTCGAACGCTTACTACGTTTATAACTGTACCAAGCGAAGTCAGAGTTTCTTCAGCAATATTACAAGCAGCTCATGTTTAGGCGTTATGAAACCCGTGTGAGCTGTGGTTGCAGGATCCGCCAGGTGAGCAACTGCTATGATACTGTTGTATGTTATGAATGAGGAGTAGAGAAAAAATCGATTTGCTTTGGTATAATGCCAGTGTAGTTCGAAAGTGAAGCCGTTAGTTTCAGTTTGTGTTTTGTAAATCAGTCAGGCGGAACTGCGTACGTCTCTCAGCGTAGTCCAGAGAGGGCGTTGTGCCGATGCCATGTGACAGTTGCGGTCGTGTCATAAATCATATCGCCATCACTCTCCCTGTCATGGGCCGGGACCGGGGGGGGGGGGGGTCATGGGAGCCGCCTGCGTAACGGGAGTCGGGTGAGGCTGCGGACACCTGCCTGAGAAGAACTGTAAGAGTGACTGACACACTGACTCTGTGACTAACTGTCACTCTGAATTCTCTCTCGACCAATTGACAAACTGAGTCGCGCATTTGCTTACTCGTTCACTCGCTTTCTAACCTACCGACCTACTCGCTCTCTCACCCATACGTGTAAATTGCTATATATACGTATCATTCGGTTCACTTCACTCCCGAAGTGACTGATACATTGTGCATTGTGACCCAGTCACAATGTTAACTTTACTATAATAAGTCGATTCACTGACAGCGGACTAATTCAACTGCGTGCCT
This sequence comes from Penaeus monodon, assembly GCF_015228065.2. Lineage (NCBI taxonomy): Eukaryota > Metazoa > Arthropoda > Malacostraca > Decapoda > Penaeidae > Penaeus > Penaeus monodon. The sequence continues at coordinate 57,442,795 of NC_051391.1, forward strand.
ATGTGCCTAATAAGGGTCTCACTTCACCAGAGTCGCGTACACATGTGGATTAGGGTCGCAGTTGAAAGCAAGGGAGATTTACTTTAGAAACGGATGATGTAGAGGTTCGAGGTGAGGCCGGGATTAATGGGGCGATACTTTTGTAGGCCATCACACCTGTGTGAGAATTACGTGCGATATGGAAATATCATTTGCGTTTCTTTCTTTGTGGATTTCTTCTTTCTCTGCCCTGCATTTCCTTCCTTGCACTCATGTTGCCGCAGCATTCGAAAATGAGTTTTCTCTTCCTAACATATTTTCTTTAAACTGAGATTTCATTCAATCATTTTTCCTCGTAGTATCCTCTCTAGGTGTTTTATATGGATAAACTTCAAAGCCAATAACGAAAGGCCTAACTTGGGTGCGGACAGATTTCCTGAAGGCCCTGGCGCCGAGAGGCAGGCGGACGACCGGCCACGGCGGGGGAGAGGACCGGCCGGCGGGCGCCCTGGGGCCGTGACAACATCCAGCGGTGAACCCAAGTTACGCTGGATGGCCCGGGGCTGTGGTGACATGGATGACAAAATATGACAAATTTGTTAATATGTGAAACTCGCACGACACGCCTCATATCGCTCTGGGTTTCAGGGGGCTTCGTTGTGGGGGGAGGGGGGGTATCCTGCAATCAGAAGTAAGTAATTATCCGTTTTTGTCAATTCGTTCCGGAAGAGTTCGTCCGAACAGTAGCTGCTTCCTGCCATTACGTGTATTATCGCAGACCGTAGTTACACAGTAGTTATTAAACACATAATTTATCGGCTGCAATTATGGAAATGTAATTCATACGAAGTTATCACATCGTTAGCTCATAGTTCTTCGTCGCAAATACTCATCACGGCCATAAACTATTTAAGACTTGAGGCAACGGATACGTATTCTCATGACGGTCATTTCATCAGCATCATCGTCATTATTATAATCATTATGGTTATTATAACCCTTATCATTATAATTATTATCATTACTATAATTCTTACTGCTGCTACTGTTGCTACCGCAATCAGTGTTGTAACTATTTATCATTACAAATGTAAATGAAATTACATGATTGGGATATTGTTTTTTTCTGTTCTTATATAATAAATAAATAAAATAAAATAAATAACGATGTCTCCAACTTTCCAATCAAAACA
>NC_051391.1:57448966-57453966 GCF_015228065.2 Penaeus monodon
ATACATAATATAAATGATAGGTAATCATTAATAATCAGATCAATAATAACAATAACAACTTTAATAATAATGGTGATAATAATAATAATGATGAGGATTATGATGATGATGATGATGATGATGATGATGATGATGATATCAATAATGAGAACGAGAATGAGAATGGTAGTGTAGTAGTAGTAATAGCAGTAGTAGTCGTAGTAGTAATAACAATAATAACGATATAATAGTCACCACTGAACCAGCTACACAAGTCAAGGATGGCGTCAAAGAGGCCATGAAAGTGAATGCCAACTTCAGTCCATGACACCTGGTCGCTCAGAAGCTCGACTTTCGAACAACAAAACATTTGTGAGGCAGGTAATCAAAGCAGTAGTAATGAAACAACACCTTCATTGGTGTCTCGCCATTTATTTTCATGGGCGCTCATTTTACAAACACGTGGCGCGCGCGTAATAGCAGTCACATCTGAATAATCGAAAGTGTCCGCTCTTCAGGAGCGCCTCTCCTTTCCCTCCGGCCGTCCTCACAGCGTATATTTACAGCAGCGACGGCGACGGAGGCGTGCATCATGGTTCGTGTTGCTACTGACCGCAGCTCGGCTTTTAATGGCCCGGATTGTGTGTTCGCTTTCATGATGAATTTGACGCGGATTACCAGCGCTGGGGAAATGGCCTCTATAGCTCCGCCGTCACTCTAAGCCAGATATATTCAGGCTTACTTGTAATTGTATCTGACGAATGTGTGTGTGAGAGTGTGAGTGTGTGAGTGAGTGTGTGTGTCTGTGTGTGTGTGTGTGTGTGTGTATGTGTGTGTGTGTGTGTGTGTGTGTGTGTGTGTGTGTGTGTGTGTGTGTGTGTGTGTGTGTGTGTGTGTGTGTGTGTGTGTGTGTGTGTGTGTGTGTGTGTAAGTGTGAGTGTGAGTGTGAGTGTGAGTGTGAGTGTGTGTGCGTAAGTGTGCATGCAATGAACAGTTAGAGATGTTAGTGACTTAGTAACAAAGAATGCAATCAGTAAACGCAGCCTACACTGAAGTGTGATTCAAAATATAATGTGACATGCACATCTCTGAACAGGTTTGAACATCACTGTGTTGATCTAAACGTCAGCCGTGGCGTGCTAAGTAGACCAGTTCGATGTGTCTTCATTGCTCCCATGGCGCACTTTATGCTCATCCGCGCGTTTCAACTCTAATTTTAACAATTTTTTAAAATCTGCTAGTTTTGCTTTTTTTTCTTCTTTTTTTTATTCATTAAATACTTGCAAAATCTCCCTCGGCTCTCCTGCGCAGCATTCAAACCTCGTTACGAGTGAGTCATTTCACAAGCTTAAGCGGCTTAGTGAAACGGTAACAAGGCTGGGAGGGACAAGCAGGTCCCCCTCCCACGACCAATCGCTCCCCTATACCCCCCTTCTGCCCCCGTACCCCCTACCAGATCACCACTCGATACCCTGGCCCCCTGCCTCGTGCATGTTATCGACCCCCTTGCCAGTGCCTATCTGATACCCCCGCCTTCACCACGGCAGGTGCCTGGAGGCGTAAGGCGATCCTAGGTATCCGATGACAATATTATAGACAGCCCTTTACTCTTGTGTTCCTTTAAGAGGTCCATGAGAACTGCGACGATGGGAACGGGTTCGGCTGAGCGACGAGGAGGAAAAAACCGACGGCTTCGAGTGGTAACCGAAATGCACTTGCCGTGTCTCGAGCAGCGTTTTTCTGGAAGCGGTCCTCATTGAATTTTAATCGGCCAGTCATCATCCCCAGCCCTCCACTGGCAGGTCAACTGAGGCGGCTTCATAAAACGCTTCGCCCCAGGAAATAAATGCGCTACCGGATTTTAGACTCTGGAGCGAGATTTTTCACTAAAGACTTTATGCGAGAGCCGGCTGGCAATGACGGCGTATGTGTGTCACGACCCCCGCCCGCCTTTGGACGGATTTAGTAATTTTACTACTATTAAGGAAGATATTTTCAGTTCTGATCACCACACCATGCGCTCACTCAACAATCTCCATGATCGAGAGTCAGCATTAAGAAACAGCCTTGAGAGTGTATACATGTGTTTTAGTGCTCTTCGAATTTCTTATCAATGGAGTAAATTCAGCCTTGACTCCCCTACCCTCCTCCTCTTTCCCCTTCCCCTCTTAGGCTTGTCTTCGCGCCGGGACACGTGAGTCGGGGCTGTTTACAAGTCCCTTATAGAAGGTGGATGGTTGCCCATCTTCTATTTGAGGTTACTGGTGTCTTATCTCTTTGGGGAGAATTTGTTGTGGTGTGGTGAGTGCCCACAGGTTATGGCTGGTGTGTTGGTAGTGAAGTTGGAGATCAACGGGGGAGCCGGCAGGCTCCCAGTCGGCTAAAGGACGGGCAGTCCTTGTGGTGCTGCTACTGTTGTCTGCTCTGCTGGAGGATCGGGGAATGCTGATCTCGTTTTTTCGGCTCTGCGGCTTAAATACACTAGCGCTGTGTAAGCGCGCAGGGAACGAGGGGAGCCCGCTGTCCAATGAGCGCGGACATGGCTGTGGACCTGTGTGACCCAACCTGGGTAACTATGCTGAACTCCAGGTTGCGGGGTCGTGCTGCTACAGGTACTCCCCCTCCAGAGAGTGAGCAAAGCGAGCGAGCGATATACCTTAACGTGTCACTCCGGTGGTCACCAGTATAGAAGGTGGATGGTTGCCCATCTTCTATTTGAGGTTACTGGTGTCTTATCTCTTTGGGGAGAATTTGTTGTGGGTGTGAGTGCCCACAGGTATGGCTGGGTGTTGGTAGTGAAGTTGGAGATCAACGGGGGAGCCGGCAGGCTCCCCAGTCGGCTAAGGACTGGGCAGTCCTTGTGGTGCTGCTACTGTTGTCTGCTCTGCTGGAGGATCGGGGAATGCTGATCTCGTTTTTTCGGCTCTGCGGCTTAATACACTAGCGCTGTGTAAGCGCGCAGGGAACGAGGGGAGCCCGCTGTCCAATGAGCGCGGACATGGCTGTGGACCTGTGTGACCCAACCTGGGTAACTATGCTGAACTCCAGGTTGCGGGGTCGTGCTGCTACACCCTCACAGCCGCGGGACACGGGACCTGCCCCGCCGGCCACGACACCCGCTTGTCTACACAGGTGACCGGGCGAGGGTGACCCGGAACCCGTCTTGGCGGATCGTATACAATATACATAATATAAATGATAGGTAATCATTAATAATCAGATCAATAATAACAATAACAACTTTAATAATAATGGTGATAATAATAATAATGATGAGGATTATGATACAAAGAACCAAACAACAAAATAACAATAACAACATCTATGATGATGATGATGATGATGATGATGATGATGATGATGATGATGATGATGATGATGATGATGATGATGATGATGATGATGATGATGATGATGATGATAATGATGATATCAATAATGAGAACGAGAATGAGAATGGTAGTGTAGTAGTAGTAATAGCAGTAGTAGTCGTAGTAGTAATAACAATAATAACGATATAATAGTCACCACTGAACCAGCTACACAAGTCAAGGATGGCGTCAAAGAGGCCATGAAAGTGAACTGAACTTCAGTCCATGACACTTGGTCGCTCAGAAGCTCGACTTTCGAACAACAAAACATTTGTGAGGCAGATAATCAAAGCAGTAGTAGAAATGAATCAACACCTTCATTGGTGTCTCGCCATTTATTTGCATGGGCGCTCATTTTACAAACACGTGGCGCGCGCGTAATAGCAGTCACATCTGAATAATCGAAAGTGTCCGCTCTTCAGGAGCGCCTCTCCTTTCCCTCCGGCCGTCCTCACAGCGTATATTTAGAGCAGCGACGGCGACGGAGGCGTGCATCATGGTTCGTGTTGCTACTGACCGCAGCTCGGTTTTTTATGGCCCGGATTGTGTGTTCACTTTCATGATGAATTTGACGCGGATTACCAGCGCTGGGGAAATGGCCTCTATAGCTCCGCCGTCACTCTAAGCCAGGTATATTTAGGCTTACTTGTAATTGTATCTGACGAATGTGTGTGTGAGAGTGTGAGTGTGAGTGTGTGAGTGAGTGAGTGAGTGAGTGAGTGTGTGTGTGTGTGTGTGTGTGTGTGTGTGTGTGTGTGTGTGTGTGTGTGTGTGTGTGTGTGTGTGTGTGTGTGTGTGTGTAAGTGTGAGTGTGAGTGTGAGTGCGTGTGCGTAAGTGTGCATGCAATGAACAGCTAGATATGTTAGTGACTTAGTAACAAAGAATGCAATCAGTAAACGCAGCCTACACTGAAGTGTGATTCAAAATATAATGTGACATGTACATCTCTGAACAGGTTTGAACATCACTGTGTTGATCTAAACGTCAGCCGTGGCGTGCTAAGTAGACCAGTTCGATGTGTCTTCATTGCTCCCATGGCGCACTTTATGCTCATCCGCGCGTTTCAACTCTAACTTTAACTTTTTTTTTAAATCTGCTAGTTTTGCTTTTTTTTTCTTCTTTTTTTTTAATTCATTAAATACTTGCAAAATCTTCCTCGGCTCTCCTGCGCAGCATTAAACCTCGTTACGAGTGAGTCATTTCACAAGCTTAAGCGGCTTAGTGAAACGGTAACAAGGCTGGGAGGGACAAGCAGGTCCCCCTCCCACGACCAATCGCTCTCCTATACCCCCCTTCTGCCCCCGTACCCCCTACCAGATCACCACTCGATACCCTGGCCCCCTGCCTCGTGCATGTTATCGACCCCCTTGCCAGTGCCTATCTGATACCCCCGCCTTCACCACGGCAGGTGCCTGGAGGCGTAAGGCGATCCTATCGTATCCGATGACAAATATTATATGACAGCCCTTTACTCTTGTGTTCCTTTAAGAGGTCCATGAGAACTGCGACGATGGGAAACGGGTTCGGCTGAGCGACGAGGAGGAAAAAACCGACGGCTTCGAGTGGTAACCGAAATGCACTTGCCGTGTCTCGAGCAGCGTTTTTTTGGAAGCGGTCCTCATTGAATTAATGCGGCCAGTCATCATCCC
>NC_051391.1:57458966-57468966 GCF_015228065.2 Penaeus monodon
TCCAACTACCATACTACCGCAGTAATAAAGCAGATATTCTGCTCTAAAACAAACCAACAGTACCACCACAGGGGCGACACACAGGGGCGACACGTTCCTCCCCACATTATTACACTAGCGGGAGCAAGTGGGATAACCTTCCACACTTCATTACAGAGAGAATGTGTGTGTGTGTGTTGTGTGTATGTGTGTGTGTGTGTGTGTGTGTGTGTGTGTGTGTGTGTGTGTGTGTGTGTGTGTGTGTGGAGAGAGAAGAGAGAGAGGGAGGGGGAAAGGAGAGAGAGAATGAGAGAGAGGGAGGAGATGAAGAGAGAGGGGAGATGGAGAGAGGAGAGAGAGAGAGAGAAAAGAGAGAGAGAGAGAGAGAGATGAGAAGGGGAGAGAGAAGAGGAGGAGATGAGGAGAGGAGAGAGAGAGAGAAGAGAGAGAGAGAGAGAGAGGCGAGAGAGAGAGAGAGAAGAGAGAGAGAGAGAAAAAGAAGAGAGAGAGAAGAGAGAGAGAGAGAGAGAGAGAAGAGAGAGAGAGAGAGAGAGAGAGAGGAGAGAGAGATGGAGGAGAAGAGAGAGAGAAAAAAATAAATGAAATTATAAATATATAATAATAAAATAAATAATAAAATAGAATATAAAAATATAAAATAAAATAATATATAAATAATATATATAAATATATATATAATATAGAATTATATATAATATATATATATATATATATGGTTTGGGGGGTGTGTGTGTGTGTGCGTGTGTGGGGGTGGGGGGGTGTGTGTGGTGTGGGGTTGTGTGTGTGTGGTGTGGGGTGGGTGTGTGGTGTGTGTGGTGTGTTGGTGGGGTGTAAATAAATGAATATATATATATATATATATATATATAATAAAATATATATATATAATATATACTTTGTGGTGCGTTTGCAGTGATTATATATATTATATATATATATATATATATAATATATATTATATATATTATATATATATATATATTGTGTGTGTGTGGGTGTTGTGTGTGGTGTGTTTGTGTGTTTTGCGTGGGGTGTGTGTGTGTGTGTGTGTGTGTGTGTTGTGTGTGTGTGTTTTGTGTGTGTGTGTGTGTGTGTGTGTGTGGTTTTGTGTGTGTGTGTGTGTGTGTGTGTGTGGTGTAAATAAATGAATATATATATATATATATATAATATATATATTATATAATATATATTAAAATATATATATATATATATATATATATATATACATGTGTGCGTTTGCATGTGAGTCATGTAACATGGTTCTATAAATCATTTTTTTATTAACTTTTTCGCCTATTTACGTTTTTAGCGGCCTGGCTGTTTTATCTTACCACATTTATTCGTATGTTTGTCTCTTTATGCCCCAGAGGTTATTATTCTACTTCGCATTTCATAAAAAATAAATGAGACTCCTAAAAGAGAAACATTTATATTCCAACAGCATCCTCTTCTCAAACATGCAATCAAAGCCGGTTCACTTTTCTCCCCGAATTACGAGGGAAATCTGCATTTCAAACCCGCACCGAAGGCACAGGAGCCATTCCCAGCATCGAGAGAAAACATCGAAGGGCTTACAGAAGACGCACCGGCGACAAACTGCAGGATGTGCAGCATTAAGGATCCAGAAACAATGGTTCGTATTACGGCAACATCCTCAGCCCTTCCCCTCCCCAACCGCCCTCACACCCTCCCCGGTTCCCTCCCCGGTTCCCTTTCCCTCCCCCTCCTCCGCTCTCCCTCCCCTCCTTCCCCCTCGAGGCAAGTCCTTCAACATCCTCCTCAAATCCCCCTTTTTACCGGCGCGTTCGCGCAACTCCTCCGTTCGCCAAAACGGCTCATATTGATCAATTATTTGTGGGAACGCCTTGGCGGCCGGAGGAACGGGGTCAAGAACTCATGTTTTTGGACCCGCCGTCCGCGTTTTACGCGCCTTTTTGCGTTCCTTTTATTCCTTCCTGCTACTACTGCCTCACTGTTACTTTCACTGTTTCCTGCTTCGGTGTAGTAAAATGATAATTCTGTTGCTATTGTCATAACGGCCTTGAAGATGAGTGCATCAGTGTGGTCTTTATCCGCCACGACCATCGCTAAGCCCATCAGCAACACCCTGTCAAATCCCCGAACTTCCCCTTCCCGACTCCCGCCTCGCTTCCTCCCCTTCCTTTCCACTCCTAATCCTTCCCCTCGTTCCCATTCTTCTTTTCCATTCATGATGCTTTTCACGCTTCATCGTGCATCTCTTCGACCGCAAATTCTTTCTTGTCTCTCTTTCTTGTCTACTTCTAATACTTCTTCCTCCTTCACCTAAATTCTTTCATCCATTCCCTAATGCTTTGCTTTTCCCGTGTCCTTTTCTCCTCCCTTACTCTGCCTTCTCCCCTCTTCCTCTGCTCTTCTTCTTACTTCCTTCTCCCCCGCGTACTCTGCTCTTCCCCTTACTCCTCTTCTTCCTTCTCACATCCTAAAACTCTTCCCCCTTACCCTTCTTCCTTCCCCCCGTGTCCTCTGTTCTTCCCCTCACCCTCCCTTCTCCCCATGTGCCCCCCCCCCTGCGCCTCCCGCGTGCAATGAAGCGTGGGCCGCGATGCCGGCTCTGCGCGCCCCGCCGCCTCGCGTGCCAGGGCTGGGTTCTCCGGTGCCACAGAAGGTCGCTGAAGGACGTTCTGTTCGCATGGCCGACTGGTTCCGCATTTTTTTCCCGTGGGCTGCGTTGTCTTCGCTCTTTCTTTCTTTCATTCTGTCTTTCTTCCCTTCGTTCTGTCTTTCCTTCTTTCTGTTCTTCCCATCTCTTGTTGGCAATTCTGTTACCTTCCTAGAAGATTTCTTTCTTATTTCTCTCTCCGTTTGGGCTTTTCCTTCCTTTTTTCTTCATCAGAACCTCCAAGGGTCACCGTGACTTCCTCGACCCGTCTCCGCGATCAGTATTTCCTCGTGGGGATCAGAGGGAGTATAATCATCATTGCTGTCATCGTAATTATCATCGGCAACATTAGCAGCGTCATCAGTAGATCCCCCTGTAATCAGCATCCTCTAGCACCCATCCGCAGCGGCGGGCAGAGGGCGGTTCCCCTTCCTTAAACTTCAAATTATAGCCTCCCTCTTCCTCATCCCTCCCCCTCACCCGTCACCCCTTACCCTTCTCCCTTACCCCCTCTCGCCCTCACTCTTCCCTCCTCACCCCTCCCCCTTGCCCTCTCTCCTCCTCAACCCTTCCCCCCTTCCCCTAGCCCCACCCCCTCCTCAGCCTATCCTTCCAGTTAAGCAACACGAAAACGAATAAGTGAAGGAAAAAAAGTCGCCGTATCTATCTTCCTTGCGAGGCTTTATGTGGCAGGCTTTATAAAGGTATTATCGGAGGATTAGGCTTCCATCCGGGCCCTCCTCCCCTCCATCCTCAATGCCCCCTCCACTTTCCTACACGTGTGCAGGGAAGCGTGTCAGGAGGAGCCCGAGCGCGTTGCTGTTGGTCGCAGGGAGACCCAGGGGCGCCCTCTTTTCCATTTTCTTCTTAACCCACCTAATGTTATTAGCAGTGTTTCTTCGTATTTTATGTTTCTGGTTAATGAACTAATTTACCAACCGTTGTTGATGTTGTAATATTACTATACGTATCACGACTATGATTACTATCACGATTACTGTTACTATTGTAGTTACATTATTACAAACATGACTACTACTATTGCTATTACGATTATGACCATTACTAATCTCGTCATCACTATTTTGTTATTACTACCAACTTGTTTCCATGCCGACGCAATATTGCATCTGGCGATTGCTCCGATCGGTATACAACGAAATGAAATATCTTAGACGCTACAGCAGAACTTGTTCCTGTAAATCCCACCCAGCCAGTGCATTTTTCATACCCCGCGCGGACCATGAGCACGCTAAATAAAGCAAGTCTTGTTTACGATACCCGACACTGCGAACCTCGACGACGCATTTGCCTTCGCGACGCACTTGTGGCAGCGAAAGGAGAGAAGGTTTCGCGCACACGGAAACGGTGAGCATCGCTACAGCAATGCATCAACGCGGGAAAACAAGAGATTTTGATACCGCGGAATGAACCTGGCCCGGACTCCTCCTCTCTCGACCGACTCCTTCCCGGTCCGCGTCCTTGGGCGGATCCCTCGCAAGGCTCTGAAGGCTGGAGGGGGGGGGGGGTCTCCATCCTTCCGACATGCGAGGCTCCGAAAGAGGAGGGCCATTTTCCTTCGATTCCTTAAGATACTTCTTTTCCAAAGTGAACAGGGAGATGCTACTCTTTACTTGCTTGGCATGGGGAGCCCCGTGGGAGTTCACTCGTGTGTGTGCTACCAATTTTCAATTATTTTTCCTGTATATCTTCCGCCTACTGAATTTTTTATTCAACATATCGCATATTCTGGAAGGAAGGAACTCATCGCCTTGAATCAGTCTCGAAAACTTCAATAGAATCGACGCCTTTTATTGTCATATTCGTCCATTAAAAGTCATCGTTATTCGTCGACATAATTTACCTATTCATCGTCATCACTATTATTTCCATCATCACTAGCCTCATTCTTACTATCACCTATCATTATTTCCCTCGATCCCGCGGCCCAAGGAAGCAGCGGCCTGGTATTCCCCTCTTACTGTTTAACCCTTTCCCTCTGTGGACACAACAGGCTCCCTGTTCGACAAGGCCTGCACGCTGCTTCTCCACGCGCGTGTGAAATGCACAAATAAAATTTCCAGCATTCACCTGACAGAGTCATTGTGTGAATTCCGTTGGGTTGACAAGACGAATCTGCGTATAGTTTGAGACAAGGCTTACCTCAAATGCTGGGTTCCTGTCGGCTGAATTTCTTCTGCAAAACAAAACAAAACAAATCATTATCTGTTAACAAATCAACAAAATTAAGTTCGGAAATATAATCTCACAAAAACGTTGATATACTTTCTAGCACTATTAATAACACCAAGCACAATTTCGCGATAACAAGTCCAAGAATAACCGTAAAAAATAGGGCCGTCTGACACAGTTCTGCCGCTGAAGAGACGTCATCCATAACATCAATATGGTTTCAGCGCAATCAAGTCTTTAACCCACCATGGGCACCTTTCAACGTCAACGTCAACATCATTACCATCACGTAGTACACCAGGGGATTTAACACACTATAACCCTTTCGCAGTGGTCGTGACCTCAACGCCGTCCTCGCCATTATCAGCACCAAACACTCGGCCCATTATCGCAGTCTCAACTCTCGCGACTTTTACATGGCCTCTCGGCACAGCCAAAGGCAAGCCTCTCTGCCTCACTTTACGCCTCCATCACCCGAGAGCCTCGAACCTCGTAGCAAAAGGTCTCCGTCGACGATCAGGCAAGACGGTGTTTAAAGGGACACCGCCCTGGACGCCCCTCCCCCCCACTCCCTCCCCCTGCCCCTCTCTCACCCCACTCCCTACCTCACCTACTCTTCCCCTTCCCCCTCCCCCTTCCTCCTTTCCCTCCCCCGACCCAGCGGGTGACCTTTGTGTGTGCACTTAGGGAGGCGCCAGCTTCCGGCAGAAAGATAAACAAACGTGTAGCCCCGTTCCTCACATGGCAAGATGGGCCGATTTGCATATCACTTCGCCCGTGAATCACCTCTTGATCATTCGGAGTCGAACTGAGGCGTCGATCACAGCCTCGTTTGGCGCGGAGAGACGTAGAGAGAAAAAAATATATGCAAATTAGTATAGATCAAATCGTCTGATCCCGTAGCCTTTTTTCTCTTTCTTTTTTATCTCTAACCAGGAAACATGAGAATTAACGTGACAGGCCGTTTATAACCTGAAAGTGTCACACACCAATTTAGGAAAAAGTACATTACCCGCTTGTTTGGCTTACTTGCAATGATGAGCGGAGGCGGAGGCCTGCGACTCGCCTCTGTGCCCTTCTTTCCGTCTTCTTTCCGTCCGTTCTGTCTCTGCCTACCTGTCTGTCAGTATGTTTCTGTCTCTCTCTCTCACTTCCCCTCCCCTCTCTCTCTTCCTTTCGCTCTCACTCTCCCTTCCTTCCTATCTCTCTCTTCCTTTTTCCTCCTCCACCTCTCCCTTTCACTTCCTCCCTCTCTCTTTTCCCTTCCTCCCTCTCTCTCTTTCCAATTCTCCCTCCTCCCTTGCCTCTTTCTCATCCTCTTCCTCTTTCCAAACAAAAAATAAATAAACAAATACATAAATAAATCTTTCCTCTCCCTCTCCTTGCAACAACTGCCGCAAGAACCATCAACACCAGACGCAGCAGCAAACGAGCCGACCCTCGAGAACCCGAGCATGACACAAAGCGAGCGGTTCCTCAGCGCAATCTCGACCTCATCTCCGACTCTCGCCTCCCAATTACAGCTTCATTTGGGACCCTTAATTGCTATTCTAATCGCGTGCTAATAGCGCCCCGGCGACTCCAATGAGACGCGAGGTATCACGGCCGCCATCTCGGGACCAATTATAAAAGCGGAGGCGAGCGGTTATGCGTCCTTTCGGGTCGAGGCGACGGCCGGCTTCACCGCCTGCCCGGGTGGGGAAAGAAAGAAAAAAGGATGGTCTTTCGTTTTCTTTACTTTTCGCTTCCCTCCCTCCCTCTCTCCCTCTCCCTCTCTCTCTCTCTCTCTCTCCCTCTCTCTCTCCCCCCCCTCTCTCTCTTCCCTCTCTCTCTCTCTTTCCTCCCCTCTCTCTTTCCTCCCCTCTCTCTCTCTCTCTCTCTCCCCTTTCTCTCTCTCCCCTTTCTCTCTCTCCCCTTTCTCTCTCTCCCCTTTCTCTCTCTCTCTCTCCCCTTTCTCTCTCTCTCTCCCTTCTCTCTCCTCTCTCCCCTCTCTCTCCCTCTCCCTCTCTCTCTCTCAATCAATCAAACAATTTATCTCTATGCATGTATGTACGTACGTATGTATATATCTATCTCTATCTATCTACCCCTCTCTCCTTTCTCTTCTCTCTTTCCTGTTCCCTTCCCCCTCCTCTCCTCTGGACTCCTCTCCGCCGTTCTCTCTTTCAACCTTTTTCTTTCCTTCACGCTGTGCCTCACCCCCCCCCCCCCTCCTTTTGCTCTCTACCTCTTCCTCTTCCCTTTCCTCTCCCTCATCCTTTTCCTCTGCCTCCCTCCCTTTATCCCTATGCCTCGCCCTCTCCCCTTTCCTCGCCCTCTTCCCCAACCTTCTCCCCTGTCTTCCCCTCCTTTCCTCAAGTCCTCCAGTTTTCTCTTCTCGCTCTCCTCTTCCCCTTTCTTCCGAGTCCGACGTTCATTTTCTCCCGTGTCTCTCCTTCCCCTTCTCTTCCTTAAAGCCTCCTCTCCTTCCCTTCCCTCCACACCCTCCGCAGCCCCTTCCGCCCTCCCCCTCACCCGCGGGACCCTCTCCCCCCTTAGCCCTTCCGAGCAACCCCTCCCCCCTCCCCCAACTCTCCCTCCAAGACACCCTCACGCCCCCTCTGGCCCTCCCCCCCGCGGCCCCGCCCCCCGCCGCACACCGCATCATTAGGCGGCGACACCTGACAGCTTCATTAACCCTTAACGTATGACGCCTGGTCTTCATTAGGGCGAGCTGCTCGAGGTATTAATCATGATTATTATGACCGCATTTGGGCGGCTGCGATTCGGAAGGTTTCTTGGTTTCATCTAAATGATGTTTCTAAAATCTAAATTTCTGTAAAAATCACAGGCAACAAATAAATACATATACATGCATACATACATACATACATACATACAAACACACACACACACACAATCTATATCCTACGAAAAGGCGAGAACAAAAGCTACGCTAAAATCCAAGACATTCCCTTTTACTATAAATCAGCATCAGATTCGGACTCACTAGTATATTCATTAATATAATTTCAATTATTACTACACTCGAAAATCGTCGAATTTCCTACAACGAAGACATACTTCATTTAGCGAAAAATAAACACCTTTCAGAATAAGAAAACAGAATCTAGAAATATTCTAATGAAAGCCAGAACACAGCCTAGTTTTTCCTCACTCTACAAAACGTCTGGCTTGAACATTCGCAAATCAAATTGGTCCTCATTAACACGCGAGGCAAAAATAATAATTATAAAAAACATGTTCACACCGCTTTCCTTCCGCTTAGACAAAAGGCCTTGAATAATAAAACAATAAATGCAAGAGCCAAGTTTTTTTTTTTTGCTAGGGAGGAACTCTGTTTTGGCATAACCCTGCCATTAGCATCAGCGGCCTTATCACGACTCTTAATAATCGCTATTTTGATAATTACTGTTATCGTCGGTTGTTATCGACTTGAATAGAATTATCACTATCATTATCATTATCGTTGTTTGTTTCTTCCTCTGCCATAAATAAGTGAAAGTTCTGGCGCACTTGAGGCTGACACTCCGAAATTAACCCCCCCTCCCCCCTCATCGCTGTTTCCATCCCCGCTTCCCGCTCCCTCCCCTCTCCCCTGTCTCCTCTCCCTCTCCCTCTCCACTCTTCCCCTCCTTTTGCCCTCCCCTTTCCCCGCTCCTTCCCTCCCGCCCCGCCCCTCCTCTCCCCTCCCCTATGATATCTCCCGCGGTGTTTATGGCTTTGTTTACTCGCCCGGGGAGTGAAATGAACTCAGGGGCAGAACGAATGACTCGCAGGCGATTGTTGTGATTAGTCTTCAAAAAGTCTAGGAAAAGAGAGGCATCAGATTTGGCTTTTGGCCGCTGGCTTCTCTGCTTTCGAGATGATCTGTTTTCAAGATGATTTACTCTTTTAGGGTGTTTTAGTCTATTCGTTCATTCTTTTTTTCTTCTTTTCCTATTTGCGATTCATCACAAATAAGATACAAATGCAACGAGGATCTCCCCCGAAATCCAGCTGCATTCCGTCCGTTATGCTCTGACGTCGCGCCGTTCACGCAAGTCCGACCTTCCCACGACCCCCCCTCCCTCGTCCCTCCCCCCCTGCCCTTCTTTCCCTCCCTCTCTTCTGCTTTCCTCCTTTGCTCCCTCCTTAGCGCCCTTCATTTACTGTAATTTATGCTCTGGTCACCCTCTTTCCAACCCCCTCCCCCCCAACACGCCGTCATACTATGCGTAATGGCCGCCGATCTATCCCCTCCTCCCCCCCAGCCCCTCATTCACTCTGCATGACCTCGGCAATTACACGCCCCTGGAGGCGACGCACTTCTTTCGCCGTGACCGTTGGAGTAATCGCCGTCCGCCCTTCGCCTCGCTTTCCTCTTCCCATTCTTCGTCTCCTTTGTCATTATCATCACTATTATTATCATTATTGTTATTTTATTATTATTATTATTATTATTATTATCATCATCATTAATATTACTATTATTATTAATTATCATTATTATTATCATTATCACTGTAGCTGACCTCCGTTCCTTTTCTCATGGTACGCAAGCCGGACATACTCCTTTGGCTTCAGAAACAGTCCAGTTCCCCTCCACGCAGCACAGATCCAGCCGCGCTGCCCGCGCAACGCCGAGCGTGGTGGTGACCTTCCGAAGAAGCCTCAAGCAATGAAGCGTTTTCGAGCCTTTTCCGGCCGTATAGTGCAGCCGTGACGTAACGCAAGGGGCTGTCCATCAAAGCCACTTCACTTCGGGCTTTAGCTGAGGGAGCAAAGCCTTCGCTTTCTCATGAAGATCTGAATGTGCGTATATTCTGTATGTTATTATTAATATTTTTAAAAATTAAAGTGCAATTCTCTTGAAATTCAAGTGGTTTATTTGCACATTTGGATCACTGTTTGCATCTATCTAGAGCAAGCGCTTCCAGTGCAAGACCTACGAGTTTAATTGTTCAAATCTACATGTCTGTTTGTTTTCTATCTACATCTACATTTCATCCTGCACACTTCCATTTACATACACATTCACACAAGAGCACCTCTCCTGATACCAAAAACTACCCTTGTACCCACATTTTACGCCAGCGCCCACACTGGTATAAATACCAGTCCGCACACACGGTCGCCAGTTGCAGCTCCTCCCCAACCTCTCCCCCTTCCCCTCCCCCCCCC
>NC_051391.1:57472938-57475438 GCF_015228065.2 Penaeus monodon
TCTCTCTCTCTCTCTCGTACTCTCTTCTCCTCTCTCTCTCTCTCTCTTTTCCCCATCTTTTCCGTACATTCTCCTTCCCCCTCCCCCTCTCCCCTCTCCCTCCCCTAACACACCCCTCTCTCTCTAATAAGCTCTTTGAAAGCCCCCCCCCGTCACTGGCCGACTCGAAGTGTAAACATCACCGAACTCCCGTTAACCCGAGACACGCACGCAGGCATTCCGACACGTCCTTACTTATCTTCTCTAGGACGAGTCAAAATAAAAAAGGGAGAGAGAAAATAAATAAAACAAAAAAGAAGAGAAATATGCATGAGCGAACGGCCGCTAATCTGACCTGGCCCGGCCAAGCGAGCTGCGTCTTTTGACCTGGCCCGGCCAAGCGAGCTGCGTCTTTTGACCTTCTCGGCTGGCGGGGAAAGTGCCTGGCGCGGCCGAGGAAAGTGCGGGCGGCGGGCTTGCAGCGCCGGCTGGGCGGGAGGAGGCGAGGGGCGGAGGGAGGGAAGAGAAGAGAGAGAGAATAGAGGGAGAAGAGGAAGAGATGGGGAGAGATAAAGGTGAGAGGGAGAGAAAGAGAGAGAAGTGAGAAGCAGAGCGAAGAGAGAGAGGTGAGAGGCTGAAGGAAAAATAGAGATGCGAAGCATAGGGGAGAAGGGAAGAGAAAACCTTAGAGGCAGAGAGAGGAGAGAGGGGAGGTGGGAGGCAGAGGGAGGGAGAGGGAGAGAGGGAGAGAGAGGGACATTACTTGTAGCCTATACCTTTATTTCAACTTCTCTTTCTTTTCTTTTTCTCCTGCTCTTACTTTTTCTTATCAATATTATTGTTATCATTATTGTTATTATTATTATTATTATTATTATTATTATTATTATTATTATCATCGTTAATATTAATTGTTATTATCGTTATTATTATCCTTTGGTTGCTCTTTTCGTCCTCCTCGTCCTTCTTCTCCCCCCCCCCCCCTCTATTATTTTTATCAGAGATGTTTAAATGTTTACCAGCGAATGTTAGCCAAGACTGGGCGTGTTGAACAAGTCTCGTTGCCAATTTAAACCCCGTCTTTTCCACAACGCACAATCAGCGCCCTTTACTTGAAATAAACATCAGTCATGCGTACTCTTTCTCACTTCCTTTACCCTCACGATTTCGATATCTACTGCGATCAACGCATCAAACTCAATTTCAGTTTGGCGAATGGCTGGCCATGCCTTGGGTATAACGAGCCTTAAACCAGCAACTGGCCCGTGAAGACATCGAGCTGCCAGATGAACAATAAGGACCCTGAAATAACCGTTGGGAGTCATGGATGATTGCTCGTAATAACTAATAATGGAGCCATAACTAATGAGGCAGTTACGGCTCTATTAACGGCTACCTGGCGGGTCTCGGGGCCGTTCGTTACTTACCTGTGGTATCTGATTACTCAAATGGTGTGTATCATTATATATTCATTTTTCCTGTACGTATGTGTATGTATATATTTTTTCTTGGGGGGGGGGGGGATCTGTGTGCGTGTGGGTGTGTGGGTGTGTGGTGGGTGGGTGTGTGTGTGTGTGTGTTTGTGGTTGGGTGTGTGTGTGGTGTGGGTGTGTGGGTGTGGGTGCGTGTGCGGTGCGTTTTGCGTGTGCGTGGGGTGTGCGTGTGGTTGGTGTGTGCGTGTGCGTTGGTGTGCGTGGGGTTGTGTGTGGGGGGGGGGGGGGGTATGTGTGTGTGTGTTGTGTGTGTGTGTGGTGTGTGTGTGTGTGTGTGTGTGTGTGTGTGTGTGTGTGTGTGTGTGTGTGTGTGTGTGTGAATTAGTGAAGGACCTGTATCAGTACGCGTTCCAGTAGCACTTTCATGTCACATTTCACAATTTCCACTTTAAAATTCCGCAGAAAAAACTCAGTACCGACCAACCCCGACTCAAACTGATAAAACTGAAACTGATAAAACGACTTGTGCGTGCGTGCGTGCGTGTGCACACCCATAACGGCATACGAGCGCCGCCGACCATCAAGTACTTCCCTTTTATGACCAATCTTCGGCACCTTTCACCGCTGTGGTTTCTCCATCTCTTGACAATTTCTCTCGCCGTTCGTCTCCTCCACTTCCATTTACTTGCCTTCGTTGCGTCTCGCCTACTCTGCATTAAACGTATTCTTCCGTGGGAATGTTTTCCCCGACTTGCCTTCGATCGACTTCCTTGATCTGCGCCTGGACGTGCTAAGTAGCGTGTAATTCGGGCCGCGATGTTACGTGCAGATACCCGGTGTTCATTTTAATAATAATAACACGGCGCAGACAAGTGTTATGCGAGTTACTCGTGCCCTCGGGAAGGAATCATTAGGTGAACGGTAAAACCAGGTATGCGTTTTCTTTTCTATTATTTTTTTAAGGAGTTCCATTTCCATTTCATTCTTTCTCAATCTCTTACGCCATTCACACACCGTAATAATTCTTAAATCTGTAGAACAAGAGTACTTTCACTGAAAGGCGTTTATTGAAAGAGAAAAATAATGCC
>NC_051391.1:57480438-57482938 GCF_015228065.2 Penaeus monodon
GGATCAAAGAATCATTTCTCTGAGGATCAAAGAATAACTTCTCTGAGGATCAAAGAATCATTTCTCTGAGGATCAAAGAATCATTTCTCTGAGGATCAAAGAATCATTTCTCTGAGGATCAAAGAATCATTTCTCTGAGGATCAAAGAATCATTTCTCTGAGGATCAGACCGCAGCACAAACGAGGCACTTTCGTCGCGACGCAACTCTCCGTGAAGCCACGCGCCACGACCAGAGCTCCTGCGGCCTCGGGGGAAAGGAAGGAAGTGGAGGAGAGATCCGAGGGAATAATGCGAAAAAAACATTGTTTTCGCCGTAATGACCGAGATGATGACGCGAGTGACAACAATATCGCCCCACCTCTCTCGCTCACACGCGCGCGCACACACACACTCACTCTCATACACACGTGCGCGCGCGCGCACAAACACACACACACATACACACGCGCGCGCGCGCACACACGCACGCACGCACGCACGCAAGCACACACTCACACGCAAACGCACGCGAACGCACACGCACACACTCAAATATTCACTCACTCACTCCTCTCGCACACGTACCCGCGCGCACACACACACACACACACACACACACACACACACACACACACACACACACACACACACACACACACACACACACACACACACACACACACTCACACGCAAACGCACGCAAACGCACACGCATGTAAATTGGAATGGTTATAATTGGAGTGGTTCTCTCTCTTCGGTTCGCCTTTGCGTCCTAAGACACCTAAATCCGGGGCGACCTTCACCCCCCCACCTGACCTCCCACACCCGCGCTAAGCGTCAGCGTCTGGCACCCGAAGGGGCGAGGGGCGCGCCCTTTGCGAGGCGCCGGCCGAGGAGAGGGCCGGACGCAGCGTGCGCTATCTGCAGGCGGCGGCGGAGGCCCAGGCGGGACTCGGAGCAGGGTCAGCGGCCTCGCCGACGTGAGCAACATGACAAGCATACGACCTCCTGCCCTCTCGGCCGCCCGCCGCCCTCCTCCTATTCCCTCTCCTCCTTCTCACCCCTCCTCCTCCTTCATCTCCCTCCTTGTCCTCCTCCTTCTCCTTGTCCTCCTCCCCTTCCGCCCCTCCTCCTCCTCCTTCCCCCCTCTTCCTCCTCCCCTTCTCTCTTCTTCTTCTTCTTCTTCTCTTCTTCTTCTTCTTCTTCTTCTTTCTTCTTCTTCTTCTTCTCCTCCTCCTCCTCCTCCTCCTCCTCCTCCTCCTCCTCCTTCACCCCTCCTGCTGCTGCTCCTCCTCCTCCTTCTCCTCCTCCTCTTCCGCCTCCTCCTCTTTCGCCTCCTCCTCCTCCTCCTCAACGCAGGAAAGCAGTTCTGAAGAACGAAATAGGATTAGAGGAAGACGAAGGAAAAGGATCGCAAGACGGGGGCGTCAGACACCCCAGTGCCCCAAGGCGCCGCTGCCCGCGCCGCTGCCCGCGCGTGTGACTGCGTGTGGTCCTGCAGTCGCATCGCGAAGCGGCTCCTCCACATTCCGCATTATTTACGGTAGCAATGCTCCTGGCGCGGCATTCCGCCTCCTCGCGGAATCGCTTCTTATCGCCCCGAAAGGCCTCTTTCCCCTCCGCCTCACCTCCTTATCTCTTCCTTCATGCCTTACGAGGCGGTCGCCCCCCCCCCCGGCCCGATCGCCTGGGTCGGCCGTCTTATCGGCGACGTCGGCCTTATCTCCCTAATCGCGCCGCCTGTCGTCGCGCCGGAGCTCCTGCTCGGCCGTGTCGGCGGGCGAGGAGAGTAATGGCCTGGCAGGAATCTGACGGCGCCTGCATGACCTCAGACCATCCTCGGCGAGGCAAGGTGGCTCACGGCCTCTCCTCTCGCCCTCTCGCCCCGCACTCCTTCACTCCCTCTCCTTCTCCCCTCCTCTCTCTCTCCCTCTATCTCTCTCACAGTGCTTCTCTTCCATTCCCTCTAGCCCTTTCTCTTTTGTCCTCTCGCCTTTTTCTTCCCTCCTATTTCTTCCTCTCTTTCACCTTCCATTTCACCCTCTATCTAATCCCCTTCAGCACTCCTCCCAACCCCCCCTCGGCACCCCCCCCCGCCCGTCCTTCTCCGCTGGCCCTGATCCACCTGCCGCCCGACAGGTGCGCGCCCGTCCTCCCAGCCCCTGGCCGAAGCAGCGGGGCACGTGCGTTCTCATGAGCATCTTCAGCGCCGACCTCTGGCATTTTCTCGCATCTCTTTCCGTTGCCTCTTTTTCTCCTTCTCCGTTCTCTTTTCCTTCTTTCCTTCACCTTCCCTCCTTTCAAGCCTTTTGTAAAACATAAAACCCGACTCCCTCTTCCCGCCAGCATTTCCAACGAGGCCGAGGCTGGAACCCGCTTTCATACCATAGCGCGTGCAATAAGATTCAAGCGCCGATTTTCCCTTTCCCTTGCACGCGGCTCTCTTGCAACACGCCTGGCATCCTGCCGTCCCTCACCCGCAGCCCCCGCCATCGACCGCAGGCGGCGAGAGAGGCGCGC
>NC_051391.1:57485438-57487938 GCF_015228065.2 Penaeus monodon
CTAGTTATCCGGTTCTGGGACCGGCACTGACTTGGGCTGGCTTGCCCACCCAGCGGCTAGGCAGGCAATCGAGGTGAAGTTCCTTGCCCAAGGGAACAACGCGCCAGCCGGTGACTCGAACCCTCGCACTCAGATTGCCGTCGTGACAGTCTTGAGGCCGATGCTCTAACCACTCGGCCACCGCGGCTTATATATCATATATATATATATATCATATATATATCATATATATCATATATGCATATATATATATATATCATATCATATATATATCATATATATATCAGAGAGAGGAGGGGGAGGAGGAGGGAGGGGAGAGAGAGAGGGGGGGGAGGGGGAGGGGGAGGGGGAGACAGAGAGAGACTGAGAGAGAGAGAGAGAGAGAGAGAGAGAGAGAGAGAGAGAGAAGAGGAGAGGGGGGGGGGGAGGAAGAGAGAGAGGGAGGGAGAGGAGGGGGTGAGACGGAGAGGGAGATAGGGAGGGAGAGGGAGAGGGAGGGAGCGGGAGAGAGGAGAGAGAGAGAGAGAGGAGAGAGGAGAGAGAGAGAGAGAGAGAGGGAGGGAGAGGAAGAGAGAGGAGAGAGAGAGAGAGAGAGGAGAGAAGAGGGAGGAAGAAGAGAGAGAGGAGAGAAGAGGAGAGAAGGAGAGAGGAGAGAGGGAGGGAGGGAGAGGGAGGGAGAGAAGAGGAGGGAAGGAGGGAGGAGGGAGAGAGAGAGAGAGAGAGGAGAGAGAGAGAGAGAGAGAGAGAGAGAGAGAGAGAGAGAGAGAGAGAGAAGAGAGAGGAAAAAAAAAAAAAAAAAAAAAACTTTTTGACTTTGACAAGTTTATTGCGAGAAAATGTTACACCTAAAAAGGTTGAGGTAACTTCGGTTATGAGAGAGGCGCCATTAATGAATCCAAACTTGTTTTTGTTTATTGTTTTAAGCTTTGCACATCAATTTGTAAAATTTTACTATGAAGGGCTGGCTAGCTTTGCTTATGATACAACTGCACGGAAAGTGGCAGTTTACAATGCAGTATCAATTATTCAGAGTGGCGACGAGTGCACTGGGGATATATTTGTTAAATACTGAAAGGCGTCACCCTTCCTTTGGAAATGGAAAAAATCACCCATTACCGACGGTGAAATCCTTTGGGAAAATATGCTATAAAAATAACGTCATCATGTCTTAAACCTCCACCGTCTGTACATTTTCTAAACAGCCATCGTGCCGAAGAGGCGTAACTTGATAAGCTGTTTGTTTACCCGTTGCCGCCCTAACCTTCGTTCTTATAATTATCATTTACTTGATTGCAAACACTTGCTCTCGCTCAACCCTTGGGTTCGTTGAAGCATTCAGGATACAGAACACGAAAAGGCTGTGTGAAACATTGACTGGAAATAGTATGAAAAAATGTAAACAAGGTTCCTTGGTGTGGAACCTTAGCCTATTGCCACCTGAGTCACCGAGGAGTTCATTACTAGGCCTACCTATATCGCCTGTTTACCCTTCATCCTAATTTAGCGAAACACTACTTTTGACTGTTTGCTACTGGTATTAGGATTATTAGCAACATTACAGTAATCACAATGTTAATTTTAATAACAACAGCGCCGATATTAATAGCTATAGAAAACATTTTTTTCTAATCAAGGAAAGGGGAGATCTGGTGAGGTCAAATCGGCTGACTCCATGGTAGCTGAGCGCTTGTGGACACAAGGCACAAAACAGAACCACAGTGAATATCACATGTTCAGGCGGCCCCGAGTTCGCATAGTGAGGGAAATGTCAAATGGACTAGGGAATATGTAGTCGGATACTGCAATAAAAATGGTATTTTATGACCATACAATAAAAAATAAGATGATGATGATGATGATGATAAAAAAGTATTATTATTATTATTATTATTATTATTATTATTATTATTATAACAAGAACAATAAGAATATTAATCATCGTCAAAATCAAAATAATAACAATGAAAATAATTAAAAAAGAGTAACAATAACAACAATAATAATGATAATTAAAATTAAAATCAAAATAATAACAATAACAATAACAATAACAATATAATATAATGATAACAAAAATCATTACTATTACTTATTCCTTACTTATTATTATCACTATCATTACCATTACCATTATTATTATAATTATTACTATTATTATCATAATCATTATTGTCACAACGATAATAATAATAATAATAATAATAATAATAATAATAATAATAATAATAATAATAATAATAATAATAATAATAATAATAATAATAATAATAATAATAATAATAATATTTATTATCTTTATAACAATATAATAATGATGTATGATAAAATGATAATATATATGACATGATAAATTTATATCTATAACAACAACAACAACAATAATAGCAATAACAATAATAACATCATAAAAATTATAAGACTGATAACGATACTTATAATTTTCTTGATAATGATAATAACGATAATGATAATTATATTTGATATTGATAACAATATTATA
>NC_051391.1:57500438-57505438 GCF_015228065.2 Penaeus monodon
CTTCGTTACATGTAGTGAAATTTTCTGTTCGGCATGCTCTAGCAATACTACTGCAATACCTACAGCCATACCCAGTACATTGAGCCGGTTTGTTTTGACGGCTATAGGCGTGGCCCGGCAGATGCGGATTAAGTATCATACCTTAGAAAGCAATCTACTTCACTGTAATGAAATATGTCCTTATATATACATTTATATGTAATACCTTGCATTTACTATTACTTTCATAAATTTTTCCTAGATTCATTAGCAAACTGAGACATATTGGACAGTGCATGCAGGCAATCACTTGAGTGAAAAATTAGGAATGTGGGAAACATATCCTTATACTGTGAAAATTTAGAAATGACACCTAATGGCATTTTTTGGCCGAGCCTTATATGTTTCTGATAGCTATCACTTTCAAATTAATTCCCACTGCAAACAACATATAACAGCGATATTTGCTTAATAGCTGAGGAGGGTATGTGAAGTACCATGGAAATTGTAGGGTAAAAGTAAAAGATCAAGGTAAATCATTCAGTAATTTAGGTTTTGCAGTGCCAGTTTGTAGAATTTAGGGGGTCTTGCCCCCTCAACCTTCTGTCAGGGGCTACTGCCCCTCCTAACCCCACCTAATCTATAAAATCTTCACCTTATATGTTCTGGCAGGATAGATTCTTGGAAATAGGGTTCAGTGATGGATATGAGTGAAAAACCTTAGATGAAGTAAAATACACCTTTACACTTTCCCAGCGTGCATCATTAACCCATCACCGCTGGGTAACAGAAATCCCTGAGCGTTATAAACTCGGGTGATTTCTGGCAACGGCCAGACACTGGAGACTGGTGTCTGCTACATCAAGCAGAACTTCCTGCTCCATGCACTGCGGTGCATTGCTGTGTGTACAGGCATAGCCCGTAGACCAAGTGGTTTGTTATGACCACGATACACATGACCCATTTGTAACGGGTTAAAGTATTACGCAACACTGTTACCCAGTTGAGACACTTATATGTTACAATACACAAATTGCGAATTTGTGTGTCTATAAATATATATATATATATATATATATATATATATATATATATATATATATATATATATATACATATATACATATATACATATATGATTTATTATATATTAGACAGCAATCTGCCATTCCTTTTCCTTATACCCATATTTTACAAAAGAGTAGGTTTTCCCTACATCCTATACACTGCCTAGCCACATCCAAGGGTAATTGTAAGGGTCTTGTTCCTCTTCTCCACAGTTAAAAAAAGGCATATGATAATTTGTAAAGGAATAGATAAATTGACATTAACCCTTTTCTGACGGGTAGTATTCATAGTGGCCCGGGCCTCGCTGCTGGGGGCTTATATCATCGCCCTAGCATGCGCGACCACTCATGCCAAATACCAGCATCCCATGCTGTTTCTTTGTAATACTACGAAGATATGTATTTTCAGTTTTCAATATTTTCTAAAGTCTCTACTTGCCATACTTCCTGATAAATCGAGACTGAAGGATATTTTTGTTGTTATATAGACTCCATAGTTGATCATTATTCGGTCTATAGTCCGAATAGAATAAGCAGTGTGCGGCGTCATGGAGTTGAAATCATAGTTTTTTTGTTTTTTTGTTGTTGTTGTTGTTGTTGTTGTTATTGTTGTTATTGTTGTTGCATGGTAAAAATGAGAAAGTGTTAAAACCGACTTAATCACACTTTCAGTGGCAGAAAAATAATCTTTTGCCGTGATTGTAACAAAAAAAAAAAAACTCATGGCATGTCCATACATACACTATGGCATGTGCGTATGTGCCCCCGGCAGATGGTCCCGCCATGCCATGGCATGTGCGTACATGCCACCTGTCGGCAAAGGGTTAAGGCAAATTCTCAGTAGGTGTCTTCAGCAAAAGATAATGGCAACAAATAAAACCATAAGAGGCAACTTGGCTCATTGATGTGGCAAACCATCATGGTATTCCCAGCAAGTCTACTGGCTGGGCCCATTTACACTGTTTTCATCTCATTCAGAGTTTTTTGGTGCAATCTGTACTCGTTGTAGGGCAAAAGGAAAGTGCAAGTATTTGTATGTACTCAACTAAAGTCAAGCATTGCATCACATTTCATTTCTATGTAAGGTAATGATCACGAGCAGGACACCCTTCAGTCCAGGCAGTAGGAGAGGGATGAATGTCAGGCAGTTGCTCATGCCGAGCTTTCAGAACTATCTTGAGTGTAAATTTACAAAATCCCTCTTGCTCTAAAGGAATTAAATTTTTCTACATTTCTATCTTTTAGATAATATCCTTTTCTTGCTACAGTGAAATTTAGGCAGAAATCATATATATATGTATATATATATATATATATATATATATATATTATATATATATATATATATATATATATATATATATATATATATATATATATATATATAGTTTTATTAATGGCTTTTCCAGCAAAACTGTAAACCCAGTGGATGGGCTATTGTTAGCAGTTCATTTGCAAATGAAGAACCTGAATCAGGAAGGACAGTATATGTCTAATATAATCAGTTTTGAAAATCACTCAGAGAGAACTGAATGATTCAGTATGCTTAATAAATCCCTATTAATGTTATGAAACCTTTGTATGATCTTTTAGTTTTTCATGTGTGAAATGGTAGAGGTTATTAATGCACAGCAACAATAAAAGTTTGTTGAAATGTAAATTTGATATTGGGGAAAGTTAGAACATTATATAACTCTGCTGATATACATAATGTATACTTTTGTTATAGATTCAGAGCAAGAAGACATAATAATAGTGATATAGAATACTAAAAAATGTATTTAAATGTTTAGATATTTATCATGGAAGAGCAATTCCCCATCCAGTCTTGACCCCTAGTGGCAATAATGTTCAATTTTTCATATTTCACAAGTGGTAAATTTGGTCTAGAACCCCTCCCTTCTGCCCCCACCATCATCAAGTAGTTGCTGAGTAATTTTATCCCTGGTTTGGTTTTATTGCAGTAAGGAAAAGGGAGAAAGAGAGAAAAGAGAGGACATGTAGATTTGGTCTTTAGAGTATGAAAAACTGATTTTACATATCAAAAAATGTTTCTCTCGTGATGGTATGAGGGTGTGGATGTCCAAAGATGTTTTCAGACCATAAAATGCGAAAATGCACTTGTTAAATGTTTAGTTAGTTTAAACTTTCATCTATAACATAAGCATCAGTATGTTCACATTGATGTTCTACAATTGTGAGATTGTAGTGCATTAATGTGAACATATTAATGGTTATGTTACAGATGAAAGTATGAACTAACAAAACATTTAATAAATGCACTTTCACGCAATTGGTCTTAGAACACCCTAGATGCACTTGCCTTATGTCAAGTGGTTGCTGAACTGAACTACAGAGTTTAGAAAGTCAGGAGAGAGGAGGAGGGAGTCATGGGTGAAGGGGAGAAGTGGGGTATGAATAAATTCTAGCTTGATCTCACCTGGTAGCAAACAACTTAACCGTAAGGTAACCCTATATAAGGTGTCTTTGCACATTCAGTGTGTAACACCATGACCTTTGCATATACAAAATGGGCTGTCATGACCTTTGTGTATAATAGATGTGGCATTTTGACCAGTCACTATGACTCATAGAAAATTATTGTTTTTCTATTCCAAAATGTATCAATACTCCAGGCACTTAGGCCCATGCACAACCTTGGTTATGTACAGTCATAATTGATAGTTGTGTTTTTACATTACTCATGGTACATTTCAGAAGCATTTCAATGAAAACAGTCTTGAAATTAACTTACAACAATTGTTTTGATCATTATAAATTTAGGGGGTGAAATATAAGGTTCCAAGACATCCTTGCAAGAAGGTAAATGCCATATGCAATTTCAAATGCAGCAAAGAACAAAGAAAAAAAAATCTGTAGTTAAAAGGATTAACTCCAGTCAAACTTGAGCATAATGATGGAGATGAGTCAGTGCAATATAGGTATGATATTAATGGATATTATGCTACAGACTATGAATATCTAAAATCTTGAAAAAGAGGAAAATGGCATATCACTTGCTCAAGGTATAGTATACTCGAGTTTTAAAGTTATAGAAATGTTAGACCCTTGTATCTCCAAACATAAGTTTTATACCATCACACTGATTCTAATTCATTGTTTACAAAACTGAAAATTTTAGAATTAATATTCCACAACAAATGAAGTTCACCAAGATTTCTCATTTCATTTACAAAACGTTGAACAAGGTCTTTATGCTATATTAATTTCAAGCATGTAAATCTATTTGTATAGGATTAGACATTTAGAATTTGCACCCCCCCCCCCAGGAGTGAATGGGGTGAAAAATTATAAGGTTAAGTTTTTTTTTAGACTAACATTGATATATATGGTGTCCCTAACTCTTGGTTTTAAAAGTCATAGTCATCATTTTGTGTGTGTTTGTGTGTATGTGAGAGAGAGAGAGAGAGTGAGTGAGTGAGTGAGTGCAAGACACATAGCTAGGGAAGTGGTCAAGAGGATCCCTTGGAGCAAACCATCTTTGAAAATACAGGTGGGGGTTGGGAAATATGCATGTAACACTGGTTTGATTCTCTTGTGACTGAAACTTGGCTCTGGCTTTTTTCTGCGATTTTATAATGGAAAGTGCAACTTTTATTGTTTCTTCTTTACATTTTAAAGTACAGGTTTTGGCTTGCTCATTGTATTATTTCAGTATCTGATATCTAAAGTACAGTTCTGTATTGTTTAAAATACAGTATTTTCTCTTTACCTAGAAACTACAGAGTCCCCAAACTTGCTGGCTTGAGTAATGGAGACTTAGTCTTGCCTTCACTTCAGCTGTGCCACTGCATTATGGTAAATCTGTTCTCTGGTTGTAATAACTGACACCCTGTAGTGTAGAGGTTTTGCAGATCTCAACCCTTTGGATCCAAGTGCTTCACTGCCCGCACTTGGCCCAAAATCTATGCATTAGGCTCACTTGAGTGGCCA
>NC_051391.1:57510438-57515438 GCF_015228065.2 Penaeus monodon
TCAGTGTATTTCCTCCTTATCTTACGCATAGTTACATTTGCTAGACACACCCTATGTTCATGCTTCAATTTGATTTAATGACCATTTGGTTCAATATTTAGTTCCATTTAGGTGTTTTTTTCCCTCTCTCCCCTTTTTTCAGTTTTGTGATATTTATGGATTGCAGATGAGAGGTGTGTGTGTTTAGGTAGATGTTACCATTACCCACTTTGC
This sequence comes from Penaeus monodon, assembly GCF_015228065.2. Lineage (NCBI taxonomy): Eukaryota > Metazoa > Arthropoda > Malacostraca > Decapoda > Penaeidae > Penaeus > Penaeus monodon. The sequence goes on from NC_051391.1 coordinate 57,510,652, forward strand.
AGACAGTCCCAGCTTTCCTTCCATCATGAGCAAGTGAATTCCTTCTCTCTTTCTTTCTCTCTCTTTCTTTCTCTCTTTCTTTCTCTCTTTCTTTCTCTCTTTTTCTTTCTCTCTCTCTCTTTCTTTCTCTTTCTCTTTCTCTCTCTCCTCTTTCCCTTTCTTTCTCTCTCTCCTTTTTCTTTTTTTCTCTCTCTCTCTCTTTTTTCTCTCTCTCTCTTTTTCTTTCTCTCTCTCTCTTTTTCTTTCTCTCTCTCTCTTTTCCCTTCTCTCTCTCCTTTTTCTCTCTCTCTCTTCTCTCTCTCTCTTTCTCCTTTCTTTTTCTTTTTCTTCTCTCTCCTCTCTCTCTCTTTTCTCCTCTCTCTTTCCTTCTCTCAATCTCTCTCCTTTCCCCTTTCTCTCTCTCTTCCCTTCTCCCTTTCTCTCTCTCTCTCTCCTCTCTCTTCTCCTCTCTCTTTTCCTCTCTTTTCCTTTCCTCTCCCCTCTCTCTTCCTCTCTCTCTTCTCTCTCCTCTTCTCTCTCTTCTCTCTCTCTCTCTCTCCTCTCCTCTCTCCTCTCTCTCTCTCTCTCTCTCTCTCTCCCTCTCTCTCTCTCTCTCTCTCTCTCTGTGCTCTCTCTCTCCTCTCTTTTTGCTCTCTCTCTCTTCTCTCTGCTCTCTCTCTCTCTCTCCCCTCTCCTCTGCTTTCTCTGCTCTCTCTGCTCTCTCTGCTCTCTCTCTCTCTCTCTCTCTCTCTCTCTCTCTCTCTCTCTCTCTCTCTCTCTCTCTCTCTCTCTCTCTCTCTCTCTCTCTCTCTCTCTCTCTCTCTCTCTCAAAAACATAATGGTTACATGCTGTCCTAAATATTGTTACTATTATTATTTTTGGACTCTAACCCAAGGATTGCTGTGCACACATCCTCTTATTTTCTTTCTTTCTTTTTTTTTTATTCCTTTTTTTCTTTCTTTTGACATCCTTTCTTTACAAAAATATACGTTGAGTCTGCTATTCCTTGCAGGAAGCCAGTGAGAACCTGTATGACTTTACTGAAGAATATCCTGAGACATCCGCTTCTTCGCGATCAGACGCTCAGTTGCCGAGGGTCAGTTGCTTGCTCCGTAGTAAAGACGGGGGTCACACGACAGCAGCATCACTTATTGTTTTTTCCATGCAAAATTTCTCTTCTTGATGTCTTGAGTAACCGACATCAAGTGAAAGTGATTCCCCAACCCTAAAATTTTTGTAAATGATAATAATTCATTATTCATTAGATGTCAATAGGTCTCATTCATGTAGGGGGAGTCAACCTCAAAAAAATGCCGGGCCCTGTTAGGGGAAGTTTCCCAAAAATTTAAGCCACACCAAAACTACAATCCTTTTTCTCTGCCATCGTGAATAGGGAGCTAATAGTTGCAACATATATCTTAACTAAATTAACTAGGGTTAAGGTGCTAAATAACACAAACGTACATACCTTGTTAAACCTTTCCCTGTTTTTACATTGTTTTATAGTTGTGCAAGAAATGTGCTCCTTTTCTTTATGGTTTAGGCTTCCAGGATTTCAATTTCTCTTTATCTGTTTTGTCCTCTTATAATTTTTTTTCCAGATTAAAATATCCGGTTTAATACTTATAGACATTTTTTTGTTAAGTAATTTTACAATTAGTGCTAGCTTTAAAATTAGCTCAATAATTTGACACTTTGCCTTAGAAATTTGTTGAACATGATAAAATCATTCTGGTGTACATGTAAAAACGATTGGAGTGTCTTTCCCTGAGTTTAGGGCAATCATAGAGATAATTTAAAAGAAATGAAACCAGGTAGATATTTCTTATAGATTCAATACCAGTACCCTTTACAGCAAAAGGTACCACAGCAGTAACATTATTACCCTGGAAATCAACAGACCAAAAAATAGCTTGTTACTTGAGGCAGCACAGAATTCACTAACCACTTCTCATGTCCCATATTATGAGTGTAATTACTCTCGAAAACGTGAGTTAGATAATCTTGAATGTTGAATGAGTTTAGCCATATTTTTAGGGCTGTGATTTATTGCAATTACTTTTGTTGATTCTATAAATTGCAGTATTTTCCCCTCTCCCTTTCATTTTGCAAATCCAGACAGGGCAGAGGATAGGGTTAGGAGGGACTTATACTAGATTCCTATCTCTAATCAGTTTGTGATGCCTTGTTAGCTTAAAGGACAAATGAGAGTCTATTTCAACTGAAGTGCTTGTTGCTGGCTTTTCTACCAAACGGTGTCCTGCCTTGTTAATTCAATCTAATCAGGGGTGGCATTGAACCCATGCTCTTGCATGAAAATTACCCCTTTTGCATACAGCAGTGTACTTGAAAAATACTTCACCAAAAATATTTCTATTTAATTTAGAACCCCCTTTTGGATTAGCTCTATTTTTCTGTCTATATACTAATAAATGTGTATATTTACAGAAATATCTCTGTGATAAAGGCCCAGTTACAAAGGCTTATGTAACAAAGTTCTGTTGATATGATCTTTGACCACCAGAGTTAGAGAAAAGTAGGGGAATATATACCTTTTTTTTTTTTGATAATTCTGGACATTTGTAGTGTTGTTTTTTCAGATGCTTTACTTTACATATTGGTAGTTTTTCCCCTTTTACTATGATTTGAAACCAAGCAATAGCTTATCAAATATATTTTTGTTAGTTCGGGAGAATTAGATTTTTTCTAGAAAAAAATGTGTATTACCTTTACAACCAGCTTCTTTCACTTTTTTCCAAATTCAGATCTTTGTTATTTTGAAGGATTGCAGCCAAAACCATAATTTTATTTTACTAGTTTTATTACGCAGTTATTCAGTTAAAGAAGAAACCACAATTACATATTTTGTTCTTGTGTCTATGTGTATTTTGGATTCTCAAGTAATTTCCAAATGGCATTTTAGAGAAGCATTGCTGTAGAGAGTTGCACTTACCAAGGCTTTCATTGTAGCTTGTTTCCCTTTTGGAGAAAATGTCCCCTTCACAGTTTGACGCTCTTTGTTTTTTGTTTTTTGTTTTGTCCCTCTTGTTGAAGCTCAATACTTGTGCTCATGAATATGATATATGTTAATTTTTTAAGATGTTACTCACAGGTCTTAATTTCCCCCACAAATCACCCACCCTCCTGGGCACAGCCAAAGGGAGGGAAAACAATGTGGGAAAAGACAAGTGCCATTACTGAACCGTGTGTGCCAGAAAAGGAGAGCCTGACCGCCACATGCCACACCCCACAAACACCCCCACAGCCAGCAGTGCGTTACGTGCAAACGAAAAAATCTCTCCCAAACACAAGAAGGAAAACCATACAGGGCTCCATAAGTGTCCGTCATGTGACTTCACCAGCAATCGGCCAGACAATGTCAAGCGCCACATGACGACCCATTCTGGTGAGAGCCCCCACAAGTGTCCACACTGCGCTTCAGTGCCAAACGAATCTACCGGGCCAACATATAAAAGAACATTCCCCAAGAAAAGGAGCAGTAAAGCGTCCCCAGTACGTAGTGTCCACACACCCTCACCCTCTCCTCCTCTCTGCAGGAATATCCAAAAAGAATGAAAGAATGAGATGGAACTGATATGTTCCTAAAGGGGGAATGCTGGAGGGGGGACAGGACAGATCTTTTCTGACATTTCTTAACACTGACCAAAAAACATGGGTTAAAAATGTTTTCCCGCCCCACCATCTTTTCACCACTATTTTACCAAAGACGGAGAAAAAGAGGTGACCACAATCTCCTTAGTAATGGGAAAGCAAGCAGCTTCACCTAGTTTTGATATCAGTGTTAGCAGGTGTTGTAAACTGATGTGATATTTTCCCTCTGATTGCAGAGGAGAAACTGTATTTTTTAGAGTAATGGCCCCAGTTGTACTATTGTTTGATATGTGAAATCTCCATTCAAAAATACTAAATTTCTTAATGTAAAGACCAAGGGATTAGGTGTAAAGCACAAAGGTACAAAACATTTCTAATTTTTGTTATAAAGAGAGAATTTGTTGACCTGCATTTTTTTTTCATTTTCTTTTTTCAGAGTGAAAAGGTACCTCGTATATATTTTTTGTTTTCTTTTTCAATTGATTGTTATTATTCTTATTTATTTTCTTCTTTATTTCATGTTTATAATTTTTTTTTGTTATAAAATGGACTTGGGATCTTTACTAGTGTGAAAAGAGGAATGCTATTTTTGCGTAACACAAACACAGTTACACACAAAGTTTGTAACAATACTGCCAAAGTCTCTGTGTGATAGCGATACAATTTAGCACCCCCTTCACAAGGGTCTATGCTGGCTTGCTTCATATTTTAAGCCAGCGATCTTCCCTTCGTCCTTTTTAAAACTTGCCCCCACTGCGCCCCAAAAAACAAAAAGCGTCACAGACCCCACCCATTGGTTTTTTACCCCCTTGATAAGAGAAAAATTTCTGTAAAAAAAAAAGATATTAACAAATTTTTTTTAGGTATGCACTTTTTGTATCTGAAAAAATGCTTCTTTTTTTGGGAAAGTGAAGTTGTTTTTTTTAAAGCAGTTTCCCTGTATCATATTTTCTTTAAAAGGAATTTGGGATGTTTGAATGGTCTAAAGGGAATTTTCTGTTTTGGGACCGGATTGGCACTTCGGGATAAACATTCCCCAAGGACACTAACATAAACAAATAAACTCTTGCACACAACTCCCCCCGCATCTCTCTTTCCCCTCTCCCTTCTCTTCTTCTCCCTTCGCTCCCCTCTCTCTCTCTCTCTCCTTCTCTCTCTCCTCTCATTCTCTCTCTCTTCTCTTTTCTCTCTCCTC
>NC_051391.1:57522496-57524996 GCF_015228065.2 Penaeus monodon
GGGGGAGATAGGAGAGAGAGAGGGGGGAAAATAGGAGAGAGGGGGGGGAGAAAGAGAGTGAGAGGGGGGTGCGAACGAGAGAGAGACAGACAGACAGACAGAGAGGAGAGAGGAGAGAGAGAGGGGGGGGAAGAGAGAGTGAGAGGGGGTGCAAAAGAGAGAGGGGGGAGAGGAGAGAGAGGGGGGGAGAGGAAGGCTAGCGGTGCTCTTGAGACTTCTCCCGGTATTTACACTATACCTTGTAAAGATTGCCCCAAGTTTTACATAGGTGAGACCGGTAGAGCTTTTGAGAAAAAAATTAATGAACATCAGCGTGATGTTAGATTTGCTAGAGAATCAAATGCGTGTTTCATTCATTTACATGATGAAGGTGACTGGCTTAACTGGAAAAGCGCTAAATTAATTCATAAATCAGCCAATTCGTACGAAAGAAAAATGTTAGAATCTCTATTAATTAGAAAAATGCCTAATTTCAACTTGAGTGCTGGTCAATGGGGCCTGGATGATCTTACCTCTTCATTAGTTAGCAAAGCCTTCCCCAGACTCTTCGACCTTGACCCTCTTGAGACCTGATTCAGCTCTTGTTCGTCCTGTCTCTCTATCACTATATATACTTGCCAAAATTTTCTCCTTGTATCCATTTCGGTTTATTCGTCTGAAGAGGAACTCGTGAAGAGTTCGAAACATTACGGTTTAGTTTCATTTTCTACTGTGGCTGTTTCCCTTTTCATATGTGTATATGTTTATATGTTTGTATTTATATGTGTATATATGTGTATATATGTATGTGTGTGTGTGTGTGTGTGTGTGTGTGTGTGTGTGTGTGTGTGTGTGTGTGTGTGTGTGTGTGTGTGTGTGTGTGTGTGTGTGTGTGTTTTTGTGTGTTTTTGTGTGTCTTTTTGTAGAATATATATATATATATATATATATATATATATATATATATTATATAAATATATATATATATATACATTATATATATATATATATTATATATATATATATATATTTTATATATATACATTATATATATATCATATATATATATATATATATATATATATATATATATATATATATATATATATATATATATTCTCATATTAATTTACACACACACACACACACACACACACACACACACACACACACACACACACACACACACACACACACACACACACACACACACACACACACACACATACATATATTTTATATATAGGCCTTATTTCTGCCGTCAAAAACTTTCATGCTACACATTCTTATGACTCCGCTTCTGTTTATGGGTGCGGAGTCATAAACTTGTGCACCTCTCTGATGAGTGTGTGGAGCTCCTCTGCTTGGTGTGAAACTCGAAGAAAACAGGAAGCTCAAATTTGATTTTGTATTCTATGTTGTATTATTCAGCAACAATGAGGATGTTAATGGATTTGTGCCTCATTTTGCAAATTTTTACATTTATGACCATTATGTGATCCTAAGAAATCTCTCCCAATACTTAGGCAATATGGTAAAACATGCGAACATTTCACTAGATTGTTAAGCTCTAGCAACAAAATATTTATCTTGAAAATCTACACTACGATATTGTTGAAAAATGCTTTCATAGTAATAGACTAAGACATTACTAAGAAAAGTGAATCTCAGGTTTATCTTTCGTGTTCCTACGCTTTTGATCAACATATTTAAATGTCATGCACAGGTAACAGTTTTCATTATTGTTTTTATTATATCATTTATGCTTTAGCCTTGGGCATATGCAAGCCTCCAAAAGTGTTCCATGACGAATGAGATGCGAGAAGCATCTCAGACACATTCATATTTTGTTCACAGAATGTGTTTGAATGGTCTGAAGAATATTACGGAAATTTATATTATGTTCGACATAATCAGTTTACTTCTTGTGTACGTATAACTGAATATGAAGGCGTAAACGCATGTATCCTTTTAAATGTAATTAATATCAATTAATATTCAAAATATTTTAGGGAGTGTGACATCCGAAACCTATGTCGATAGACAAAGAAATAAATTCAATTGGAGGAGCTTAGGGCCCGCGCATTTTCAACTGATTTCAGTAGTTCTTAATCGTTTTATTTGTAATTTTAAGATGTTGATATCAAAGAACTTGTATATACTGCTATTTCCTATGTAATATCAGTAAAACAGTGGTTGAGAATTTAATATAATTCAAAAATAACATCAGATTCATCAACAAGCACGATTCTTAGGATTTAGGGGTGGAGCCTTTGGCAACAGTGTAGGAACTTTGGCAGCGTTAGTCGCAACCACCCAGGGAATGTCACGAAGGAAATTAGCGACAGATTGTGGTGCCTCTGCTAATGTCAATAACATTATAGTAATTATAATGTCTATAATAAAAATATCACCATCGATATTGATAGCATTAGTAAAAAAAAAAAAAAAAAAAAATATCACACAAATTCAAGGAAAGGTGAAATCAGGTAAGGTCACAAGGTCTGCTAATTGACTCCTT
>NC_051391.1:57529996-57543000 GCF_015228065.2 Penaeus monodon
TTGTTATTATTATTATTGTTATTATTATTAATGCCATTATTATTGTTATTATTATTATAATTGATATTGTTATTGTTGTGTTATTATTGTTGTTGTTGTTATAGTTATTAATGTTATGTTATTGTTATTATCATTATTACTGTTATTGTTATTATTTATATATTTTTTTGTTTTTGTTTTTTTTAATTATCATTATTATTTATTTTTTTTTATTGCTGTTGTTGATATTCTGTTGTTTTATTGTTGTTGTTAGTGTTTTTGTTGTCATTATTGACATTATCATCATTATTTTTTAGCATTATTAGGAAGTCTATGACTTCTGCTACTATTTTCTCTTTATTGTTTTCAATATTATTTTTATATTATTTTAATATTATGTTCATTGTGATTGTGATTGTCTTTTTATTTTCTTTGTTTTTCATGTTGTTAATCATATTATTTTCTTACTTATAGTTGTTGTTGGTGTTTTACCTTTGTCTGCATTGGTGTAATCTGTGTCCTCATTATGGCTGGCATGTTCAAAGTACAGATTGAGGGTCATTTCTACTATTACTAATGTTTTTTTAGAATTATTACTCATTATTGTTATTGTTGTTATTGTTGTTATTATTATTATTATTATTATTATTATTATTATTATTATTATTATTGTTATGCCACTTTTTTTTCAACATTATTGGTAATATATATTTTTTTAAAGTTATTGTTAGTGTTGATATTGTTGTTTTTATTGTTATTATTAATAGTAGTATCATTATCTTTTTTATGCCATCTTTTTATAGCTAAAGTTAATTTATTTATGGAAATTCTCTCTCTCTCTCTCTCTCTCTCTCTCTCTCTCTCTCTCTCTCTCTCTCTCTCTCTCTCTCTCTCTCTCTCTCTCTCTCTCTCTCTCTCTCTCTCTCTCTCTCTCTCTCTCTTCTCTCTTTTGTTGCTCTTGTTGCCATAGTCATTTAGATGGTTTAGCAATCATCATAATCTATTACCAGGGCATCTGTAGAAAGAATAGAAAAGTGGGAAAGGGGAATTTAAAAATAGCTCAAAAGCTTGAGTTGATCAGAAAGTATGAAGTGGTGCATCTGTGAAGCATCCTAAGTAGAAAAGGGTATGGATAAGAGTGATTGAATGTATTAGATGCATTTTGATTTATCGGAAATACATGTGTCAGTTAGATTACAAAACATGTGTACCACACATTGGCTGAAGTTTGCCCAACACAGGTGACCTGCTGTTCATTATCTTACACTAAAATGGAAATGTTGAGTTGAAAAAGAGTCATATACATAGTCAGTGCTTTTATAAAAGGGGGTAGTTGAAAATTCAGAAGTAGGTGATGAAATATACAATCAGGAAAGCTGTGGCTGGTGCAGATACACCTGTATTGGAAAAAAATAAAAGTCTTGAAATAAAGATAGAAAAAGTTTCAAGATGTGATGAAGTATCAGAAGCCAGCTTCTGAGAGCTGTTAAGAAGAGGGGAAAAAGTGAGCCATAAAATGGGAACAAGTGAGCAAGGTAACAGTGTAGCTGAAATAACAAACAAACTGGAGAAGAAATTTAAAAGATGGCATCATGAGTGATCATAAGATCAGCACACTAAAAATGGTTTAGGATGGATGTGTAAATGATGGAAAAGCCCAGAAAATGTAAAAGAAAATATAATTTTAAGAGAAATTAAGATTCTGAAAGATGAAGGTTGTAGAATGAAACAAGGTAAAAAAAGATAAGATAAAGAGAAAAAAATTATCATGGGTAAATACTGAAATTTATAAAAGTAAGGAAGATAAAGAAGACATGGGTAAGCAAAAAAGCCTGGTAGTTAGGCTTAAAGAAAACAAGAAACTTCATCAGAAATAGAGAAGAAAAATTAAGAGGATCAGATCAAAATCTGAGACACTGAGCAAACAGCTGATGATGAGGCAGAAGGGCAGGTTGTTAGCCATACCAGAAAACAAAAGTCAAATAAAAAAAATAGAGAAGAGACTGAAAAGAAAACAAAAGATGACATATTTAGACAAGAGTATTTATATACAGTTGAAAAACAGGAAGAGGGTGAGTTAAGAAAAGAAAAGAAAATGACATGAAAAGAACCAAAAATATCATAACCATTTTACAATTAATTAAAGGAAACTGTGTGCCTGTGGACTAAAACTGGCCACTAGGCCTCCCAGATTGGTGACTGTCCCATCTGTGGCTTTTAGACCCAGCCCACAGGGACACTCGCTTGCGGTATCAAGACTTCTTGCCTCATCTTCGCAGTGCTGTCAACTCTTTTTCTGCAGATGTGGTTTTCCGAGGTTCACATTTGTCACTTATTATGTTGTATCAAGATGGTAATAGATTGTTTTGGTTGAGTCCATATTATCTCCAGGTAGTTCACACTCTCTGCAGTAACAGTAACAATACGTAGCTGTGTTATTTGTGTGTGTGTGTGTGTGTGTGTGTGTGTGTGTGTGTGTGTGTGTGTGTGTGTGTGTGTGTGTGTGTGTGTGTGTGTGTGTGTGTGTGTGTGTGTGTGTGTGTGTTATATAATCTGTAATACACCCTGCACCATTGGTAATGGCAGGAATAGGTTCCTGTGCATGGACATAGTGTTTTCCCAGACATGGTTCACAGAAGATACACACTACCCTCTTTTACCTGTAGAAATAATATTCGTAACTACAGGGAGGCTCGACATACATGGCATTCATTTGCTTCATTCGGCTTAAGTGTGTTAATAAAACTGTAAGAGGCCAATGGATGACTTTTGACTATTTACATGCAGAAGTGATGGGTAAATCTGTTCATTAGTTTCCAGTATTCATTACTTTCTGACAGTATAACACTCCTAAAACACTTTATAATTTTCTATAAATTTTTGAGTTTTAAAGGTATTCGAATGATGCTATGTACAGTAACTTTATTAACTTATCCCCTTGGATAATGTACTATTTTTCATGGCATTTAAAAAACTAACAATAATAAAAAAAAAATGAAACTTCTTTTCAAAAGTCATTGTTCTCTACCTCATAAATCCAGTGCTGCTGGGGTGGCACATACATACGTGCCATTACTCATAGATGGCTCCGCAAATACTTTGTCGCCAAGGAATCAATTCTTTTACCAATTACCCTTCTCCTTGATTTTTGTAAATATTCTCAGTTATCTTTTATTGCTATTAGCAATGTTAGTTAGTAAAAAAAAATATTTTTCAAAAAAACTCATGGAAAGATGAAATTAGGTGAGGTCATGAAATTTACTAATTGACTCCTTGGTGGAGCCACCTGTATGTAGAGACATTTCGCAAGATATAACTGTAGTGAACGCAGACAGTCTCTCCCCAGTGGCATTGGGCTAAGAAGAATATAACTTGACCCATGATTTCATGAGGTGCACTGCAGATAGGAAAAAATCCTTTATTCTCGTGACTTAACCCAATGCTGATGGGGAAAATGAATAAAAAATGGGGAAAATGCTATGCTCATTTTTTATATTTTTGTGAAATATCTCTGCACTTAGATGGCTCTGCTAGTGCTTAGCCACAAAGGAGTCAATTAGTAGATCTTGTGACCTTACCTGATTTCACTTTTCCTTATATTGGCGAGAAAAACGTATTTTTTACTAGTGCTATGAATGTTGTTATTTTTATTGTAAACATTAGAGATAATATATATTATAAATATTAGTAACAGCAAAATAAGGTAGCATAAAATATTTTCGTAAATCAACGAAAAGGATGAACGGCGAGACAGGCAGTACTCGTAACTGGCGCATTGGTGACTTAGTACAAGTGTAGCCATCTATGAGTAAAAATAATTAAACAAGTAAACTCACAGTGGGCATGGCATGTACATACATGCCATGCCCGTCGGCAAAGGGTTAAGAAAACCGTTTCATATATCTGTCTGTATTCACTTTGCATCACCGTGAAGTTTGTGCCTTTTTGGAGGTTATGTTTGTTTTTTCCTATATCTTTTACCCTCTCCCCTACAGTCTTGGGGGACATGTGGGTGACTGGTTTTAGGGGGGGGGCGGGTCAGACAAAGGTCCCTCACACAAACTTTGATTTTAAAACTAGAGAAAACACATTTTTGGTGAAGACAATCCAATTTTTCACCAAAAAAATAAGATTTAAAGTTTATTAAAGGTAATTTTAAATGTTAAATAAAGGAAAAAATGAAAAACCTGAGCCAAGAATTGCATTTTATATAATAAAGAAAGGTTTGGCCATGGAAGATTCAACACAGTGTTGTCTGAGTGAACAAGTGAGTGAATCTCAGCCTAAATTGAATAAACTGCTAAAAGCTCATTGCACAAACCCAGGGGTCTGCACCTCAATGTTTTTCTGTGCTTTAAATTTGACCTTCTTCGTTTGTTTGCATGCTATTCCTCAATTTTACTAGCATTTCATATTTGTTTACTAAAATCCCATGCCCTCGAATTAACTTTTTTGAATTTTTGCCTATGGTTCTCTAAAGCTTTGCATCACAACAACAACAACAACAAAAGTAATTTCTCTATGTTCAAAATGATTGAATTTTGAAACAGTGATGGATAAACATTTTCAAAAGTGTAAATGTGCATACATACACCAATATCTGTCCACATTTCTAAAAAATCAGCACAATAGCAGCAAGAATTGTTATTCTTCACACGTTTTTGTTCTTCAGTTTTGATTTGATCAAGAAAAGAGACCTGAGATCTTCACAAGGAACAACATAATGTAAATTTTGAAAAGTATGTCTCTTTCTTCTTTATTTTTTCAAATTAACATGACTTTTTTTTATTTGTGTAACTTGTAATTTTACCTATTTGTGTGGAAAAGTGAGTCAATCTCTGACAGAAACAAAGTTATTAGATTTTTTAAGGTTTGAGGATTCATTTGTGTAACTGATAAATCTTATACTTATTATATATTATATATATTGTTTTAGAATGGCAAGGTTGCTGGAAGAGTTTAATTATTAGTAGTAGTATTGATGTGTCCATTTCTTTCTTGAGCGAGGAATTATTCTAGAGAAATCTCCAATTTTCTTTTTGGCATCACATAGAAATCATGAGGTCAGTTATCATTCATACACTTCCTTTATATTCAAGTGAGAGGCAATGCAGGTGAGATTATGATAACTTTTTTTACATGTAAAATTTTGCTCAACAAATCCCCCAAAACCTGCAATGTTCAAATATAACAGAAGAAACCATAAGAATATGTTCTGTATTTGAACATCAAAAGTCAAAGTATATTCCATATACAAGTGGATGTTTTCAACATGTTCGTAGATGAACTTGCTGTCTAAGCCAGAGTTGATATTGCTTTCATTTCATCGTCATCGTCATCATCATCGTCATCGTCATCATCATCATCATCATCATCATCATCATCATCATCATCATCATCATCATCATCATCATCATCATCATGCATTTACATTGAGAAACACTAACTTATTTTAATTTAAGTATTTGAGATAGTACAAGAATATATGTGTATGTATGTCTGTGTGTGTGTAATGTAGTGTTCTGAAACCCCAAATGCTTTGATCAGTTGATTTATGTTGTTTCATGGTTGCAATAAAACAGGATCAACAGAAATTGTTCTGATACATACCTTAAGATTTAACAATTCTCTTTTGACATGGAAGATAAACTTGAGGCACTGTAGTTTTATATTCAGAAATACACATCAGGAAGATTTTAAAGCATTCCTTTATATCAGATAAGTTGAAGCATCACAGCTGTGACCTCTCACCATGATAGAAATGCAATAATTTTATACTTTTAAAGCTTAACCCAATGCTGACAGGTATGGCATGTACGAACATGCCATGTCCACCCTGAGATTACTTTATTAATTGCTTTTATACATAGATGGCTACACAAGTCACCAGTGAGCCAATTACGTGTACTGCCTGTCTCACACAGTTACCTTTTTCCTTGATTTACAAAAATATTTCACGTTGTCTTATTTTGCTGTTACTAATGTCTGTAATATTACAGTAATTATAATGTCTGTGATAAAAATAACACCATCGATATTCATAACATTAGTAAAAAATACCTGTTTCACCGCCAAATCGAGGAAATCGAAATCAGGAAAGGTCACAAGGTCTTCTAATTGACTCCTTTGTGGCTAAGCACTAGCAGAGTCATCTAAGTGCAGAGACATTTCACAAAAAATTAAAAATGAGCACAGCATTTTCCCCGGCAGCATTGGGTTAATATTTATGCTTTGATTTTTAATATAATATATATTGTTATTTATTTTTACTTATAAGAGAGATTATTTGTTAATAGATTTTTTAATGTTTGAAATAATAACATTATCTTAACATTATAATCCCACAATTTTTATTTAAAAATATCTGCTGCGTCAACATCCAAGGTCATTAGCGGTGTATACAAAATATGGTGATAGGATGGAGCTTGGGGCCAAAGCTCCCAGGTAAAAAGTTTGGTTCAGTGAGGCAGTTTGAGGATTTCCAGAATGGTCAAGACAAACAAATGCACCAGACGGCAAAGGTCACACGGCATTACGGTATTGTGGCAAAAAAGGGCAAATATTAGTTAACAATTTGGATAAGTGGACAGAAGGAGATGAAGAAGAGAAGGAAAAGGAAAGAGGGAAAAAGAAAAGACCTGCAAAATTAGTTGAGGCAAGGACTGAGGTTAATTTGAAGCTGCTTGATGTGATGTTGCAATATATGCAGTTTCCATTATTTCCTCTTTATTATATTATTTTGTGGATCACTTTTGCTTGCTTCTGTGTACGAGCACTACCATGGTATTGAAATTCTATAGTGACAGACTTCAGTTTGATATTTATTAATCCTGGTGAAGAGGCCATGTCGGTTTCACCAAAAGCTTTATCTCGCACATTTGTTTTTGTTTTTTCTCCTTTTTTCAATTTTTTTTGTTTTGTTTTGTTTTTAATCTTGTATCTCTCTCTCTCTCTCTCTCTCTCTCTCTCTCTCTCTCTCTCTCTCTCTCTCTCTCTCTCTCTCTCTCTCTCTCTTCTCTCTTTCTCTCTTTCTCTTTCTCCCTCTTTCTCTTTCTCTTTAATATATATTTCCTTAATGCTGGATAACCTGTAAACATGTCAAGTTGATCTCAGCATTTCCAATTGATAGCTATGGGATATCCCCATCCTGTCAGGTGAGAATGCCAGTTTTGTATATACATACATACCTCTGTGTGTGTGTGTGTGTGTGTGTGTGTGTGTGTGTGTGTGTGTGTGTGTGTGTGTGTGTGTGTGTGTGTGTGTGTGTGTGTGTGTGTGTGTGTGTGTGTGTGTGTGTGTGTGTGTGTGTTCCCAAAGTCTCTAGGAAAATGTTGTGTTCACTGTAGTATTGTTTTTTGAAAACGTAGATGGATCTGTAAGTGCTTAGCCACTAGGAGTCAATTAGTAGACCTTGTGACCTTACCTGTTTTCACCTTTCCTTGAGTTTGTGGGGAAAAACACTTTTTTATTTACTAATGCTGTCAATATTGATGCTGTTATTTTTTATTATAGACATTAATATTATTATAGTGTTATTGACATTACTAAGAGCAATATTAGTTAACAGAAAACATTGTCAAAAATCAAGGGAAAGGTTAAAATGTAGTATAGTAATTGGCTCATTGGTGACAGTACTTGTGGAGCCATTTATGTGTAAAAACAATTAATAGATTGAACTCACAATGGGCATGACAGGTACATACATACCATACCTAGTGGCTCTGGGTTAATATTGTTTCTCCTCTCATGTATTATTTATATATATACTTTGTTCTTGGTTAAGAAGAGGATGTACATGCCAAAAATATTTTTGAGAGATATATGTTGAGTCCTTTTGGCCCTCTCATCCAGATTGGCCCTGTGGAATGGGCATCAGGGTGGCTTCTTTGGACTGGTCGCAGCCACCAAAAAGTGCACACGCGTATCTCAGCTGTATTGATATCAAATTATGGTTCATATGAATGTACTTGTATAATATATTGGTGTTATCCTGTGATCATCATATCATTCTCAATACTAAAAATAACTACCCAAAGGATTGTTACAAAAAGCTGTTTTTTATGTTTCACAAAAAAGTGCACACACATGTAATTGCTATGTACATATGTATATATTTGATAATCAGTGTGAGAGAAGCTGAATTCAAAACTGAAAAATACAGTGAACATAAAACTAATGTTAATAAAGTTGAATTTTGAGAAAAACAGACCATTTCTTGTGCTTGCGTGAGAAAGATGGTGGAAGGAGAATGCACAAGCAATTCTCACCCCTAATGTTAATGTCTTTTCAAGTGCTAGTACTGCAGTGCAGTTATTATGCAGTTGATATATATACTTGTTTTATACACCCTTTTGCTGATATTTGTCCCTTTTTTCTTGCTTTTTTTTTTTTTTTTTTTTTTTTTTTTCTTTTCTTTTCTTTTCTTTTCTTTTCTTTTCTTTCACCTTCCAATTATTTAAAAAAAATTTCACAACTGCAACTTCTGATGTCATAACATTTTCATACATATGATATGCAATTAGGCCAAGCTCAAAAATAATTGACTTTTCAAATGTTAAGCTCACAAATATTACAAGTCAGCTGTGTGCATATATTCCCATGCAAGTTTGCTTGGCAGTTCTGTCATAAATGCTATGAATGGGTCTGCACTTGGAGTGGCTTGATCCTTAAAAGGCAAGTAAGTTGTTTTGTTACAAATGCATATCCTTGACTGAAAGTGGGAGAAAATTAAATTGTGTAATTTGTTACTTTCTGTGTGAGTCTGTTGGTTTGATGTTCATTTAAGTTAACTAAGAAGCATTTGTGAATAACTTTAGTGATAATGATTCTCCTTTTTTTTTCCTTTATTTTTGAGTAGAACAAATCTAGGCTCTCAATAAAATTGATGGTGCCAAGGAATCTCACAGTCTGCTGGCATTTTCTTTTGTGAATTAGTTGGCACAGAGATGGCTCCACAAGAGCTGGGCAACCAAGGAGCCAGTTAGTAAGCCTACATGTTCTCAGGTGATTTCTCCTTTTGTTGAGATATAAGGAAAAATATATTTTTTGATGCTCTTAATATTATTATTGATGTTGATATAATTTTATAATGTTATTAATAGTATTAATAGTTTGTTCTTCTGAAAATCGAGGAAAAGAGGTTTACCCTTTTCCTTGATTTTCAGATTAGTGATCAACTCCTTGTTGATTATGGAGCCATCTGTGTAAAGACAACCAATAAACTAAAAGATGCATATAGTGGACTTGGCATGTATTCTTGCCATCCCGTTATCAGTGGGTTCAAAAAATGCAAGATTTCTTACAGTACAAGTTTCCATGAGTATGAGGGCTGTGATTGTGTTCTACTTTCAATTGTAGCAGCTCAGTAGTGCCACAGGATTCACAAGGATAATGTGGAGTCATGTAGAATAGCATTAAGTTACATAGTCACCTTTGCTTTGTAAATCTGAATAGAAAATGGATCCATCCTTTCACCTTCAACTAATTTCTCTCTCTCTCTCTCTCTCTCTCTCTCTCTCTCTCTCTCTCTCTCTCTCTCTCTCTCTCTCTCTCTCTCTCTCTCTCTCTCTCTCTCTCTCTCTCTCTCTCTCCTCTCTCTCTCTCTCTCTCTCTCTCTCTCTCTCTCTCTCTCTCTCTCTCTCTCTCTCTCTCTCTCTCTCTCTCTCTCTCTCTCTCTTTCTGTGTGTGCGTGTGCATATGTGTGTGTGTGTGTGTGTGTGTGTAGATAGATAGATAGATAGATAGATAGATAGATAGATAGATAGATAGATAGATAAATAAATATACACTTTTGTATGTATGTACAAATAGATAAATAATGTTTGTGTGAATGCATGTGTTTATGGTTTGTATGTGTGTGTGTGCGTGTGCATGTCTGTGTAATATGTATAGAGCCTACCATCCCTTGAATTCCTTTCAATTTTAGAAGCAATGACCCAACTGAGCTTATGGTACAAAGAAAAGCATTTGAGCTTTATTTTGGGGGGATCTCTGTACTGACGTTGATGACTCCTTATCTATTTTTTATGATCATTGTAAGCAGTAGAAGCAGGAATGTTTTGGAAAAATGGTTATACTTCACAGGACACAATAAAAAAGAAGTGAAATAGAACAAGATGTAGCCGCAGTAAGTCTGAAACATATTTCTAAGATTTGGAGTCAGACTTCCTATTATTCAGGCTGGAACACTTGTTGAAAACTGATTTAAAAAGTGATTAATATTATATTTTTAGGTTTATTTTTGCAAATCCCAACTCAATAAGAGTTTTGGTTGACTCAGAACATATCACTCTAAGTGGGTTATCCCACTGGGATTGTGTTTATTTCATTCTCAAAATGTTTAAAATCTTTGATTAACTGCTTAATAAACAAAATATTTCCTCAGCAAAATTTCTTTTCTTTCTGATATGACTTCCATCTTGCTCTGCACCACCGTCTTTAACTCCCTTTTTTCATCTTCTTGATCTTCAACTTGTAAATCTACTTCTCCTTCCCCTTCTTTCTTCATCATCTTTTGCCCCTTCTTTTATCCTTTTTTTCTTCACCCCTCCCTATGCTCCGTTGCCCTGCCTAAAACCATCAGTAATACCTCCCTATACTGTCAAAAGCTGAACATCTGATATGACGTTACATTGAGGTGGATCATCGTGTAGATTGTTTACTTAGTCATACGTTTGTCTCATGAACTGTTTTACATGAAATTGACTGTAGCTTTTAGGAATCAATCCTTGTGCTGAATAATTTTAGCTATTTTGGAACCATTCATTCCATGCCCTGCTTTGATGACAATATAATGTATTCATAGTTTAAGTAGCTAGTGCTGGCTGTACAGTGTCATGCTCTGTATGTGAATATTTTATGTCTCCTTTTTATACAGCATTGGCAGCAGCAGCAGCAACAACAGCAGCAACAGCAACAACAACAACAGCAACAGCAGCAACAACAACAGCAACAACAGCAAGCCACAGTCACCATACAGGGCACTGCCATTCCGAGCCCCAGGACAACGCATCTCTTCCAAGACTATGGCACACAAGGGCACCACTCAGGTCAGGCGCTGACAGCCCAACAGCAGCAACAGGCAGGCAAGGACCACATACCTGGATTCACCCCAATGGAGCACAAAATCATTCATGAGGTCAAGTTGAAGATGGACCCACAGGCAGCTAAGCAGCAGCAGGAGGTGGAGGGTCACACCAGTGATGGCTTGCATCTCATGCGGCCACTTATCGACCCCATAACCGGCCAAGAGATTGAAGGAGCGCAAACACAAGTAAGAGTTGTTGGGGGTTGGGAACACAAGAGCAAGGGCCACCCTTGTCTGTGCTCTTGGTTGGCTGGTTTGTGGGTTGTGTGGGACAAGGTGGCAAAGGGCTCGTTAGCAAGAGCTGTGAGTATCCTAATGTGCCTGTTGTCCACTGTAGGAAAACTCCTTGTAGTATTCTTGTCTAAGGCAGTTGAGGAAAGAGAAACATACAATTTTTTTTCTTTCTTTCTTTCTTTTTTTTCTGTATTCTCAATTCCTGCCAGCAGGTTGGATTTGTGTGTGAAATAAAGTGCATCTCAATCAAGATAGTTTCTGAGAAACTGCAGTCCTTTTAAAACTTCATCTTGTCATGTCTGTTGTTACTTTCCTGCCTCTTGTCCTTTCTTTGCTGTTGGATGTTTGGCATGTAGTGTGACTGTATTCTGTTTCGAAATGATGCTTTCATGAGCTGCTCCAACTTCTTTTGTCAGTGGTATTATCCTTGGGATTATCTTTATTTCCTTTCTTTCTTTATTTATTTTATTTATTTTTTTCTGTTCTACATATTTTTCACCTAATCCTCAGTTTTTCTTTCATTCGGTGATCCACACATCTCAAACTACAAAAAATATGTTTATATATATATATATATATATATATATATATATATATATATATATATATATATATATATATATATATATATTTTAAATATATAATATATATATATATATATAATATTATATATATAATATATATAATATATATATATATATATATATATTATATATATTATATATATATATATATATATATATATAGATATATATATATATAGATTTATATATAGATATATGATGATTATGATAATAATTATGATTACAGAGTACAGGGCCAAATTTTACCTATAGATGGAAGTAGATAGGGAAGGGAGAGGCAGGCTGGAAAAATATATGGTTGCACAATCTGTAATTTGAATGGAAATGATGTAGGTGAGAGGGAAGATCCGCACTGTTGATCATTATTTTGGAATTATCATCTTGAAAAATAAATCTGCAGATTTTTTTTGGAAAAAAGCACTTGCAGAATGCACCAATTTGGTGACTTTTTTCTTTAAGCATGAACATTCTATTTTAGACTTACAACATATTTTGCTGTTGATTATTGATAGTTGTAATATATTTGATGTGGAAATGAGTTCATTATTATATGGGTGTGTCTGATTCACTGTTTCTTCAGTAAGTTTCTTTTGCTTTCACTTTGTTTCTTCTTCTGGAAAATTGGTACCATTTTATGATGTTGTTCCTTTTAGTGCCTTTCCAGAGGACAGACGGCTCTCATGTGGAAGTATGGAGTGTTACATAGTTGGAAAATGTGAATCAATAAAATTTAAGTACCTCTTACAGAGTAGGAATTGGATAGCCAAACTGCAACCCATCTTTGGTGGTGCATTCCCCCTCCCCCCTTCTGTCAGGAATTATGCTGTAAACTTGTTTAGCTGTTTAATTTTGTTTGATCTTTGTTCTCTCCCTTTTAATATAGTTCATCTTCCCTTGCACCTGTTCTCTTCTTTTGTCTCTTTTCTCATCTTCCTCTCATTCTCATTTCCTTTCCATATCTCTTGCTGTCTGTCTGTGCTTCTTGTTCCTTGCTTTTCTTGTTTTTATGAGGCTCACCCCTCTCTCTCTCTCTCTCTCTCTCTCTCTCTCTCTCTCTCTCTCTCTCTCTCTCTCACTCTCTCTCCCTCTCTCTCTCTCTCTCTCTCTCTCTCTCCCTCCCT
>NC_051391.1:57543100-57554253 GCF_015228065.2 Penaeus monodon
TATTTTTTATTGTTTTTTATTATTAATTTTATTATTATTATTATTATTTTATTATTATTATATTATTATTTATTATTATTATTTTTTTTGTTGTTTTATTATCATTATTTTATTCTTTATGTCATCATTTTTAATCATTTATTATTATTTTATTTTATATTATTATCATTATTATTACTTTTATTATAATTGTTAACATTATTGTTTTGTCATCATTGTTAATATTATCATCAATATTAATTAATATAATCATTATTACCATATTACAATAATGGTAATGATAGTAGTAGTAGTAGTAATAATGATAATAATAATAATAATAATATTAATAATGATGATAATAATAATTACAGTAATGAACATAATAATAATAATAATTATTATTATTATTATCATTATTATTATTATTATTATTATTATTTTGTTATTATTATTATTGTTATTATTTTTTTTTATTATTATTTTATTTATTAAAATTATTATATTTTTAAATTATTTCATTATTATTGTTGTTATCACATCTTTATTAATCACCATTTTATTAAACATTGTAATAAAATAATGTAATGATAATAGTAAAAATGAGAATGATAAGATATTGAAAATGATACTTATGATGATGGTAATAATGATTATAACAATAATAATAACAATAATAAATAATAATAATAAAATAATAATAAAATAAATATAATAGTAATAATAATAACACAACACAATAATAATAATAATTTTAATAATAATAATAAAAATAATATAATAATAAATAATAATATAAAAATAATAATAATAATAATAATAATAATAACAGTAATGATAATAATAATAATAATAATAATAATAATAATAAAAATAAAATAAAATAATGGTAGCAATACTGATAATGATAACAGTAATGAAAAGAGAATACTGGAAGACCTGATTTATGATTTGACATGACTTGACATCATTCCTGTGTTGTGGATATTGCATATAAAATTTTAATTTTTGTGATGTTTGAAAAAAAACAACTGAGTGTTAGTTAGATTGATGAAATGTGAAAAACAGTGGATTTTTATGGATTCCTAAAAGATGAGTTATTTTTCACACAAAGAACTAAAATGAGCCATGATTCCAAAAGACAATATGAATAATTCAGCATATATAACGAAAGTAACGTGGTTTCAATATAAATAAAGAAAACACACAAACTTCTTATATTTTTCAATGTGATTTAACAGTAAACCCCTTATCCAATAAGAACGAAGTATTCCCTCTTTCGAAATCGCGAAAATCTGATC
Organism: Penaeus monodon; assembly: GCF_015228065.2. NCBI lineage: Eukaryota > Metazoa > Arthropoda > Malacostraca > Decapoda > Penaeidae > Penaeus > Penaeus monodon. Next base: position 57,544,381 of record NC_051391.1, read on the forward strand.
CGCTCTAGAGACGAGTATTGATTGTCTTGGTAAAGTAAGCGACCATCTTATCAGTCCGATCAGGCTCCACAAGGGGACTCGAGGAGCGTCAGGTAAGAGGCTCGCGTTCCTTCGTTTTATCGGGAACTGGAAGTTTTTTTTCGCGTTCCCGGAGGGTCTAGAAGGAAGATATAAGACCAGAGGAGGTTCGGTCAGCAGAAGAGAGCGTCGGGACAACCGTGAGACAGGAATTGACGTTGAGGAAGCAAGGCTGGGCTGGGAGATGCGAGCTTGCCTTTGTATGGTGTTCGTGCACGTCGATAAAGTATTTCGTTTTAATAACAGGAGTTACTTCCAAGGTACGCCATCTTCCTCCATTTTCTAGTGGTTTTCGTGACCTTTGTTCAATGTGACGATGTTATTTAAAGGAAAAAGTCCATTAGAATTTATGGATTTGTGAATAAGCAATAGTGAGTTAACTCTCTTATCGTGGCTCACAAATAAAATGATAAAAATGTTTTTAGACTCAAATCGAATGTTTTTAAGTATGCGGAAATGTTTTATTGGTAATTTGCATACAACCTGATACTGAAAGGTGTAACTGGGACATGAAGGTTCTGTTTTCTTTCTCATTTGTTCCTTGCATGCCAGCCAGTGGGTCAGGGTTCTGAATGCTGTTTTTGTGTATTTTAGCAAGTTCTCTTGTCAGTTACTTCCAAGCTCTTCATATATTAGCTAGTAGTCATAATCTTTGGAATAATTGTGTTGTTAACGCTGCAATGATGTTGTAGTAAGAGGTTTTCTAGAACAATTAAAATATAATCTTATTGTGTATTTAAAAGATATCTGCAATTTCAGGGTAAGTGCTTTAATCTGTGAAATGTGGCAGTAGCATTGTTAGGGATGGTTGACCAATGTTTTATGGTATCCACAAAACTAAAAGAAAAAGAAATAGAAAAAAATGGGTAGAGCACTGTGTCTTACATCTTATATGTACATAGATATGTACATAGATATGTACATATATATATATATATATATATATATATATATATATATATATATATATATATATATATATATATATATATATATATATATATATATAACAGATAATGGAATTGTGCAGTATTGAAAAGTATAGAGAACAAGACAATAGGATTATCTATATGTTTGTGTGGTTCAATTGCTATTTTATGGTTCATACTTTAACTTTCACTCACATTATTTGCTAATAAGTAAAAGAAAACAAAGTGTTTCATTCTATGGGCTGTGGTTTCCTCGTATAAATTTCTTTGGTTAAATTTACTGATGATCAACTGTTATGTTTTTTCATGATATTATCTTCGATGTAAATGATAAGTACTATCTCATGTTCAGTTATGTCCTTATCAGAAATTAATCCGATAACGATAGACATTATATGTGTGCATTTTATGGAAGAACAAATTTACTGATATTGCTAGATGCTTGTTTTTTAAGTAGATTGTTAGTTGTGAAAATTGAAGTACTATACATGTTATTATGTTTATCAAGAAGTATATATATAATATATATATACATATATATATATATATATTATATATATATAATATTTATATTATTTGATATTATATAAAATTTTTGGCAATTTTTTTTTTTAAAAAATTTTTTGGGTTTTAAGGGGGTTTTTTTTTTTGGTTGGGGACCAAATGGGGTGTTTTTAAAAAATTTTTTTTTTTTTTTTTGGGGGGGGGGGTTTTTTTTTTTTTTTTTTTTTTTTTTTTATCCCAAAAAAAAAAAAAAAAAAAAAAACCCCAAAAAATTAAAAAAAAAGAAAAAAAATAAAAAAAAAAAAAAAAAAAAAAAACCCTGGGTTTTTTTTTTTTTTTTTTTTTTTTTTTTTTTTTTAAAAAAAAAATTTTGTTTATTTAAAATTTTTAGAAAAAGGCAATAAATTTATTATTTTTTTTTATTTTATTTTTATTTTTATTTTAAAAATTTTATAATTATTTTTAATAATTTTAAAAAAAAAAAAAAATTTTTTTAAATTTTTTCTGTTTTTCCCATTTTTAAAATTTTTTAAAATTTAAACCAAAAAAACTTTTTATTTTTTTTTTTTTACTTCCATTTTTTAAATTTCTTCCTTTTAATTTTTAAATTATTTTTGAATTAAAAAAAAACGGTTTCATTTATTTTTTTGGGGAAAAAAATTTTTTTTAAAAAAGAATTTTTTTAATTTAATTTTTATTTAATTTTCAAAAATACTTTATTTTTACATTTTTTCCTTAAAAAATTTTTTATTTTTAATAAATAAAATTATATTTAAATAATTTTATAAAAAATTTTTTTTTTAAATTTTTTTAAATAAATTTTTTATTTAAATATATTTATAAAAATTATATATATATATATGTATATATATATTTTTTAAAAAATTTTAATTTTATTATAATTTATAATATATTTATATATTAATATTTGATATAAATTTATTTAATATTAAAATTTTTTATATATTTTATAAATATATATAATATATATTTATAAAATTTTTAATATTTATTAATAATTTATATTTTTTATATATTTTTTTAAATTTTTAAAATATTTATATTATATATTATATATTTTTTATATATTTATATATAAATTATTTTTATTTTTTTTATATAAAAATTTATATATATATATTTACAGTAAAATTTGTCATCTTTCTATTTTTTCTATAAGTACTTCCAGTTTCCCTTATTTTCAAGCCCTTGCAGATAGGGATGTGTTGTTTGAATTTCCTATGGATTAATTATATTTTGTTAATATGCAATAAAACCCTTTGAAAATAATTTCGTCGGGGGGAAATCGAAAGGAACTCCCTGTGGTCCAGGTACCTTATAGATATCCAAGCACGGATTCCAATGAAAAGGGTGAAAAAGGCAGCTAATTCAAAATTTTACCAAAAAAAAGGTTTAAAGGTATGTGTTAAAAGCATTTTGCATTTGTGATGTTAAGATTATTTCCTGTGTTTTTCACTTTTTTCTTTAATTTTTCTTTTCTTTTTTCATGACAAAACTAAAGGAACAAAAAACAATACCTAAAAGGGTAATTCATATGGGGTTTAAATATTTTTTTTGATGCTTTTATGAATCAAAAAATGTTTTATGACTTGAACTGCAGCTCCTGTTAAGCTTTCCCTGCTCAGAAAAGTGGAAGATGGAAAAAAAAGGAAACAGTATCATAAAGGGGGGAATCACCGCAGTGCTCTTTGTCAGGTTTTAAGGAAATTTTAGAAAGGTGGTGTCCCCGGAAAAAGGTATTTACTATGTGATCTTATTCTTAGAACTGATATTGATGATAAATGGATTAAAGTAAATTAGTCTAAACTTAACGACCCAACAGATTACAGATTTGCTGAATTTTCAAAATTTTTTTTATTTGGGAAAAAAAAAATTAAGTGTTTTAAAAAAATGCTATTGAAATTTTTTAAATTTTTCCCCAATGTCTGCATATGTTCTGAAGCATATTTTTCATATTAACTGTGATTTCTCTTTTTTATTAGGAATTTATGCAGTGTGAACTGGAATGTGAGGGGCCATGTCCCGGTCATAGTTTTTTCTGACAGCCTCAGCAAATACTTAAAAGACATACTGATTGACGCCCCGCACAGGGCTCTTTTTCCCTTGTCATCCAATGTGCGCTAAAAACTGGCAGCCCCCCTAGATTTCATGTATTTGGGGGAGTTTGGTCAATCAGGGGGATTTCCCCAAAGCGGGTGAGTGCAGCTAAGTGCTGATGTAGGGGGGGCCCTGGCTGGCCCTATGAAATTACGGTGCGGAGCAGTGGAGATGGAGTTTCAAAGACAGGGACCCAGAGAGATGGAGGTCACAGGGGACATCCAGTGAGGACCCCACAAGGGAAACAAAAAGGGGATGGGGATGTACCTTCAAGGGACTACCGAGCAAGAAGAAAAACCACACACAATTTTGGGCTTGGAGAATGAAGGGGAGATAATTAAGGGTTGAAGTGGGGGATCAAAATGTAAACTGATGTTCAAGACGGGGCTAGGCCAGGAGGAAGGTTTCCCCCCATCTAAAGTCTCTACAGCCTCATCCCCTTTTTCAGGAGAAGAACATGGAATTCAGTCGGCAGCAACAGGACAATAAAAAACACACAAGCAAAAAGTTAAAATGCTAAGTCAATGCAATGCGAAGTCATGTTGGGGAAACTCACATTAAGTATATAGTAGTGCTAAGACAAAACCACCCTAAACTATTCTTCTCTGGTTTTTTTTTAAAATTTTCTGAAGATTAAATGCTAATGGGCAAACTTTTTTATCATTTATTATTTAGATTTGCAGGGCACCCAAAATGGCAGCAAAGCGGGCATGTCGTGGGTAGGGGGAAGAAAGGGGGCCCACATCGGGTTTGGGGCAATGAAATAAACCGTCACACATGTTTCATGTGGGAAAGGGTTTTTTCCAGTGGGAAGGCAACCTGCCAAAGCAATAAATCACACGGTAAAAAACCCCTAAAACTGTGAATTTTGTCCCTATAAAAAAAACAACTACAGGGGCTCTAGCGGCAAGGGAAATACAACGGAGAAAAAAGCCATAAAAAAGTGTGCTGTGGATTATAGGAGTCGTGTTAGGGCTCATTAAAAAAAACATTTGAAGAAACCAGGATGTCCCTAAGTGAGTGGGTCCAAAGGAAAAAGAGGGTAATTTATTCAAAGGGCCTTTATGGCAATAGATTAAATCACTTTTAGGAGGTAATAGCACAATTATTTTTTGAAAAATGGTTCCCTTGAGATTGTAGAATATATTTATTTTTACTCTCCTATATAGGTTCATGATGAATCTGAATATGTTTTTTGGGAATGGGATATGTATCCCACGGGATTTTCTTTTAAAAATTTTTTCTGCATAAAAAACCTTTTTTAGCTTTTGTATTTTAGAGCTTCACCTTGTTAAAAAAACAGCCGGCCAAATGGTTTGATTTTAGAGTACAAATTAACCCTTTCAATTTTTCAATTTCCATTTTCCCAAAATTCTCCCCGGGAATCATTTCAGTCTTCGTGCAAGTCCGGGGTGGTGTAGGCCAGTACATGCTCTAGGCTTCAGTTCTTATAAGTAAGAATGTGTTTCAACAATATGAAAACAGGTAACTTTTTATTTATGATACATTGTTGATATTAAAAGCCCTAAAATCTTTTCCAAAATTCACGGGATTATTTATGAATTAAGAGAAAAGACGAATGTGTATAAACTCTGATTTTGAACAGCATTTAGTTCCTTTAAAAAATTTTGTTTATTACATATCAAGTTTAATTTTAGTGATAGACCACTTTTTTTCTCTTTTTTGAGACATGAAATTATCCAAAAAATTTTTAAAAAGATGTGTCATGACAGATTGTTTCATTTTCCTGCAGATGATCCATCTTTCAATGTCATTGAGAATGGATGAATTATGTAAGAGAATAAAATAAGATACAAGATAACTTATAAAATAATTTCCTGTAGTATTTCTTTACTTCACTTTTAGTTGACCGTCTGATTATATTATGGCTCTTGCAGTTACTTTCTCTGGACTAGCCAAAATCCAGCATTTTTCCAATAAGTACAATACTTGTTCATTTTCCCTCAGGGCTTCAGAAAAATTTTTAAATTTTTGCTTTTTCATATTAAATTTTTTTCTTTAAAATCTTTGTTCTTTTCATATTCCATTAGCTCTGGATTTTGATATCCTCCCATTGGAGCTTGACTGACTTTTCACAAAATATAATCACAAAAAGACAAAAAAGAAAGTATAACAAAGAAAGAAAACAACCATCCTTTTAAACAAGAAAGAAAAATAATAAATACAAAAAAAGAAGCAAATTTATAATAAAATAAAAAGTTCCCCTAATGACATAACCAAATGCTTGTTCAGGCTTCAGCTAATATCAAGATCACCTGCACAAGATAACACTTAAGAGTGTACTATATGGAGAAGGTGAATAATGTTTCTCATAAAGGCATTGAAAAACAGGATTAGGCTAACTTTGGGGAAGCATTTTCCCTTGAAAACTAGCATAAACTCCCCCTCTAAAAAATCACAACGGGGGCACCTCCGTTTCATGGCGAACGGGTGTGGTGCAAGGACGCCCTGTCCTTCTGTTTTTGGTTTGCTTTCAGTTAAACTTTTCTATTGAAAATGCTCTGTGATCATGATGGTTTGGATGAGGGAATGATAGGAAACCTCATATGGTAGAAAATTAAAAATATGTCAGTATACCATGAACCTTAGAACTGACCAAACTTTTTGAGAAATCCAACATGAATTCTTCATTCATCTTGATGCTTTTAATTTACTTAACATAATTATGAAAGATCTAAAACCCTTACCAATCCATTCAATTCTTTTTTTGGCATCTTTTTAAAATTTTTAAATTTATTCTTTTAAAAATTTTGTTGTGTAAAATCAAGGTATAGGACATAAAAAGTTAAGAAACAAGGGGAAGGTTTTGGGGGAAGCCCCCTTTTTTTTTGGTTCAATAACTTTTCGGGTTTTTAAAAAAATTTTTCCAAAGGAATTTAAAAAAATTTTTTTTACATTAGTTATGGTAAATAGAAAAAAAAAAAATTTAAAGGGGGGGGGGTTTTTGTTTTGGGGAAAAAAAAAAAAAAACGAAAAATTGGAGGGGGTGGGGGGGCCCAAAGGGGATCCCACTGGGTTTTTTTCTCCTTTCTTAGCCCCAAAAAACAACACAAGGGATTTTTGGGGGGTTTAATATAAACCAATTGGGTCCCAAAATTTTTTTGGTTTTTTTCCCCCCCCCAACTTTTTAAACTTAAAATTTTAAAATTCCCATTTTAAATTTATTTTATTTAATTTAAAAAACATACATTAATTTCCCAAAATTTATTCCAAAGCCAGTTAACCAAAAAAAACCAACAAAAAATTTTAAATAATTTTTATATTTATTATTTAAAAATTAAAAAATTATTTTTAAAATTTTTATTATTTTAAAAAATAAAAAAATAAAAAATAAAAAATAAAAAAAATTTCTAAAAAAAAAAAATAAAAAAAAAAAAAAAAAAAAAAAAATAAATAAATAAAAAAAAAAAAAAAATAAAAAATAAATAAATAAAAATAAAAAAATAAAAAAATAAATAAAAAAAAAAAAATAATAAAATAAAAAAAAATTTTTAAATGAAAAAAATCTTATTATAATTTCAAAAAAAAATTTTTTGATTTTTGGAAAATTTTCCTTTTGATAAGTTTAAAAAATTAAAAATAAAAATTTTTTTCCTGTATTTTTATTTAAATTTATTATTAAATTTTAAAAATTTTTTATGTATTATTAAAATAATATTAAATTTAATATTTATATTATAAAATATATATTAAATTAAATTTTTATATATAAAATATTTTTTTAAAAAATTTTTATTTTTATAAAAATATTTTAAAAAAATATAAATATTTTATAATATTTTTAAAAAAATATAATTATATTAAAAAATTTTTTATAAACATATATTTAAAAAAATATATATATATATACTATAATATTTAAAAATTTTTTTAAAATAAAATATTTATATAAATATATATTATATAATATAAAAAAATTTTATATTATATTAAAAAATATATTAAATTTAAAATTTAAAAAATAAATATAATTTTTTATATATATTAAATTTTAAAAAAAAAAATATATAAATTTATAAATATTTTTTATTTTAATTTTTTTTTATTTTTTTTATTTTAATTCTTTATTTTATTTTCAAATAAATTTTTAAAAATTTAAAAAAAATTTTTTATAATTTTAAAATTTTTTATTAATTTACATTTAATTTTTTTACCCAAAAAAAATTTAAATTAAATTTAAAAAAAAATTTTAAAAAATAATTTTAAATTTAATTTATAAATTTGAAAAAAAATAAATTAAAAATTTTAAAAATAAATTAAATTTTAAAAAATTTCATAATTTTTTTTAAAAAATATTAAAAATAATTTAATTTAAAATTTTTAAAAAAAAAAAAAAAAAATCTTAATTAAAAAATCAAATTATTAAATTTTTTTTTTTTAAATTTAATTTTAAAAAATAATAAAAATTTTAAAATTTAAAAAATATTTAAAAATTTAAAAAATTTTTAAATTTCTAGTTTATAATTTTTATTAAAATTTTCATTATTTTTAATTTTATATTTTAAATTTTAAAATTTTTTTTAAAAAAGTTTTTTAAAAAGTAATTTTAAAATTTATTTAAAAAAATTTTTTTTAAAAAATTTTTTTTTATAATCAATTTTTATAATATTATTTACAAAAATTTTAAAAAAAATAACCCTATTTTATCTTAATAAATTTATAATAATTTTTTAATAAATAATAATTTAATACATAATTTAATAACCCCTTTTTAATTTATTATTTATAATATTATAAAAATAATATATTTTATAATTATTTAAAAATTTTAAAATAAAATTTTTATTTTATTAAAAAAACCCCCACCACTCTATTCAGATCTTCATCCTGAACGGAAGGTTTATTGCCTGTGCGCAAGCCTATTAATTTTCAGTAAAATCCAAAGTACTTATAATATGCATGTGTACACAAAATAAGACAAGATGAACCACTACTTTATCAATTCCAATGAAAATTATAATATCCAGACTTGTAATAAAATATAAGATTACAATTTCAGACATACTTCAGACCTGTGTTAGATACACTCTTCTAATTCTTATTATCTCTATTATTATTATTATCACAAAAGTCATAATAATAATATAATAATCATAATAACAATAACATCTTCCATACTTACACAACTCTGTGCACTGTTCTTGTGTCTTTGGATCAAGAGTGGTGATTTCTGGTGGCATTTCCATGTCATCATTTTGCAACATGATCACCAGGTCTTCCCTTGTTACAGTGATCTTGCGTTTAGTTATGAGAGGCAGCAATACTGCAGATCCCTGGCAAATGGAGAAGAAAAATGGGAATTATGAATGATGAGAATCACTTTATTTTCTAGAAGATAATGGACTGGTTAATACCATTCATATCATTTGCAAATGCTTGTAAACATCTCAGTCTTTTTCTTTTTTACAGGAGTCAGAATATTTCTAAAATACAACAGCATGGTTTAAGCAGACCATCTATCAGTAAATCATATGTTGTAATTTTTTAGCAATGTTGTTTTTTTTTTCTGTATAATCAACTTCTACACTTCAATTAACTACCCATTTCCTTATCTAATGTCAACACATGTTGACACTTAGCTTGGGTGCGTTTGCATCAGCCATTATTTATTAATGAGTCCAGGAGGTAAATCAACATTACCCAACTGACATTACCCTTAACTTGCAAATGTGGACCAAAATCCAGGCATTAGGCATCCTTAATTTTTCTGATAAACAGTTTCCTTAACTCTTGCCTCAAGATTCATGACTTAAGTACTGTTTCCTAATAGATATTTGGTCTTCTATTAACCCATTGCCTCTGGGAACAAATAATGTCCACTGTTTTGTTTTATGAAATGTGTTGATGCAGATGTTTCACAAGTGTTCTGCCACCAAGGAGCCAATTAGTAGGCCTATGTTTCTCTCTGACTTCCCCTTTCCTTTTTTTTTCTTTTTTCTAATGCTATTAATAATGATTATTTTATTATTATTAATATTATAAATATACTTTTTTAACAATATTTAAAAGGGATTTTAAAACACAAGAGTTTTTAAAAAAAAAAATTTAAAACCCCTTTCAACAATTTTGGAACCGGGCTTTGAAAATTTTAAAAGGTTTAAATTATGGCATTAAGAAATAAAAATTTGGAAAAGGGTTTTAAGGGAGGGAAGGAAACAAGGAAAAAAAAAAAAAAAAGAATGGGGTTCAAAATTGGGGGGTGATGGGAAAATGAAAAAAAAGG
>NC_051391.1:57554353-57567994 GCF_015228065.2 Penaeus monodon
AAAAAATAAAAAAACAAATTAAATAAAAAAATACAAAATATAAAAAAAAAAAAAAAAATATATAAAAAAATTTTTAAAACAATAAAAAAAAATATAAATAAAAAAAATAAACAGAAAAAAAAATACAAAAAAAAAAAAATAATAAAAATAATAAAAAAAAAAAAAATTTTAACATAAAAAAAAAAAAGAAAAAACATAAAAAGGGAAATAACAAAAAAATAAAGGGAAAAAAAAAAACAAAAAAAACATAAAAAAAAAAAAAAAAAAATTTAAAAATCAAAAAAAAAACTTAAATAAAAATACAAAAAAATTTTTTTATAAATAATAAAAAAAAAACAATATAAAAAAAATAAATAAAAAATAACATAAAATAAATAAAATAATAATAAAAATTATATTATATAATAATAAACATAAAAATTAACATATTAATTAAAATAATAAATTAAAATTATATAAATTATAATTAAAATTTAAATATAATTAAATATAAAAAATATACATAATTATAATACTTACATATATATATATACTATACAATAATATATAATATACTTTTATAATATAACATATACAATAAATATTATAAAAAATATAATTACCAATATTACAAAAATATTATTTTTATTACATAATTTTATATATATATACAAAAAAAAACAATATATATTTATATAACATAATAAATATATACTATATATTTTTATATATTAATATATAATATATATAATATATAATATATATTTATATATATAATATATATTTTTAATATATATATTAATATATATATATATATAATATATTTTAAAATAGTATATATATATATATATTTAAAATTAATATATTTTTAAACATTATTAATTATATTATAATATATAAAATTAATATATAAAAAATTATATTATATATATATATATAATATATATATATATGGGGATCTGCATTGGAGGCTGGTTCATTTTATGTGCCTTCTATGTGAATTCAGGCTAAAAATGGCTCAGAGGCCTGGTTGTATCATACAGGTTCTTGTCAAAGACACACCCAGGATTTTGTTGGTGCATATATGGCATAAACAAGTAGGCAACTTGCCTGCCTTTGGTGCGCATTACAATGTTTAGAAGTGTCCTGGAATTTGGGTTTTAGCCAGCATAAAGACATTGCATTAACAATAGATAAGTAAGAAACTTAATCACACATGGCAACAGACAACCAAATTTATGTAATATGTTGAAAAAACAACAACTTTATTCTAAGAAAATTGATACTCGGCACCATATATAATTAACACTTTATTGCAAAATATCCATAAAATGTGTTTTCTTATACCATAATATAATATAATAATTGTCGCAACTGTTCAAGATGAGATGCATTTTAGAAAAAAAAAAAAAAGGCTTCTAATTAAAAACCTCAGAAAACACTTCTAATTAAAAACTTCTTTCTCTTTGTGTGTTTCCAATTTTTGTTGACAAATGTATAATGAAAAGTAAACCCTAAATCACATAAATGCTGCAGAAATTAAATTACAGTATTAAAAAAAATAAAAGAAAAAGTCTATTTTTCTTCAGCTTCTATAACATTTTCCCCATTTGTATCTGACCCATTTTCACCATTGCTATTCTCTTTTATAGTTTCATCATTATTCATATCTGCGACATCACTGTTTGCATTGCCAAGTGACATTTCACTGTTGTTCTCACTAGCAGCGCTTTTGGCTTCCAGGTCTCTCTGTTCTTGGAATTTATTCTTCTCGTACTTTGAAGTGTCTGCACCTAAAAGTCGAAGGTAGTGGAGACGGTCATGCTTTGCCACATACGCACGGACAGACCTGTTGCCCCTTCCCCCCCCCACCTATGGTCAGATTTCACCCTTTGAACGGAAGGCATTGCCCTGTCCCTGCAAGCCATAAATTAATTTTCAGTAAAATCCAAAGTACTTATAATATGCATGTGTACACAGGATAAGACAAGATGAACCACTACTTTTCTTTTCCAAGAAAAATTATAAACCAGACTTGAATAAAAAAGATTAAAATTTTTCAGACTACTTCAGACCTGTTTTTAGAACCTCTTCTAATTTTATATCTCTATTATTTTTATTATACAAAGTCATAATAATAATATAATAATATAATAACAATAACATCTTCCATACTTACCAACTTTTGGCACTGTTTTTGGGTGTCTTTGGAAAGGTGGTTTTTTCTGGTATTTCCCGCATTTTTAAATAAATTTTTTTTCCCTTTTTTAATTCTTTTTTATTCCTTTTTTTATGCCAAACCGGCAAAGGGAGAAGAAAAATGGAAATTATAAATAGAAATCATTTTTTTTTCTGAAAAAAGGATGGTTAATACATTCAATCATTTGCAAATGCTGTAAACATCCAGTCTTTTTTTTTTTTCAGGAGCAGAATTTTCTAAAAAAAAAACCCCCATGTTTAAGCAGACCATCTATCAGAAAATCATATTGTAATTTTTTACAATTTTTTTTTTTTTTTTTCTGTATAATCAACTTCTCACTTCAATTAACTACCCATTTCCTTTTCTAAGTCAAAACATGTTGACACTTGCTTGGGCGTTTGCTCAGCCATTATTTTTTAAGAGTCCAGGAGGGAAAAACAACTACCCAACGACATTACCCAACTTGCAAATGTGACCAAAAAACCAGGCATTAGGCATCCTTTTTTCTGATAAACAGTTTCCTTAACTCTTGCCTCAAGATCTACTTAATACTGTTTTCCCAAAAGATTTTGGTCTTCTATTACCCCTTGCCTTGGGAAAAATAAAGTCCCCTGTTTTGTTTTTTTGAAATTTTGGGTTTATGCAGATGTTTCACAAGTGTTCTGCCACCAAGGAGCCAATTAGTAGGCCTATGTTTCTCTCTGACTTCCCCTTTCCTTGATTTTTTTTCTTTTTTCTAATGCTATTAATAATGATTATTTTATTATTATTAATATTATAAATATACTTTTTTAACAATATTAATAGCATTATTAATACACAAGAGTATTTTTAAAAATTAAAAATTATGACCTTATCAAGCAATTTTGGAACCGGCTGTTTAACATCTTTAACAGGGAGAAAATTTAAGTTTTTTGGTCATGTGAAAATAAAGTATTGAGAAAGACTTCTGACAGGGATGGTATAGGAAAAGGAAAGGGAAACAAAGACAAAAATTACGACAATATCAAGATATTTTGCGGGCTGTCGATGGTACAATGAAAAAAAAACGGGGGAAAATTGATTTTTGGGAAGGATGGTGGAGAGGTCCACGCTGCCTTTAAACAGAGCATACCGTTATTGATGATGATGATGTATGTATATGTCATGCCCTTTGGCAGTGAATTAAAATGTATAACAAAGTAAAGATTTCCTCTTCACGTACATCCTGTGCAAGCCTGAAGTCACATGGTGTGCCCTTGTTATCACTCCTAACAAGCACCTTGACACCAGTGTTGATAATCTGAAAAAGAAGATATCATGATAAATGTTTTATAAATGCATAGTCACACATTAAGCCTACAGAATGAGTTATTAACCCTCCTACTTCTCCATACCTGAAATGGACTGCTTAGGATGTCCCCATATCCACTATGACGGAAAGTCAAAATCCTTATCCTGACTTTCAACATGAATTTATTTTACAAAAGGATATCCAGAAAGAAAATCTTGATTTTATCATACTATAAATATCTTTATACCTATACCCAAAGGGTATGAACACCTTGATGAACATATCATTGTTTTACTTACAAACCTTTCCCAAAACACAAATTCCAAACAGTATGACGGCCAAAAATGCCAACTTTCCTAGCATGCTGTTTGGCGTCTTCTTCTTGACAATTACTGTGAGGAATTCAAGATAGCCAATTCTTTTTTTTTATATCTTCACTAAAGAAACTGCTGTTTCTATGTTGTATCATGGTGTTTAACAACAACAACAACAATCCCTTAATCAAGCGTATGCTGTGTGGAAGTGCACAAGTAATATACACTATTTTAAGTATTTCTGTACTGTAAAATTACTTCTTACAAAAAAAATAATACTTATCACTTATCAGTTCTTTTGTCACTAGAGATTCATCCCACAGTGAATCAATCTCAATTTTCAAGCAGTCGCATGATCCCAAGTGACTAACTACCTGAAATTCCATCACTCATTTCTAGGGAACCTTGTGAAAGTTTACATATCTTTTATGAATAAACCGCTCCTTTTATGTTGTGAAATGATACAGTTATACTCTGAATTATTTCACACAGGCACATATGCAATTTTGCTTAGTAATGCCTTGATATTATCTTTGTGTACCAAAAATATCACCCTAAACTAGCTATAATAATAGTAGTCATGTAGACAATCTAATTAATAATTCAATCTAAATATGTATGGATCTATTTAAAAATATATCTCTATCTCTGTCTTTGAAGTAACCTGTCCATTAAATTTATGAACAAATTCATGTAAAAACATAAACTTTCATCGTATATCTGAATGGGGCCCGATCCAAAGAATTTATAGGCCCCAAATTCCGTATCTGCTGGGCCCGGGGGAAAGGGTGCAAATGAAAGCCTCTCTTTTTCAACATGTCAACAGATCCACAGCCTACTTTGGTGGCTATATATGGCTCAATTCATTTAATGACCCACAGCACTCTTTTGAGTTCATTATGCAGGCAAGTTTCTAGTACATTCTTAGTGAAGAGGAAATTGATTATGAATAGAAAAAGAAATTAAAGTGCTAGTGATGAATCTGTTAGCAAGATGTAACTAAATACTATGGTGAGAAGTCTCATCTAGGTACCTGTTTCAGCAAAAACATGAAAGTGGTAACACATGTTAATCAGTTAGATACTACAGTCCATGTGCATGCTTGCCTGATTTTGAAGTGACTCCACAGAGGAATGATCATCCCAATATCTTAATGATGAATATTTAGTAATGCTTCTCGGCCTGGATTACTAAGGACTTTCACAGCTGTGGGTGCCTTGGCATTGGAACTGTAGATATTTTTTTGATGTACAGAAATTATGAGAGCATGCAAGCAGACAGGTGAAGTTTTTTCTGAGGACTGAGGCCCATTGCAAAAATGTACAAAGAAGAAATTTTGGCAAAAACCCCAAAAAAAACAAAACCATCCTTGACATCAATGATAGCTAAAATTGGTGATGACAGAAATGAGGCACAATTCTAACTTTGGAATTGGCTGTCTTCTTGAAGCATATTCAACTAATACTAGTAGTGGATGTACAGTGTGAGTAGCATTACTTACATTACTTGATTTTAAACTTATTTTATATAATGGAGAAAGTAAATTATCAAATTACCCAAAAAAGATAAATAACAATAAAAATACTTTGCTTTATTACTTGCCTAATACAAAAACTAAAAGTAACAAAAGCTGCAAAAGAAATTTTAACCAAATATGCAGGGACATAGTTGGCATGCTGCTAAGAGCTCCTGTTGTGAGTGGGTTAATTCCTTTTACTCTTGACCAACCTTAATGTCTTCTTGATTCAAGTTGACAATATCCTTGACAAGGCTGTTGGTGAAGTAAAGGTTCCTCTTCTTGCCCTCCTTGGTCCGGCTGAGGAAAAGGCCTGGCCCAATCTCTTCCCGAATGGCATAGAAGTCGTTAATGCCTGGCCACACAACTTCATCATCCTCAAAGTAGTAGTAGGGAGCCTCCTTGAACCCCTGTCTTCGCTTCTTCTTAGGTGGCTGTGGGGGTTGATACACAGTGTGAGGAGCGTTACTTACAGTGAATATACCAGTTGCATTTTCAAATTCACTTTGTATTATGGTGTTGATAGCAAATTATCAAATATACTCCTAAAAATAAATAAAAATAAAAATACTTTGCTTTAACACCTTATCTGATAATATAGAAACACAAACCACTATCTTTTGCAGTTGAACCTACTACCTAAAGCCACAATGCCCATCATTCTTAACAAATTGTATTAACCTGACACAAGTGAGCAAGATGCCCAAACGCACTTCCTTAATCCTCTGAGTTTTGTGTGACTCATCCTTCTGCGCTGTCTGCTCACTTGGTTTGTACACTTTCTCTCCAGGCAGAGGATTCACCTTCTCCAGAACAGCCACGAAGAACCCACCTGTGTCTTGCTGGTGCGGTAAGATTCTGATACTGCAGTGGAAAGGGGAAGGGATATGTAGTGTGTACGCCTGGTATTTTATATATTTGCTTTATTCCACTGTGATACTTACGTAAACCCAGCATGCAAATCAAAGATAACAAGTATTAACTCTTAACCCATTAGTGATGGTATTAGAAATCTCTCGGTGTCTCTGACTCTGGAGGTTTCTCGCAACCGTCCTGCCATTTGGCTCAGGAGTCCACTACATGTACTGGACCTTTCAACACATCGGCTACAGGCATGACCCAACAGACATGGGTTAACCCTATAATGACGGTACTAGAAATCTCACAGCATCATTGATTCCTGTGACTTCTGGCAACTGTCCAGCCACTGGGCCCGGGAGTCTGCTCCATGTAGCAGAACTTTCAACTCAACTCACTTTAGTGAATCATGATGCCTATAGCTGTTTTTTTTGTTTTTTTTTGTGATGGCTATAGGTATGCCCGGCAGTAAGAGGTTAATGTAAAGTACCAAATATAAAAGATACACAACACCAAAAACTTTTTAAGAAACAAAGCTGAAATAAATTAAGAAAAGAAATGCAACACCCACAGGTCTCCAGTAAAGCTAAATTAAACCTTTCAGCATCATCTTGGTGTTACAATATGAAGAGGAATCTTTTTTTTTTTTTTTACCTCTGATCATGTTGAACTTCTTTCTTTTTTATTATAGCCGTTCTATTTCCTTTTCTGACATATTACTGTGCTCGGTTGACCAAATACCTTCACCCAAGAGCTCACTCACCATCTGCGGAGATTGAGTTTCTCTCTATCCTCTGGAGAAGGTGGGAACAGGTGCTTGTTGAATAGGTTGGTGTTCTTCAGGGGAATATCTGCCACAGTCTTGATCACTTCCATTTCTCTGTTCATCAGGGTCCATTCTTCAAGGCCAGGAATAAACTGTTGGGAGGGAAATGATGCAAAAAGTTTGTAAAATTCTAATAAAGGATGGGATTCCAATAAATTTTCAAATATGTGCTAATAGTAATAATCTAATATAAACTTTTATCTTAAGTGCATTTATGTTATATTAGTATACATACAAAAAAAAATATGAAAGAGTCCACTGTACCTTGAGTCCAGGAAGCTGCTCTGTTACATCAAGTAACCTGATGGAGCCACTGCCCTCGATAAGGAGACGCTGAATCACGGCTTCATTCTCAAGGGGATTGAGGGAGCATGTAGAATACACCATACGTCCACCCACCTCAAGCATCTCCAAGCCACGCCGGGCTATTCTCAGCTGCAAGCTATGGGTGAGAGTTGTGAGAGAGTTAATCAAGGTTGGTATTTGAAATGCCTCTGCTCTTAAAATGAGACAGCCATTTTTGACAAATTTAATTTGAGCTTAGTGCACGTGTTATTTTGTTTAAATGTTTAGACACCATCATTTCTGATGTCTCATAACACACACACACACACACACACACACACACACACACACACACACACACACACACACACCAAAAAATGAAAAAAAAAAAAAAAAAAAAAAAAAAAAAAAAAAATAAATAAATAAAAAAAAAAAAAAAAAAAAAAAAAATAATAATAATAATAATAATAATAATAATAATAATAATAATAATAAAATAAAAATAAAAAATAAAAAATAAAAAAAAGAATAATAAATAAATAAAAATGAAAAAAGAAAGCAAGAAACATACAACAATGCATCAAAGTTTGATAGAGAACAGAGATCACTCATTTAGAAAAAAGGTGCTGAACAGCATGTATTTAGATACACGGATAGTGAGGGTGTGACATCTATTAATAGCGAAATCTGCCTGAGCCGAGGTGACATCCATTACTCAGGAAAGCCAGCTACGCAGCTGTTCGCCTCCTGGGTCATGACCTGACCTTCGGCGATAACGAGAAAGAGGGGAGGGGACAACAGCTGTGTCCCCACTCCCAAGGGGGGGGTTTGCCCAGAAATGCCCAAAGGGGAGTCAGTCCGAGTCGGTTCCTTGAACCGCAAACACCTTCCCCCAACCCTGGGAGTGAGCCGGGCCTTTCCCACGTCTACCCCACGTCAAGATCCCTTTTAATCTACGTGTCTGTTCCCTCAAAAAAGCTGAAAAACGATACTGTTTTTTCCCCTCGGGGAACTGCCAGATAATATAGTGGTATTCTAGTATAATTCAAATTAGAGACCATTATAGAGGGTTTGCAGACAACTCCCTTAGGCACAGGGTGCAGGTGTACTAAGATTCAAATACAATAACTGGCTACTAAAGCTGTTTCAATTTCTACAATGTCATAGGCAGTACAATTTTATAGAGGTATGTATTCCTTCAAATGTAAAATAAAAGTAAACATAGTTCAACATTAACCCATTGCCAATGGGCATGGCATATACGTACATGCCATGCCCACGGTGAGTTTACTTGTTCAATTGTTTTTTTACTCATAGATGGCTACACTTGTACTAAGTCACCAATGAGCCAGTTACATGTACTGCCTGTCTCGCCTGTTCACCCTTTTCCTTGGTTTACCAAAATATTTTACATTATCTTATTTTGCTGTTACTAAATGTTTATAACATTATAGTAATTATAATGTTTATAATAAAAGCAACACCATCAATATTCAAAGGATTAGTAAAAAATAAATTTTTTCTCCCAAATTTGGAAAGGAGAAATTAGGTAAGGTCAAAAGGTCTACTTCTTTATAAAAACTCATTTGGGCAAAACATTCAACCCAAAAAAATTAAAAATGACACAGGGACTTTCCCCAGTGGGGATGTGTTAAAAAAGGTATCAAAAGACCCTGCCCTGGCCCTAATCTATCCAAACTCACCCCATGGGGGATTTTCTCCATTGGCAGGATTCCACTTGGCCCACACATCAAAGTTTTTGCGGAGAGTGCCGTCTCCTGAGCAGGGAACGTCACACAAGATGCGGTCGTACTTGAGAGGCCCAACACTTCCATCTGGAAATGGAGTTATTACCTAGTGCTTCACTTTCATTATTACAAAATAAATATAATTCTTGTATCCTATCATGTAAAACATGTCCCCCTCCCAGAAAGAGAAAAAACAATATATATTCAAAATATACGTAACATCTGAGATTTGCTTACCCTTCCGAGTATGGTAGATCTTGGGCATGAAGGCAGCGTCGTGATTGGTAATAATGATGGAGGGGCTCTGGAGGCGCTTGGCCTGGTGCGTCAACATGTAGCAGCGGCGGTTGTCAACATCATTTGCAACAACAATCCCCTGGGGAATGGCTGCTCCCAACTCATCCTCAGAACTATGAAGGAACTCAATCAACTGTGCTGTCTTGCTTCCTGGGGCTGCACACATGTCTAAAATCTGCAAGAAAAGGACAAGTCTAAAGTTGCTTTTGCAAAATATTATCCTCAAGAAGCACAGACGAATCAGCTATATTTTCTTTATAATGGTAAGGTTATTCTTTATTGAATGTGAAAAAATATAATGACAAAGATATTACAAAAACTAGCCCTTAATAGAGATGATCAAAGAAGTGAGTTTAGTTTTTTCAATGAGAGAGATTAAAATGATTGCAATGACAACAGCATATAGTGCACTGATGTTCTAAACCCATCCCCTGGCGAGTCAAGATGCTCTTACACATTACACAAGCAAGCAAGCAAACATACAAATACATAGTTATTACTTATAGCACAACATTGCTTAAAAAAGATTATTAAATTGATGAATAAAAAAATATTATTTCAAGCTAACAGCAAATCACAGCACTTTACCTTATGATGTGGTTCAACATTGAGCACTAGTGGAGGGATCATACTAACAGCTTCCTGCCTGCTGATGTTGCCTGTCTCTGTCTCCGAGATGAGGCACTGGTGCAGCTGCCAGTAGGCCTCGCATCTACGGATGTTGCGTCGTGTCAAGTTCAACTGCCAGGCGAGGTTGTCAGGGTACCTTAGGGAGAGAGATCAAGCATACTTCAAGTTGATGGATTTTCTTTATGGATCTAAATGTTCTCATTTCTTGGTCTGATTTTCATTATGGTTCTAAATATATCCTGTTGGTAATATCTGTTTTCCTGAATATATAGTGTTTAACCCATTAGCAACTGGTGAAGTGCCATCACAACATGGAGAAAAATCCCAGCTGCTTGGTCATATTTCATCACAAGATGAGTTTTCATCCCAATCACTGGGCAGCACAACAAAGAGATGTCATGATTTGGAAACTTAACATTTCAAGGATGAGCACATGAGAGGAAGAGAGGAAGTAGTGGAGCCCACCATCAGCTGGCTCTGACCCCACACAAGTAAGTATCTATTTCAATACCTGCTGGAAATAGCCTATATCTGTTTTGGTCAGAGCTGCATTCTCTCTCTCTCTCTTCTCTCTCTCTCTCTCTCTCTCTCTCTCTCTCTCTCTCTCTCTCTCTCTCTCTCTCTCTCTCTCTCTCTCTCTCTCTCTCTCTCTCTATCAAACAAACAATCAAACATAACAATGGGGGAAAAGAAACAGCAGCCTACCATGGCAGACAGATCGGGCGGAGGGGCTTGACTGGCTCCTCGCCTGCCTTGATCTCATCCTCAGTGAGCTCAGGTGGCACCAGCTGCGATAGGGGCTCAAAGAAGCTCTTGCTGAGCACCTTGAGGAGGGCCCGGGCCATGCTCTTGCTTCCTGTCAGGCGGAAGGCAGCTGGGAGGTTGGTCTTCATGCAGGACAGGAACTCATCCCATTCCTCTTCCGGAACAATTTTCTGGGCCTAATTGGGAGGGAAGGGAAAATATATACATCATATACATATACACACAGCACTTATTGTAGGGCCATTGCCCAGCCATGCTTAAACATTTTTGGTTCTCTTACTTATTAACCTCAAAAATGTATTCCTGATGGAAAATTCAACCTTTAACAATATTTGGAGATAGTCAAGGGTTTTGACCTCACCCAAGCTTGCTGCACTTCTCTGTGCAAACAGGCCATGCAAACAAGAAGATAAAGAAGACAGTTGCTTGCATTCCTAATAAGTAGGCTCCACACAGTTTTTCTCTAAGCTCCATAATTAAAAGGATGGAAGAGATCCTGGCCATAGGATAAGAACCAAATATTTTTCAAATAAGTTATTTAAAAATTCCAACAAAAATTGCAGGTTCTGAAAATAACTTAAAGCAAACAAAATAAAGGACATAACTTTGATGGCCTTAGTGTTCCTTGGGGAGATTTTTATGGGCCAAACTTTTTTATTGGCTATGTAACTCAAAATTCTAAAATGATATTTTCTGAGGTTGGGTCCCTTAATCTTCTTTACATCATAAGGAAAAACTTACCATGTAATACGTTTCAAAGTCTTTATTCTCTCTGACCAACCTCTACTAGTTTGTGTGGGTGAGGGCCCTTCCTTCTTTGGGGTTTCCCCCAACAGAAATTTCAGTGCAAATGAGGCTCAAATAATTTTATGGAGTTTTATGTAATCAAAACTCCCTTGTAATAAATGTAAATGTAACCTGAATATATAATTCAGAAAATAAAATTATCAGTTTATAGATAATTGTGTTTTATTATCTCTTTTCATAATGTGCCTCACTCCCATTCTAAGAAAATTCTATCAAATGCCAATCACAAGTTCTCAAAATAAGTGTACTCCTTTCCCTCTCCATCCAAAATCTACCTCTTTTCAAAGATGAAGCCAAGCAAATGGACAAATCGTACAACTAGACCTACCCATGGCAGAGGATCACAGCATCTGCAGATGGCACCTACCTACTGTCTCTAGAAAAAAACTGCACCCACCTGCAATAAAACCCTAGGAGAGTGGCAGTCAAGTTATTTTAAACCTATACAGTCAGAGAAGCGTGGCCAGTGGTTTAGAGATGCTCAAGACGTCACGACGGCAATCTGATTCAAGGGTTCGAGTCACGGGCCGGCACCCATTGTTCACTTGGGAAAGGAACTTCAACTCGATTGACTACCTAGTCGCTAGGTGGACAGCCAGCCAAGTTCAGTGCTGGTCCCAGAACGGGTTTTAATAGAATGGTGACTCGATTTAAAAACACCAAGCAAAGGCAACGGCAAACCACCGCTCTAAATTGAAAAAAGAAAATCATGGAAATCCATGATCGTCAACGTCCTTGTAGGACAGGGCACTTGAAAAAAAAAAAAAAAGTCAGCAGTACTTCTAACCTTACACATCTAATATTGAATTTTATCTGGTAACATTGTTTGCAGCCAAATAAGGTCTATGACTGGCTATGACTCTCAGTTTTACCATCATAAATACAGTTATATTTTTCTTTCTATAAAACATTTGTCATTAAAATTTCAATGGGATCTATATGGAAGATGAATGTAACACCTCTCGAGTCATTCTAGATGAATTCATCAAGTGTGTGTGAGTGTTAACCCAATCACCTCAGATGGCAACAATGCATGCCATACCCACTGCAATATATGTTCATTGATTGTCTTCACACATAGATGGCTCTACAAGTATTAGTCCTATCCTTAAAGGATCAATTATTAGTCCTATCCATCTTACCTGTTTACCCTTTTCCATGGTTTTTGGAAAAATTCATTATTGAATATCAAAAAGAATAATGACACTATCAATAATTTTTGTATTAAAAAGAAAAACAGATTTTCACACAAATACAAATAAGACACAATCACTAGGGCCTACTGATAGATTCCTTGGTGGCTGAGCATATGTGGAGCCATCTATATGTAAAGAAATTCAGAAAAAAATACAGAACATAAATATGTGTGTGTGTGTGTGTGTGTGTGTGTGTGTGTGTGTGTGTGTGTGTGTGTGTGTGTGTGTGTGTGTGTGTGTGTGTGGGTGTGTGTGTGGGTGTGTGTGTTGGTGTGTGTGTGTGTGTGTGTGTTGGGTGTGTGTGTGTGTGTGTGTGTGGTCGCGCGGCGCGAGCGGTGTGTAATTAACGGGTACAGATCCCTATTAAAATGGTTTTGCAGGAGTAGTGATACTGGTATAACGGCGTGACTCTTTATTAATAAGAGTTGACACAGTATGGGAACACACGAGACAATGTCTTGGGGGTAATGCGTCATGTGTCGGTAGCCTGCCCGAGGGGTAGGGTAGGGAGACCTTACCAGTCGGGTGCTGGTCACGAACTAAAGGGGTCAGCGAGATCAGATAACAATCGTCATCTACGCCCTTCGCTGAGTGAATGGTCTATTTGGGACTTAGATCCACTGGTAACAGATGTGGGTCGCTTTTAGCGTGTGTTTTGTTGTGTGTGTTGTTTGTTTGTGGGTTTTGTGGGGGGGGTTTTGTTTTGGGGGTTTAGTGTGTGTGTGTTAGTGTGTGTGTGTTTTGTGTGAGTTTGTGTGTGTGTTGTAAGTGTGTGTGTGTGTTTGGTTTTGTGTGTGTGTGTGTTTTGTGTGTGTGTGGCGTGTGTGGGGTAGGGGGTAGGGGGGTGTGTGGGTTTTTGTGTGTGTGTGTGTGTGTGTGTGGGGGTGGTGTAATGTGGGGTGTGTGTGTGTTAAGGGGGGGGGGGGGGGGGGGGGGGTGTGTGTAAG
>NC_051391.1:57568094-57573094 GCF_015228065.2 Penaeus monodon
TATTTTAAATTTATTAATTTTATTATTATTTTATTATTTTTATCTTATATTATCATTATCTTTCATTATTTTATAAATTATTTTTAAATTTATTTTATTTTTATTACTATTATTATTTATTATTATATCATATTATTATCTTTATCATTATCATTATATTATCATTATATATTTTTATTTTTATTATCTTATTATTACTTATCCCCTTTATCATTGCATTTTTGACTACTTTATCTTATGACGACCCCCTGACTCGCTACTCCTTTACATTTTTTTCTCTTCCCCCCCCCCGTTTCCCCGTTGTCGCCTCGACCTGTCCTTTTCTCTTTTCTATCTTTTTTCCCTCATTTTTTGTAATCTTTTTCTCTTTCCCATCTTCCTTGAATGGATTTTTCCCCTTTTTCCGTCTTTTGTTATTTCTCTTCTTCATTCCCCTCCCCCCCTCTTCTTCTTCTTTTCTTTTTTTTTAAACCCTTCGCTGTTTTTTGCTTTTTCTTCCACTGTGTTCGCCCTGCCCTTTCCCAAACGTTTTCTCCCCTATCTCTTCCCTTTCTTCTTCCTCCTTTTTTTCCTTTTTTACCGCATTTTCCTATACCCCCCAAGCCTTACCCTATGTTTTGCTATACTTTGTATATGTCACTAATGACCTTAGATGTTGACACAACAGAAAATTTTCAATGAATAAATTGATAAATATATTTGCAAAAGATGCCACAAATAGAATTTGAAGTGGATTGTGATACAGGTGTATTTAGATCTTTCATAATTATGTTAAGTAAATTAAAAGCATCAAGATGAATGAAGAATTCATTTTTTTCTCAAAATTTTTGGGCATTTTTAAGGGTTCAGGTATTGACTATTTGAATTTTCTCCCATATGAGGTTTCCTTATTCCATCAACTCCATCATGATCATCAGACTGCATTGTCAATTCAGAAAAGTTTTAACTGAAATGCAACAAATACAGAAGTGTACAGGTGCAGTCCTTGCACCACACCTGTTCCTGCCATGACAACGGAGGCTGCTCTCTGTTGTGTATTTTATAGAGGCATGGAGTTTTATGCTAGTTTTCAAGGAAAATGCTTCCAAAGTTAGCCTAATCCTGTTTTTTTCAAGCCTTTATGAAAACATATTCACTTTCCCATAAGTCACTCTTAAGTGTTTCTTTTGCAATGATCTTGATATTTGCTGAAGCCGCAAAAAATTGCTTTGGGTTTTGTCATTACTGGGGTAACTTTCATTTTCATTATAAATGTTGCTTCTTTTCTTTCGTATTTACTTATTTTTTCTTTCTTGTTTAAAAGGATGGTTGTTTTCTTTCTTTGTTATACTTTCTTTTTTGTCTTTTTTGAATATTTTTTGAAAATCATAAAAACTCCCAATGGGAGGATATCAAAATCCAGAGCTAATGGAATATGAAAATACTGCTTCTCTTTTGTAATTTATGCTTGTTTTCTTATAAAAAATAAAAGAAGAACAAAAGATTATCATGAAAAAGATTGAATATGAATAAAGCAAAAATTAATCAATTTGTACTTGAAGCCCTGAGGGAAAATGAACAAGTATTGTACTTATTGGAAAAATGCTGGATTTTGGCTAGTCCAGAGAAAGTAACTGCAAGAGCCATAATATAATCAGACGGTCAACTAAAAGTGAAGTAAAGAAATACTACAGGAAATTATTTTATAAGTTATCTTGTATCTTATTTTATTCTCTTACATAATTCATCCATTCTCAATGACATTGAAAGATGGATCATCTGCAGGAAAATGAAACAATCTGTCATGACACATCTTTTTAAAAATTTTAGGATACATTTCACTGATCTCAAAAAAGAGAAAAATGTGGTCTATCATCTAAATTAAATTTTGCAATTTATAA
Organism: Penaeus monodon; assembly: GCF_015228065.2. Lineage (NCBI taxonomy): Eukaryota > Metazoa > Arthropoda > Malacostraca > Decapoda > Penaeidae > Penaeus > Penaeus monodon. The sequence continues at coordinate 57,569,975 of NC_051391.1, forward strand.
ACATAATTAATTAAGGAAATAAAACTGTTCAAAAAACAAGTTTAACACATTTGTTTTTTTCTCTTTAATTCATAAATAATCCTGTGCATATTTTGGAAATGATTTTATGGTCTTATTAATATTCAACAATGTATCATAAATAAAAAGTATATCCTGTTTATCATATCTGTTGAAACACAGTTACTCTACTTATAAGAACTGAAGCCTAGAGCACTGTACTGTGCCTACACCACCCATGGCACTTGCCTACGACAGACTGAAATGATATCTGGTAGAATCTTGGAACATGGAAATTGAATAAATATGAAAGTTGGTTAATTAGCTACTCTAAAGTCAACCCATTTGTGCAGGCTGTTTTGTCTAACAAGGTGAAGCTCTAAAATACAAACAGCTAAAAAAGGTTTTTGATGCAGAAGAAATTTTAAGAGAAAATCCAGTGGGATACATATCCCATCTCAAAAGACATATTCAGATTCATCATGAACCTATATATGGAGAGCTAAACCTAAATATATTCTACAATCTCAATTGTAACCATTCTTCAAAAAATAATTGTGCTATTACCTCCTAAAAGTGATTTAATCTATTGCAATAATGGCCTTTGAATAAATTATCACCCTCTTGTCCTTTGGACCCCACTCACTTAGGGACATCACTGTGTTTCTTCAAATGTTGTTTTAATGAGCCATAATCACGACTCCTATAATCACACAGCTCACACTTATATGGCTTTTCTCCTGTGTGTATTCTCATGTGCCGCTTCAGAGCTTCACTGTAGCTTGTCTTATAGGTACAAAGTTCACAGTTGTAGGGCTTTTCACCTGTGTGAGTTCTCATGTGCTTGGTCAGGTTGCTCTTCCACTGGAACACCTTCCCACACTGAACACATGTGTGACCGGCTTCATTTTCATTGCCAACCAGATGTGGGCCCTCTTCTCTTCCCCTACCCACAGACATGCCTGCTTTGCTGCCATTTTCCTGTGGTGCTCCCTGCAAGATCTAATAATTAATAACATGATAAAAAAGTTTGTCCCACTTAGCATTTAATTCTTCAGAAATTATAAAAAATTAACCAGAGAAGAATAGTATTCTTTGGGTGGTTAGTCTTAGTCACTACATATATACTTACATGTGAGTTGCCTTCAATCATGACATTCAGCATTGCATTGACTTCAGCATTTGAACTTGTTGCTTGTGTGTTTTGATTGTCACTGTGTGCTGCCTGACTCGAATTTCCATAGTTCTCTCTCCCTGAAGTCGAGATGAGTGTCTGTAGAGACTTGAGATGGGGAGAATAACCTTCCTCCTGGCCATAGCCCATGTCTTGAACATCAGCTTCTACATTGTGATCCTCCACTTCAACCTTGACCTTTATCTCCCCTTCATTCTCCAAGCCAAAGTTGTGTGTGGTTTTACTCTTCTTGCTCTGGTAGTCCTCTTCGTAAGGTACATCCGCATCCCATTTTTGTTTCCTCTTGTGGGGTCTCTCACTGGATGTCCCTGTGACCTCCATCTCTCTGGAGTCCCTGTCCTTTGAATCACTCCCATCTCCACTGCTCTCGCACTCGTCATCTTCATAGGGCACAGCCAGGCCCCGTACCATCAGCACTTCAGCTGCACTCACCAGCTTTGGAAGGTCCTCCTGATTGACCACAACCTCCCCTAAGTACATGAAATCTAGGAGGGCTGCCAGTTCTTTATGCTGCACATTGGATGACAAGGAAATAGAGCCTCTGTGCGGGACGTCAATCAGTATGTCTTTGAAGTATTCGCTGCAGGCTGTCAGAACAAACTTATGCACCCAGTGGACATGGCCATCACATTCCAGTTGCACATCTGCATAAATTTCCTAATAAAAATAAGAGAAAATCACAGTTAATATGAAAATATATGCTTCTAAGAATACATATTGCATGAACATTGGGAACTTTAAATATTTCAATAGCATTTTTTACATACACTTAATTTTTTTTTTCCAAGTCAAAAAATTTAGAACTTCAGCTAAACTCTGTAATCTGTTGGGTGCAGTATCAAGTTTAGGACTAGTGACTTCACATCCTATCTTATCCATCAATTATCAGTTCTAAGATAATAAGATCACATAGTAAATACCTTTTTCCGGTGACACTCACCTTGCTATAAATTTCCTTAATTCCTCGACAAAGAGCACTGCGGTGATTCCACCACTTCACTGATACTGTTTCCTTTGCTTCTGCCATCTTCCACTTATCTGATGCAGGTGAAAGCATTAACAGATGAGCTGCAGTTCAAGCTCATAAAACATTTAATGACTTCATAAAAGCATCAAAAAACTATTTTAACCACATATTGAATTTACCTTTTATGGTACTTGTTTGTTGTTCCTTCAGTTTTGTCATGAACAAAGAAAAGAAAAGTATAAAGCACAATAGGCTGAAGACACAGGAATATAATTTCTTAACATCTCTACAAATGCAAAATGTCTTTTAACACATACCTTTAACCTTTTCTTACTGGTAAAGTTTTGAAGTTAGCTGCCTTCTTCACCTCTCTGCATGTGGAATCCTGTGCTCTGGATATCTATACAGGTACCTGGACCACAGGGAGCTGCTCCTTTCTGATTTCCACCTCGACTGAAATTATTTTCAAGGATTTATGTGACATATTAACAACTATGAATGTAATCTATATGGTAAATTCAAACACACACATCCCTATCTGCAAGTGGCTTTGAAGATAAGGGAAACTGTGAAGTACATTATAGAAATAATATGAATGATGACACAATTTTACTGATAAATATATATATATAAATATATATATATATAAAGATATATATAAATATATATATATATATATATATATAATATATATATATATATATATATATAAAGATATATATAAATATATATATATATAAAATATATATATAAATATATATATATATATAAATAAATATATATATTATATATATATATATATATATAATATATATATATATATATATATATATATATAAAAATAATATATATATATATATATATATATATAATATATATATATATATATATATATATATATATATATATATATATATATATATATATATATATATATATACTTGTCATATAAATGTATTCT
>NC_051391.1:57578094-57580594 GCF_015228065.2 Penaeus monodon
ATTTTCTGGCTCATAGACATGCCATTTGTCTTCCATGTGATTATCATATTTCCTGTAGATGTCCTTGTAAATCATCTTCCCTACCTAGTTATGCCGGCATTTTTTCCCCTTTTACTGCACTCACTGACAAGGGATTGATTGTTTCGTCAAACCTCGCCACAGTCTACACTCACTACTGCTCCTGTGAGTTAACGATCTTGATGAGGTTTGAACTCCGCTTATGCTCTCAGGCAACTTCCTTTGTTTGTCAAATTAACTGGCAGAATAGAACTTTCCGTTCATTTAGTTTTTTTCCAAGCGTCATTGTTTTCATTATTTCTTTTACATTTGTCTGAGATATTAACTTCAGTTGTCGTTCCATGTTTTTATCCAAGTGGTTCTGCAGTCCAATAATTGATGTAAATTATCGTGACTCCCATAATGAAAAGCCCTCCTCGACCTTCTTTTCATGAGAAGTACAACCAATCTACATTACTCTTAGGATGGAGCTACATGCATTGTTATTAGCGTCCTAGTGCATCAATCTCGATAAGGGCGTTCAACACGCGGGTCGCGGATCCACACTCCTATGCACGGCCCGCTACACATCACTATATAATCAGATAAGCCAGCCCTTCGTTTTGTATGAGGTGCCAAGTTTCTAGGAGTAGAACGAACCAGGAGTTAAGGTAAATGGTAGCCTAATTTTCTTTACGCGTTTATCGTTAGGCTACATGTGTGTGGGAACACTAATGAAGTCTGAATCCATATTTTCTTCTTCTTTTCTTTATTATCATTATCACCATTCTACCTTAATAATATGTGGTTTTGTTCTACTCATGATCACCTGGCCCGCACACTGTATATTAAGGGTCACATTTCACCAGTGTGACAGCCCTGATCTAGTTCCTGAGTCTCGTTTCCTCCAATCTACGAAAGGCGCAGTGTACACTACCTCATAACTGAGACGGTCCAAGTGTTAATTAATTTGATGATGTTATTTCCATTTACCCTGGTCTCTAACACCTCCCGTACCCGTTCTCTTATACTACTCGCTTTTCTTATATCTTCGACCATTTTATATTATCTAACAGTAGATATTTGTAATTTTCCTCACCATGAAAGCTACTAATTAACTTGTTGTCTGACAATTTAATTCCATTGAAGTCGACAACTTCACCTTTTTGCAGAGCAACTGATGCACATTTGCCGAGGCCGAATTCATTTCCAGTGTCCAAGCAATATATCGAGGCTGCCTTAACTACTGCTTCTAGGTCTTTCCAGATCCTCCTGTACAATTTCAAGCTATCCATAAATTATTAAATTATTAGTTCTGTGTAATTAGTAAATTATTAGTTCTATGAAATTTTATTCCCAGGTGTTACTTTTCTCAGGATGCATGTGAGAGCGACCATTGGTATGATAAACAGTAGGGGTGATAATACATCTCTCTGTAAAATCCCTCTTTTAGTCTTAACTTCTCCAAATGTTTCATCTTTGTAATTCTAACCCTCCGTGCCTTCACAGCTTCTCTTATCAGATATCAGATACCTTTTGCTGGTCTTCAATGCTTCGAGACGTTTCAGACCCGTATATTTTATCGGTAAAAAAAAGATGCGAAATGCTATAATTTCCAAGTGGAAGACAAGTTATTGGGCGATAGTTGAGGACAGCATTACCCTTTGTTCGTCTTTCTGGATAAGCACAGTTCTTAACTCGGTCATCCACTGGTGTCTTTATCTTCATCTAAATGTGTCTGTAGATTGATTACAAACTTAAAGTGCATACTTTTGACATATTTCAGCTAAAACTCCGATCACAAAATCTGGTCTTCGAGCTCTTCGGTTTATGAATTTCTTTAAGATTGCCGTATTGTTGTCAATTCGAGGAGCATCAAATGCCTTAACAATGTATGTTGATTTTTGAATGGAAAAACACTCTTCCGTGCTGATACTGTGAAAAAAACCCACAATACAAAAACTAGATTTATTGAAAATGAGACTAGAGTTTCGAAATCCACTTGGATTCCATCCTCAGGTCTGGGTGATTCACTGTAGTCTCATTTTCCATAAATCTAGTTTTTGTATTGTGGGTTTTTCTTCCATGTTGATTTTTAAAACGAAATACGCCCAATGTCGGCGTCGTGACGAGAGATGAAACACTCATGAAATCGCTTAAACCAAGAGTTCCCAACCTGGAGATGTGGCCCCCAAGGAGACCACGGGATACTTTCATATAATTACGTATAATCACCTCTCACATAACAATAAACTGGAACCTTTCCAGTTATTACGATTCGTAATTAGTAATAACCGAATTTAAAAAAATACAGTCTCTTATCGGGGCCACGGAGATTATTATATACAGATCGGGGGCCACAGAATGAAAAGGTTAGGAACGATTGATTCAAACCATTGGATCCCAAAGTGGGCGGTACTGTCCTCCTGGCACAGTGAGGCGACAGCTCAAAACTAAATTAACTGGTTGACTAAATTATGTTTTATTTTTGAAATAAATGTTT
>NC_051391.1:57590594-57607817 GCF_015228065.2 Penaeus monodon
GTCAAATACATCTCTTGTATTGTGAAGATATTCATTCTCATTCATACCTTTTCTACATCTGTCAATATGAATACGGTTCAAGACTTGAGAAACTAATGTTTCTAATGAGATTTACTCAAATCCATTCAAGTCATATATAGTGCAGTATGTAAATGTAAACAAGAACAGAGATGTTACTTCATCTGTCCAACAAAAACAAGTGTACCAGGTATAAGTGCAGGCAACTGTACCAGCACCAAGGAAGGTCTCTTCTGTTACTAAAAATAAAATGAGTCAAAGGACAAAAAAGGAAACAAAAAGGCCTAAAATAAAAAATAATGACAGAATATTATAAAGTTTTGCTAAGAATTTTGTCTGTGATTATTCAGATTAAGAAAAATTGAGGTATTGAGTCTTATTTGTTTAGCTTAAAAAAAGTTGAGCCCCAAAAGTGGACAGTCCCATTAACCTGTTAGATCTGGGTGCTTTGTAGCCCACTAAAATCTGGACATTAGGCTTTCATGAGCGGTGACTCTCCTGGATGTGTGGCTTGCTGGCCTGGCCCACATGAACACGCCTGTGTGGTATCAAGATTCCTTGCCTCCTCTTTGCAATATTATTATCTCTTTTTGCATAAGTGTCTTTTTTTTTTTGCTATTCTCTCTCTCTCTCTCTCTCTCTCTCTCTCCTCTCCTCTCCTCTCTTCTCTTCTCTTCTCTTCTCTTCTCTTCTCTTCTCTTCTCTTCTCTTCTCTTCTCTTCTCTTCCTCTTCTTTCTCTTCTCTTCTCTTCTCTTCTCTTCTCCTCTCTCTCCTCTCCTCCCTCTCCTCTCTCCTCTCCTCTCCCTCTCCTCTCCTCTCCTCTCCTCTCCTTCCTCTCTCTTCTCTCTCTCTCTCCTCTCTCTTCTCTCTCTTCTCTCTCTCTCCTCTCCCCCTCTCTTCTCTCTCTTCTCTCTCTCTCTCCTCTCTCTTCTCCTCTTCTCTCTCTCTCCCCCCCCCTCTCCTCTCCTCTCTCCCCTCTCCCTCTCCTCTCCTCTCCCCTCTCTCTTCTCTTCTCTTTTTCTCTTCTCACTCTCTCTTCCCTCTTTCCCCTTTCTCTCTTCTCTTCTCTCCTCTCTCTTCTCTCCTCTCCTCTCTCTTCCTCTCTCTCTCTTTTCTCCTCTCTCTCTCCTCTCCTCTCCTCTCCTCGTTCCCCTCCCCTTCTCTCTCTTCTCTCTCTCTCTCTCTCTCCCCTCTCTCTCTCTCTCTCTCTGTTTTCCTTCTCTCTCTCTCTCTCTCTCTCTCTCTCTCTTTTCCTGCTCTCTCTCTCTCTCTCTCTCTCTCTCTCTCTGCTTCTCTCCTCCCCTCTCTCTCCTCCCTCTCTCCCCTCTCTCTCTCCTCCCTCTCTCTCTCTTCTCTCCTCTCTCTCTCTCTCTCCTCCTCTCTCTTTTCTCTCTCCTCCTCTCTCTCTCCTCTCCTCTCTCTCTCCTCTCCTTCTCTCCCTCGTCTCTTTTCTCTCCCCCTCTCTTCCTCTCTCTCTCTCTCTTCTCTCCCCTCTCTCTTCTCTTCTCTTCTCTTCTCTTTTCTTCTCTTCTCCTTCTCTTTTCTCTCTTCTCTTCTCTTCTCTTCTCCCCTCTTCTCTTCTGTTCTCTCTCTCTCTTTTCTCTCTCTCTCTCTCCTCTTCTCTCTCTCTCTCTCTCTCTCTCTCCTCCCCTCCCCCTCTCTCTCTCTCTCTCTCTCCTCTCCTCTCTCCTCTCTCTTTTCCCCTCTCTCTTCTCTCTCTTCCTCTCTCTCTCTCTCCTTCTCTCTTTTCTCTTCTCCTCTCTTTCTCTTCTCTCTCTTTCTCTCTCCTCTCTCTCTCTCTCTCTCTCTCTCTCGTCTCTCCTCTCTCCTCTTTTCTCTCTTTTTTTTTTTTTTTTTTTTTTTTTTTTTTTTTTTTTTTTTTTTTTTTTTTTTTTTTTTTTTTTTTTTTTTTTTTTTTTTTTTTTTTTTTTTTTTTTTTTTTTTTTTTTTTTTTTCCCCCCCCCCCCCCCCCCCCCCCCCCCCCCCCCCCCCCCCCCCCCCCCCCCCCCCCCCCCCCCCCCCCCCCCCCCCCCCCCCCCCCCCCCCCCCCCCCCCCCCCCCCCCCCCCCCCCCCCCCCCCCCTCTCCTCTCTCTCTCTCTTTCTCCCCTCTCTCTCTCTCTCTCCTCTTCTCCCCTCTCTCTCTCTCCTCTCTCTCCCCTCCCCTCTCTCTTCTCTCTCTCTCTCTCTCCTCTCTCCTCTCTCCCCCCCTCTCCGCTCTCTCTCCCTCTCTCTCTCTCTCTCCTCTCTCTCTCTCTCTCTCTCTCTCTCTCTCTCTCTCTCTCTCTCTCTCTCTCTCTCTCTCTCTCTCTCTCTCTCTCCTCTCTCCTTCCTCTCTCTCTCCTTCTCTCTCCTCTCCTCTCCTCTCTCTCTCCTCTCTCTCCCTCTCTCCTTCTCTCTCCTCTCTCTCTCTCTCTCCTCTCTCTCTCTCTCTCTCTCTCCCTTCCTCTCTCTCTCTCTCTCTCTCTCTCTCTTTCTCCTCTCTCTCTCTCTCTCTCTTTCTCTCCCTCTCTCTCTCTCTCTCTCTCCTCTCTCTCTCTCTCTCTCTTTCTCCTGTCTCCCTCTCTCTCTCTTTCTCCTCTCTCCTCTCTCTCTCTCTTTCTCCTCTCTCTCTCTCTCTCTCTCTGTCTCTGTCTCTCTCTCTCTCTCTCTCTCTCTCTGATTGAAGAAGTTAAGCAAAAAAACTGTTAACATTCAATACTAGTAATTATCAAACATGTTTGTAATGTGTCATGGCATGTCTGGCACAGATGTGTGCTGGCTTTCTTTAGCACAGTATTTTGGGGAATTTACATCACTGCTATTTCAATGAAATTTGCAGTTCTAGTGAAACTTCTTGCCCCTGAATCAGCTCTCTTATTTATATGAATGCCACTTGGAAGGGCATGTAATGTACATGCCATGCCCAATTTTGTTTATTAATTATATTTACAAATAGATAGCTCCACAAGGGCTTAGTCACAAAGGTGTCAGTTACTAATACTACCTCTCTCACCTGTTTACCCATTTCCTTGATTTTCAGAAATATTCTTTGATAACATGTTGCTATTAGTAATGTTAGTAACATTATATTGATCATAACATATCTAATTCTAATAACAACTTGTGTTAACAGCATTAGTAAAAAAAGGCATTTTTCCAAAAAACTCAAGGAAAGGGAGGTCTCAAGGTCTGCTAATTGACTCCTTGGTGACTAATCATTTGTGGACTCATCTGTTTGTAGAGATGTTTCACAGAACAAAGCTACATTACATTTTCCTGTCAAGATTGGGTTGAGTTTTAAGAAAAAGTACTCATCTGTGTTTATTTTGTGAACAAAGCTGAGTCCTGTCATTGTGATCTGTTGTTGATGTTGTTGTTGTTGGTGGTGGTGGTGGTGGTGGTGGTGGTCGTGTTTTTACTCTTCCCATTTCCATTACTATTATTATTTGAACTACCATTTGACAGGAATATCATCCTATGATAGTAACTATTCATATTTTGAAAGCTCCATCTCCAGATAAACTGATGTTCTTCTCACGACCTGAACCTTAGCTTTTGCTTCCCCAGAGCAAGAGGCTCAATATCTGTCGACGGCATGACTGAACCCAAGCATGACCGAGATAGTGACCGGGAGTCCCTCACCGACTGGACGCTGGTGGACCGTGATGGAACGCCAGAAGGTGCAGAGGGAGACAGCCCTCAGCACACTGGTGAGTCTAGGGATGGAGGCTTTGTGTAAGAACTCTTTGGAATACTATGTGTAAAAAGTGTTTTTTTTTTAATACATTAAACAGTGATTGATAACAACTTTGTGAATGTTTTTACTGACATTTGAAGAGGACATGAGCACACAAATCAGAATTTTGTACTACAGATGAGGATGAAGTCACAGGAGCCACATCTTTAGGAGATGAGGAACAAGAAGAAGAGAAGGAATCAGGCTATGGAATGGAGGAAGGTGAAGAGGAGGAAGAGGATGTCCATGAGGATGAGGAGGAGGAAGAGGAGGAGGAGGAGGAGGATGAGAGGCTCTCTGATGAGCTGATCTCACTGGGCCAGAGGGTGCAAGAGATCAAGGGTGAGTCCATCAAGGGTGAGTGGCCCAGGGCGTTTGTAATCCTGCCGCTACCCTCCCCTCCCTTTGTTACCTTCTCTCCCCCCTGTTCCCTGCTGCTACATACATGGCCCAGGTTTTAGTGCACTGTATTTTGTCCATTTTTGGGCCCCTGATGAGGCAAACATTCACTTGTTTTGCCAGGGCTCTGGGTCGTCTCTGGAACTTTTAAAAGATGGCTGTAGGGTTGATTTGTTGCTCTGGCCACTCAGTGCCTTTTATTAGTTTATTTATTTGTTTATTTTTTTATACAGAATAACTGCTTTTTTTTTTTTACTTGACCATATTGTTGTTATTCAGTTTTTGCTTTTTTTATAGATATTATATTTCTTCTTTATTATTCTTTTTCTTATTTTTATATTATCATGGTTGTTTGTTATTATATAGATTTTATTATTATTATAGTTATTGTTGTTGATGTTATTATTGTCACAGTTATTGTTATGATTATCACAGTTTATTCCAGTGACTTACAGACTATTTGTTCCACGTTTACATTTCCCATTTACATCACTGTATTGTAAAGACAAGAAGTAAGAAAAGAGACGACTCAGTTCAGGGTCCAAAATTGGCAGAGTCCAGTCTGCCCCATTGTTGTGTGTACCCTAAAGAAAAGTACCTCACCTCTCCTCCTTGAAGTGATTTTACCAATCAGCGTGACTTTCACACCTTACGAGCCTCAGCCATCCCCACAAAGGAGTTGGGTTTTGTCGTCTTATTGTCATTCCTCTTTATTTATTGATTCTAATTTTTTGGTAATGCTATTTTTCTTTCTTTTTGCATCTATCCTGCAGTATGTTTTTGTTTTTGTTTTTTCCCAAGTAATGGATGTTATTGTAATAAATTTACTATCAGGATTTTAAAAAATATTTTTTTAGCTTTTAAAAAAGTATTATGAATTTCTTTTTCCCTCTGGTTTACCTCCTATTTACTCAACCAGTATTTTGGTTTTAACGTTTTATTCCCTCCCCTCTTTTCTGTTTCTGACAGTCTCTACCACTTTTTTTCATAAGCATCAGAATAACACAGACTTGTATGAGTGCATTTGTGCCAAAGCCTATCCCCTCTCACAGGTGATGACTGCACAACGCTTTTTTCTTGGTTGCATTTCAGCCTCTCTAGTCATACGCTATCAGAGGATTTCAAAGAGAATACCAGCCTTTCTGGTGTCCGTCTCCAATCCCCTCTTCTCCAAAGGTTGGCTAATAGAAAGAAAGAAAGAAAGAAAGAAAAAAATAGGATGTAGATCTAGTAGATACGGTTTATCAGTATTGTCTTTTTGTCCTTTGATTTCTTCTGTGAACTGCTGTGGTAGTCTTGGTAGTGAGACTACTTAGAGTGTGGAGAGCATTGGTGTCACTTCCTGTTTCTCTAGTTCAGTTTCATAGTCTAGAGCAGTCCTTTGCCGCAGTACCAAGATATGTTGCTTTACCCATTGTAGGAGGGTGTTTGTGTTAGATTAATGGGTCATGTTATTGCCTCTTGGGGAGACATACTGGAAAGGACTGAGAGACATACTAGCTGCTCTCTCAGAGATAAGAACTGGCAGTGATAGTCATCGTCTCCAAGGGGTATCCCTAACTGTCTCCAGTTGACTTTTGCCTTTGGTGGCAGAGGTGGCTGATACAGGTAGTGAGAACAGACTACTGCACGATTTTGTGAGGTCCAAGGACTTGGTACCAGCATTCCAGTCCACATTGCTGGTCCTGGTATATTGATGTGGGTAATGTTGGCAAGAAGATGAATTTGTCCTTGTCACAACATTTTAGGGGATCCTCCAGAATTGTAGGGTTTATTGGAGTGTAGAGTTCTGTAGTAAAATTCATAGATTAGTTGTGGCTACCCTCGGGTTCCTCTTCAAAACTCCTGTCCTTCCAGTTACCACCCCAGGGTGTTCCACTTAAACGTTTTGAATTAAGATGGGAGTACTTGGGAGTTGTCCGGTTATGTCTGATCATTTCACAGATGAACCTTTAACACTATGGGACACCTCAAAATGCAAAACACTTGATCAGCTCAGAACTCCATTAGTGACTGTATAAGAACAAGGCAGAACTTTATCTTGCTGCAGACACTAGACAGCACAGATAAGTTTCAAATTTCTTTTTGCAGATGATTAGACATAGGGGTCTGAAACTGCTGAGAAACAAGGAACACCATATCAGGAATCTTGCTTAGAAGGTGGAGATAACCTTTATCTTGCCTTCCAGCCCAGGAGAAAGCTGAATGCAAAGCACCATCACAGATGACTGCAGTTTCTATAGCAGATGGTTGGATCTCTCAGATCACACTGGGCTGTCAGGGCATTGGGCTTAGCATTTTGAGCAGTTGTATCAGGTTGAGTCACAAGCAATTATCATGCAATTGTGTAGTGTCATGATACTAGTGCTGGATCACATAATTGAAGAACCTCATAGCTGCTCAGAAGTTGGATGATCTCCAGGCTGAAGTATGCATTTGTGGCATCTCTGCTGAACTGCTGAAGTATGCTAGTGAACCCATAGCTCATAGACTGCATACTATCCCAGCTACCATCTGGCAATCTGGTACCATTCCCCCAGACCTGCTCAGGATCATTGACATCTTTAGCTGTAATGGGAAAGGGGAATGCTGGAACTTCAACAGTCGTGAAGGCATTACTCTGTAAAGTATATTAGGCATTGTGCTCATACACATCTGCATGTGTATGAGCACAATCTTCATGAGATGTGTGAAACCACAACTGAGGTACCAGAGATGGGAGCAATCTAGATTCACTTATGGCAAATCCACAAATAACCATACCTCTCTAATTCATGTCTTTATAAAGGCATTCAACTCATTGCATCAAGAACTGCAACAAACTTATTGGATTAATAGCAAGTATATACACTGATGCTTCAAAATGTGATGGGGACATGTTTACCTTCTTTCCTGTGAATTCAGGAGGAAGGCAGGATAGTTTTCTTGTACCATTACTTTTCATGGACTAGATGGCAACTAGATTGGTAGAGCTACCATCCAATGTTAATGATGAGCTACTCTGGGCAATATCAAGGTTATTAACCTTGACTTTGCTGAGGATGTTGCTATCTTCTCTGACTCCTTAGAGTCCCTAGTGGTCCCTAGAGGATATTGAAGTCATACAGAGATTTACATATATTGTTATCCTAGCACATGACCCTCTCAGACCAAGTAGACAGCAGACAGACTAGCCTGGTAGTAGAAGCCTTCAAGAAGAATATATGGAGATAATGGTACCTGTACAGGAGGATCAGGCTACACACCTTCACACTTGTTGCTTTTGCTAATTGGAAATTACCTTGTGCCTTGGAATCTTGACCTTGCTTTGAATCATGGGATATAGTTGAGAGGATCATGCATAGGACTAGCCTAGTCAGCTCAAGCAATGCAGACATTTAGCTTGAGTCCTCAAGGATCCCACCCACCAGATTGTCTCCTTTAGGGACAACTATGGGTGAAGGACACCCATGGGATGCCAAAGAAAGTTGTAGCTTGGGCAGATTGACCATATCTGTCATTAAGAGGTGGACCTGCCTGGTGGCTTACCATGAAGGACCCAGGTGGCTGGATATGGAGGGTGAATGTGGCAGTGATTGATTGATTGTTTGATGTTATTATGTATTATATCAGACAGATTTTTGTAGTATCATAATTGATAGGTGTTTGTGGTTTCAAATTAGATTTACATAAGGTAGAGGTAGTGCTTAATTTTAGTGTGTGTTTTTAGTTTGAGTTTAAAGGAAAAGGGTTGTCAAGGATAGTTTTATCTAGATTCTTTATTTTGTTTGGAAAAAATCAATAAAACATTATTCTTTATTCACATTACAGAAGCAAAGCTGTTAAGTGATTTTTCTATATTTCTTTGTTTATTTACTTTTTGTAAAAGAAAGTCTATGATGGAGAAGATTTGGCATTATATTTATAAACAACAAATATTTCTTAACGATAAGTTAACTACCTTAGGAATTGTTTTGCAGAAGTTATTAGAAACAGATATTTTATATTAGATGGCTCTCATCATTGATTTTTAACTTTTTAGGTGATACTAGAATTATATTACTTTGAGATAGCTCTATGTTACAGACTTTCACCTTTACATAACATATCAAGGAGTTATTTGATCTGGAACGGACTTAGAGAAGCTATTAGAAAACCCAATCCATTTTATTAAAAGCATAGAAATACAATGAAAGTACATGAGTAATAACATGCAATGAGACAACACAAATGACATTGTATATTATCTGTGTTTTCTTTTGTACCTTTAGAACTTTTCATTGATTATGTTCATTATGAGAACTTTTCATTCCTTTTGTCTGGTTTATTTTGTTTAGATGTTTGTAACACTAAAAGCATGGTATAAAAAATATAATGTAATAACTCAGAAATGCAAAGGGATTTCTGGAGTTTTCATTTTGATCCTGTTTTTATTTTCTTTTTTGTATTTCTAGATGTGATCTACTGAGGTCCCATAATTATTAAAAACAGTAGAGATTGATAAAGAGATATAGAAACTGTGTGTTTGCTTTTTAGTTTCAGTATATGAAGTATTGAGAATGTGAGTGACAGTTGTGTCTTGATTATTTTTTCTTGTGCTTTATATGATTAGTAAGGGTAAGATAATTTCACACAGATAAAAGGCATCAAAGTTATATAAAAAAAAATAGTTGAGTAAAACAGCATCCTGTCACTCCCATCCTTAAAAGGCCTGTCTGTGTAGGTGACTAACCATGGGCAGTCTAGTTCAGTCCTCTTGGCTGTGCATACCTGCCTGGCCCCAAAACCCCAAAGCTCTTCTTCCAACCCTCCCCATAGCATCCTCGGGCTCGGACTCCAGTGACATAGAGACTCTCGAGTGCCCCGGTCCTGATGATTTTTACGAGGACCACGCCCTGGCCTACGATTCCATGCACTCCTCCCTCATGTCCTGCTCCCTGCGCAGTTTTACCTTTGTGGGCGACTCAGGTGAGCTCAGTCTAACAGCTCCACCTCCTCAGACTCCTATGTACCTTTTTCATGTAATGTAGAATTTTACATTTGTTTTGTCTTAATTTTTTTTAAACTTAAGTATGTAGTTTCCTATATTCAGACTACTTTTTAGCCAAAGATATATGTACTTTGAAATTTATACATACACTTATATATATTTGTATATGTATGTTTATACATATATGCATATATAAAAAAAAAAAATATATATATATTCATATGTATATATATGTATATATACACATATGTGTGTATATATATGTATATATGTATGTATACATATATGTATGTATATATGTATATATACACATATATGTGTATATATATACATATACATATATATACATAGACATATATATACATACATATATACATACAAATATACATACATACACACGCACATGCATGTGCACATGCACACGCACAACTCACACACACACACACACACGCACAACTCACACACACACACACGCACAACACACAGCACACACCACACACACACACACCACACACACACACACACACCACACACACACACACACACACACCACACACCACACCACACACACGACAACACACACACCACACACATCACACCACACACACAACTACACACACACAACGCACACTACACACACACACACGACAATCACACACACACACAACACACTACACTACACATACACACACACACACAACACACACATACAACACATTCAATATTCATACATATACACTAACAAAACTAATAACAAAATTAAATATATCATTACTACATACACAAAAAAAGTTTCTGGAAAAGATGTAAGATTTTTTTATTGCTTGTTTACTTATCATTTTGCTTTTGAACATAACTTTATATATGTGATGTCATTTTGTACTGGGCAGCAGATTATGTAGTCTGAAAATGCATGTTAAATAGCATCATATTTATATCTTGAGTGAACCAGTTTAGGCATGTAAAACTGAAAGAGCTTATACTCCTCTCACTTTAGAATACTCAGTGCCTAAGCTAAAATTTGGTAATAACCTTCCCAGTCTTGCACGTCAACAGATTAAGTGTTAGTGAAATGAACATTAGATGTACATCTGCAGCAGGCTTAGTTCAGAATGTTCCTTATAGTTGCTGAGTTTCCATAAAAAATAAGATTTAGTTTTTGCTAACTTCTGGTGTTTCAAAACACCCAAGACATTGTACTTTCTTAAGATGGTACAAAAGGGTACTAAATTTCTTGAAAATATTGGATCCTGAAAAATAATTTTAGGGAGAATTAAAAAATACAGTATTCAGTCATTTAAGGGGTAAAATTTAGCAATTAGTTATCATTTTTACTGTGAAAAGAGAGCAAGAGAGCAACAGAGACAGATCTCTCTTGGTGGCTGAGCACTTAGAGAGCCATCATGTGCAACAAAATTCATGAAAAAATACAGTACCTGAATCTGCAACTGATGGGTTGACAAAATAGGGGAAAATTCAAGAGAAGTTAACTATATAAATATGAGTGTAAATTTGGCACTTATAGGGATAAATTATCAAAAGTGAGTACACTCAATGAACTGAGCCAAAGGGTTAAACTGAACCATTTTCAAAATCTTCAATAGAAAATAAGATTTGGGAAAAAACTCTACCCATCTATAAAAACATGTTTAAAACCACATTGTTTATCCACCTGATATATAACAGCCAGTGTTTTTTTCCCTCTCCCCTTTCAGAGTCTTTTTTAGCCTTTTTGGAAATGTATCCTGCTTTGTAGTGACCTTATGCATCTAAGTTACTGACATCAAAAGATTCTGTCCTAGATTTATTTTGCTCAACCTCTAATCTCCATCTTTGCCTCCTCTGTCTTCCCTCACCATCTGCATGCCTGTGCAATTTGTCGTTGCACGCCACCTCCCATTAGAAACTTCTCTGGATAGTCTGTGCCATGATGGTACCATGGTGGCCAGTAGAGCCGTCTGGGAAGGTGTAATCCCAGGTGCAGTTCCTTGTGATTTTTTTTTGTTCATATTCTATGTTTGCTCATTATTTAATTTTTTGGTTTGCTCATTATATATATATATATATATATATATATATATATATATATATATATATATATATATATATATATATATATATATATACACACACATATATATATATATATATATATATTATATATATATATATATATATATATAATATATATATATATATATATACATATATATATAATATACATATATGTATATATTATATATATATATATAATATATATATATGTATAATATATATATATATATATATATATATTATATATATATATATATTATTATTTTTTTTTTTTTTTTTTTTTTTTTTTTTTTTTTTTTTTTGGTGTGTGTCTTTTATTAGTTACTTTAATGATTATTGTCATTTGTATTTTTATAACTATTATCATTGTTGTTTCTGTTGTCATGGGGTCGTCGTCGTCGTCATCATCATCATCATCATCATCATCATCATCATCATCATCATCATCATCATCACCATCATCACCATCATCATCGTCGTCGTCATCATCATCATCATCATCATCATCATCATCATCATCATCATCATCATCATCATCATCATCATCATCATCATCATCATCATCATCATCATCGCTGATATTATTGCTAATAGTAGTAGTAGTAGTAACAGCAGTAGTAATGTTAGTACTATTAGGAGTAGCAATAGGGCTTGAATTTCCCATATATTTCCCAGAAACTGGTGCAGTCTTAACGTGCATTTCATAAACAATAGGAAACCTATCTTTTAGCTCCCTTGCCCATGGTAGTGATACCCTGTTGAGAAGCATTAGAAACAGTTCTTACTGAACAAAAGCCATTGGATTTCTTTAGTTTCCTTTCGCTTCCTCAAGTCATTACTAAATATTCTCCCTTTGGATACAGCTGCCTCATGCTGATAAGAGATTTATTTCAATTGATTCAGCTTCAAGTATTTTGTAAGAGTTTACATAGATTGTTCTTTTCTTCAGCTGAGTATTCCATATAGAATAGGTTTTTGATTCCATTTGCAAAGTTATGTTTCCAGAAAGGTTTATTATTGGTATCCAGCCCAGGTTAATGCATCTTATTTGTTCCCTTTAGGATTTTATCATAACTTTGTTTTATTGCTGTTATTATTTTTATTAGTTTATTATTTCTGTAGGTCTTACATTTTACAGTTGTTAATTGTGGATGAATGTTAACAATATATATATATATTTTTTTTTTATCAGCTCCATATTTTATGTTTATATTTGAAGAATAAAATGGTAGATTTTTGCTTGTAAAATAATGTATTTTTAAGTGTAATGCTTCTTCTTCACTGATGTTGGGATCTTACTAACCTTCCCTTCTGTCATGGATGCAGGCGAATAACTAAATAGGCTATTATTGCCTCAGATATGACTAAATTCACCCTGCAACATCACTAGCAAATAGCAGTTAATGTAGCCAGCATGAGAGTAATAACATCATTTTTGAAAGGTCTGTTCTGACTCATAGCTTGCTTTCAGGTGAGGCAGATGCTGAGAGCCTTGCCAGCACAGATATTTCCGTGCTGGATGAGGAAAAGGAAAAAATTGCCGATGAAGAGACAGACCTCTCACTGGCCTCCTCACCCTCACTCCCAGATGATCTTCCAGCAATAAAGTAAGGATTATTTTTTGTGTGTGTTTGTGTTTGTGGGTGTGTGTGTCTGGGTCTGTTGGTCTATGCCTCTGCGTGTGGGTGTGCATGCGTTTATGTGTGTGATAATAATTTAGAATTTGGTATGACAGGCTTTTGTGACTTCAGCCAAATTATTTATTTGGCTGTTTATTGTGCTTCTAAACTAACTCCTGTCTGCAAAAAATGGCCGGGGTCATCGTCCATTGGCAGTACAGGAATTGAATGTAGGTCTGCAAGATTGCTAGCTGAGAATGCTACCACTGCAATGCTCCACACAGTGTGTGTGTGTGTGTGTGTGTGTGTGTGTGTGTGTGTGTGTGTGTGTGTGTGTGTGTGTGTGTGTGTGTGTGTGTGTGTGTGTGTGTGGAGAGTGAGAGAGAGAGAGAGAGAGAGAGAGAGAGAGAGAGAGAGAGAGAGAGAGAGAGAGAGAGAGAGAGAGAGAGAGAGAGAAAGAGAAAGAAAGAAAGAAAGAGAGAGTGTGTTTCTATATAAAATGATAAAACAGTGGCTTATTTCCATGTCTATTCTTTAGTTATGCAACAGTTTTGATCTTCCTGAGGTTCAAAACAATATAATTTAGTAGATATTTTTGGACCATAAATTTCTAAGTGGCATTTTGAATGTATAGTGTCTATTGAAAACTTCAGGACTATTATTTCCTTGGTAGTAATTTGCAAAGTTTCATTGATAGTAAGGGACAGTGAGTGACCAGAGAGTTTATTGTCTGTTATACTATGGAAAGCAGTTTCATAACTTATAATTTGTAGCTGTGTTACCTGATGTTGACTTTTACAACACTTCACCTTTTTTAGTTCTTCACCATAATTAAACTCAAAAAAGCAATACAAACATTATTACAATTTTGCTGAAAGCAATGCTTGAAGAAAGAGATTGGTATATTCCAGAAAAACATATTATTAAGAAAAGGTGCCCTTCTCTTCCACAGGCCTGACACCCAGTACCGCCATACCCCAGACAGAGATCTCAACTCTCGGCTGAACATCGTGGTTGCACTCACACTGGCCTGTGTACTTGGGCTTGGCTTAGGACATTTCCTTGGTGAGAATCTTGGGATTTATTACTTAATGCCAAGGGTGATACAGATAACACCTGTTAATTATGCATCTGTTAGAAAAACTGGTTCTTATGAGCAAAAGGTTTAAGGCGGTTATGGCATCTGTTACATCACAATGCTTTGTATTTTAAATTCAGTTGTATTTTTATAACAGGTTATAACAGGGTTTGTGATTTTGACACTTAAATACAAGCCAGTATTATTTTGGAGTGAACACTACACAGACATTACTTAAACTGATATTTTCCAAAAATTCCAGGAGACTTACTTGGCTTTACATTCTTTTTTGTATATGTCATTTTTATGGTTTTCATTTTAACATGGAGCTTTATTTAATTGTTCACAATAATACATGAAATCACAAAATCTGGTCTTTGTTGTTTAAAGTGTTTCTTTCTTTTTCATTTTGATATAATGGCACTGGGGATGGCATTTAAGTACATGCCATGCCCACTGGGAGTTTAATTTAGTAACTGTTGTTACACAAAGATGGCTTTACAACTGCTAGTCACCAATGAGCCAATTACTTGTACTACCTATCTCACCTGTTACCCATTTCCTTGATATTTGGAAATATTTAATTTTATTTCATATTGCTATTAGTAATGTTACAATGTCTCTAGTGATGATAATAATGATAGCACTAGTATAAATTAAATTTTTCTCAAACTCAAGGAAAGCTGAAATTGGATGACGAGGTCTACTAATTGACTCTGGTGGCTAAGCACTCGTGGAGCCCTGTATGTGTGGAGACATTCACAACACAATACTACAATGAACTCTACATTGTCACAGCAGCATTGCGTTAAAACTGTGTTTCTTGTTTATGAATCTTTAGAAGCCTGAAACTATTGACCTTTCTTGTATTAAGGTAGATGAAGAACCCCTTATGGGAGGGATAGAGGGTCATTTGTTTGGACTTTTGCTTTGCCTGTTGCAAACTTGCATACAGCATTTGATAAGGACATTGTACTTAGGTATGAGTTTGTGAATGTCCAGAGAACACTTTTATGTCATTATCAGAAACTAAAAATCACAATGATTTATGATGAAATATTTTGTTAGGTTTTTCTTAAAGAATGCTAGTTTTGTGTACATACATATGAACCATGCTTAACATTGAGACTCCCTACTAAAATACTGTAGCATGTAAAGAGGTCTGTATTGAAAATGTATTAAATACAAAGTACTAATGTTATAAAAAAGGTATAAATAATTATTATAATAATTTGGTTTGGCCTCGCTCTGAATCAGTACTGTCCACCATCAAATTTGTTTTAATTTGAAATGGTTGTTTCTTTTGTAAAGAGCACTTCAATACAAAGGGCATGTCACAGGTAGATTTTAAAATTTTGTAAAAATATGAATACCAACTATATGCTGTTTCCCTATGCCAAACAAAGCTTTTCAAATCATTAAAGAAAACAATATTAAAATATGGTTTTAGTGCTATTAAATGAGGATGATTCATACAGTGTGTGTATGTACATATATATGAAGCTTCTCGAAAATTAACCCCCCCCCCCCCCCCGTTTTGAGTGTGGGAAAAACTCAATTGCTTCAGTAACTCTTACTTCCATTTATTTTATGCATGCACCTCTGTAATAGTAGAAAATGAACCGATATGTTCTATTCATTCTAGGATTATATGGAATAATTTTGTACGAATATTGCTATCCACAGTTCTCAATTTCTTCATAATCAGAAAAAAAAAAAAAAAAAAAAAATTATATATATATATATATATATATATATATTATATATATATATATATATATATATATATATATATATATATATATATATATATATATATATATTAGTCTTCTTTATGATTCAGTGCCCTTATTAAAAATTTCTGCTATTGGGCTCCTTTATATATATTTATACATTAGATTTAGTGAAAAAATAGACAAACTTTGGCATATGAAGGGTGTGTTGGAGCCCAATTTTTGAATTTTGAATAAAAAACAGCAAAATATAGATGATGTAAAACTGAAGAAATGGCTCCCCCCCCCCCCCCCAAAAAAAAAAAAAAAAAAAAAAAAAAAAAAAAAAAAAAAAAAAACGGAAATAAAAAAAATGCTGACACGCCCTTCCCCCACAGTTCATATAAGTGTAGAATATTTTTTAGGGAAAGATTCAGGAAGAATTGTGACCCAAGGATGGTAATGCAGACTGTCAGAAACAAAAGTAAAATTTTAAAAACTTTGGGGCCTTACGCCTTCCATATAGGGGGCACTTATATAGTGTATAACATGCAAAAAAATTTGTTAGTTATCTAAAAATGTTATCTTTTTATGATCAAATGACAGGAGCAAAGTTGGCCTCACCTGGGATGGTCCCATTAAATATAGACACTTAACCCCTCGCTGCCGGGTAACAGAAATCCCTGACCATGATAAAACTCTGGTGATTACTGCCAACATCCAGACACTGGGCGCAGGAGTCTGCTACATCAAACCAAACGTCCCGCTCCACGCGCTCTGGCTTGTTGCCGCGTGGACAGGCTTACTCTGCAGGCCAACGGTTTGTTATGACGTTGGTACATGTGACCTGGCAGTGATGGGTTAAAGGTAGATAAGTATATAGAAATAAATATGCATAGGTAGATAGATATAAATATATATAGCTTGATAAAAAGATATTTACATGGAGATAATAAATACAAGGCTAATATATTAGTTATGGTAACTCCTTGCTACATTTAATGCTTCTGTAGACAAATGATGGTCAGCCATAGTTTCCCATTACCCAAACCTGTCAGTGTGCTAAAGACCATTAGGTCTTGGGTGATCTAATGCCAGAATTCAAGCTAGGTGAGGTTGTTGGTCTTCGGATATAACTAATGAAACTCAGTTTTCTCTTTTCTCTTTAGATATTTTAGACCACTGGTCACCTTCTGGATTGAATGTGAATTCTAATGTCTCTTTTTAGGGTATTTAGCAACAACTAGTAGCAGCCTCAAAGAGTAAAATAATGAAAACTTGAGACACAAATCATAAATTTTAAGTGTCCTACTATTTCTAGGGCATATTTGTGTAAACAATTGTTTTTATTTTATTTTATTTTTTCATGTAGAAGGTATTATGTTAAAAGCTAAAGGATATGTGAAAGTTTTTTGTGTTTGTCATGTATCTTTTTTAATACATTTATTTGCAATAGTCCATAAACTAAGCTTTTCACATACCACAAACAAACAGTAACACATAAAAAGATGAAATGAAATATACCAGAGCAAAAACAGAAGGAAGAAAATATGCTATGTAATATTTAGACTTTCCCACCTGAAGGGGGAGTTAAGGTCTACTTGAAAAACATCTTTCTTGCAATGGCTTTGTTTCATTTATCTTCATGTAGATATT
>NC_051391.1:57607917-57620930 GCF_015228065.2 Penaeus monodon
TTTTTATTATACAATTCTTTCTGTTTACCTGTATATCTTTTGCAAAGGTAGAGGCCACTTTGTTATGTATATCTATGTTTGTTCTAAACATGGTGAAATGATCAGTTTTTATCTAATAAATAAGTTTAGCATTACTGTAACTGTTATGGAATATCAGGTTTCTTATGGAAGTTATTTAAATTACAGGTTGGTCCAGCCGCAGTATGTGGCAAGACACACTAAACTCTGCTCAGGTACGTAAACTGCGAGAACTTCAGGATGACTTGGTGAGCTGCATGAACTCACCCTTACAGCCCCCTCCTGCCCCTGCTCCTGGATTCTCATTTGATACCCCTCAGTCCCCCCTAATGGACACATACCCCCCTGAAGCAGACTTGCATGAGTCTGCTTACCCGGGTGTAGATGCGCCTTTTGTGCCAGTCCTGCCTGAGAGTGAGGAGAACTTGCTGATTGTGGAGTCTTTCGTAGAGTCTCTGGTGACACCCCTTGAGGACGCTGGGGTGGTTCTCAGTGCCACCAGGAGGAAGGCTGACATGCCATCTCTCAGCCAGGGGCCCTCAGAGGGCTTCGGGGTAGCCACTGACCCCACCTTTGCAACCCCAGACCTTATGCGGGATGAGGACTTTGAGGCCAGCCTATCCAGAGGTGTGGCAGAAGACAAGAACATATACAAGGAGGATGGACAGTCGAAGGCCGGGATGAAGATGCAGAGGCTACTGAGGTCAGAGATGTGTGCAGCCTAGAGAGCTGCGATCCTTTGATCCGAGAGGAGGGTGTACAAGGAACGAGCGAGAGCCCTGTCCTTCCTCCTGTGGAAAAGGCTGGGCAGGATGACATTGCTGAAGACCCGTGTGATGAGGATTTGGCTGCGGTAGAATAGAAACTTGCAGTGGATAAATTAAGTTTTTTTAAGTATTTTTGGGTTTTTTGTGTTGTTTAATTTTAACCTGATACAAATATTTTATTTTTGTATGTAAATGAAGGGGAATCAAGTGAGTATAGTATATGATATCTTTTTATATCATCTATCTGTTTAAATTTTTCTAAAAATAAATATATATATTTATATATATTAATATCTTATTATATAATATATATATAAATAATATATATTAAAATATATATATATATATAATAATATATATATATATTTATCTATATATAATAAAAAATAATTTTAAAATATTTTTTTTTTTTTTTTTTTTTTTTTTTTTTTTAAAAGAAACATTTATTGTGTAATGCTAAGTTGTAATTATAAAAAGGAAAATTATAAGGAAAATTTAAAAAATAAGATGCCCTTTCCCGGCAACAGGGGGTCAAGGGGTTTTAAAAAGAGTTCCTTAAATTTGTTATATTTTTCAGGAAACTACCCTATGTTATTAACTCCATCTGGGTTTCATGGGGATCACATTCCCCCAAAAGGGTGGCTTGGGGGTTTTACCACATTAGGTGGGGCCCTTCTTGTATTTTTGTTTTTCCAATCACACAATGACAGATGCAACATTCTTTTAGATATCAGTTCAAAACTAAAAATTTATTAATATAAATATTAATTAATAAAATATTATATATTATATAATAATATATAAAAAATTAAAAATATTATAGATATATTTATATATTTTATATAAAATATATAAAATTAATATATATATATATATATATATTATATATATATTATATATTATATAATATATAATTTTATTATATATTATATATTTTATATATTATTTTATATATATAATTATATATATATATATATATATATATATATATATAATATATAATATAATATATAATATTTATATTAATAAATATTTAATAAAATAAAATAAATAATTTTTTAATATATAATAATATATTATATATATTAAAATTATATATATTATAATATTATATATTATAATCATCATCATCACAAGGGGGTAACGCCCCGGGGGCGCATGGCCGCATCCACCCTTCGCTTCCAGCCACGGGGGTCCCGAGGGGAGTCTCCAGGGAGGCACAGGGCCCCTCCAGTTTCCCCGCGACAGGCTCGTCGAGTGCCCAAGCCATGTCTCCTAGGGGCCCCCCAAGGGCTTCCCCCAGGGGTTGTCCGCAGAGAGACAACCCGATGGCAGGGTGTCCATAGGGAGGCGAGCTAGGTGGGCCTATAGCCGGTGGCGATCCCGGATTATGCAAATAACAGGCCCTGCCATCTACGGTGCAACCGCCGGTTTGGACCGTGGCCAGCCAACGTACCCCATGATCCGGCAAAGGGACTTGTTACAAAAGGCATCAAGGCAAGACCCCAAGGCACTGGATGGGTCCGGGTTTCGTTCCATAGAGCAAAAGGGGAGTATCAAGCCTTGAAGAACGAGTTTGGGCCCTTTCTGCTAGGACCGCACCCCAAACCTCTTTTTGATCGATTTCAGGGCTCCTTTTGCCAGACCAATCCGTTACTGACTTCCGGTCTGAAAACCCCGAGATAGGACTACGCTCCCAAAGGGGATAAAAAATTTTCTGTGACTTAAACGTCCTCCCCGAAAGAGGATGACTGAGGGGTTCCCCCAACAGGCCCCCAAGTCCGAATTTTGGTCTTGGCCAGGAAACCTTGGGCCGGGGGTTTCCCCTCATTGCAAAATGCATAAGAGCCCCCACAAGTACTCCAAGGACTAATGGGATGGAACATCGCGGCAAAGTAAAGGCCAAACCTTAAATTCCGTGTGCTCCCAATGATTTGGCTAGTACCCTTCCCTTTACCCCGCCCCTAAAAGTTTGAAAAGTGGGGTGCAAGGACACACCCTTCCTACCCCTAAATTTAACGGAAAAATTTCGAAATACCCCCACCACACTTTCGCATTTTCGTACCGTATGGGGTTTTTCTATCAGGCCAATAATTGTGTGGGAATTCCCCGGGCCCTCAGGATCCCCCTACGTTTCCCCGATGCCCGAGTCAAACGCCTTTTTGAGGTCGATGTAGGCGCAAGCAACCCACCCCAAACTCCGAGGGCTTTCCCAAAAAAATACTCGAAGCGCTAGTATAGGTCTTTTGGGATTTCCCGGGGTTTAAATCCAGACTGCCCCGGTCTCTGGTGCCTCAGTAGGTGGGCGGACCCGTTTCAGAAGAATGTGGGCGAGAACCTTGCCTGTATGTGAGCATGTTTTGCCAGGTTGTTCGGGCCCTGAGCTTTCCCACTCTTCAGCTTGGAAATCCCCACCTAACCTCTGTTAGGGAGGAGTTCCCTCCTGATGGGTTTTTTCCCGGCACGGGCACGAGACAGCTAGCACCCCAAGCTAACGGTTGGGGGTCCCCTGGTAAACTGTTCAAAATACCACCCCAAAATTTTCAAAACCCAAAACATGATCTGAGATGCCCTCCATCCGCTGATGGATGCGTCACGTGAGGGGGGCTTAGGGTTCAGTTTTCTCAGGGCTTGGTGGGCAGGGAAGGTTTCTTTACCAAGAAAGGGCCTTTCGCCCTCCTCAGCAAGATTCCGATGAATTTTCCTTGTCCCTTTCTCACGTGTCCGAGCCCTACCACCAGGAACGACGAAAGATTTGTTTCCCATTCCCCAGCTTGGACACGCTTAGGGCCCTTAATTCTCCAGGAGATGGATTCTGTTTTGTCCCTTGGGGGCGACCCCAAAGGGACCCTAGCTGCTTCGAGTTTTACGCGCTTGAAGGACCCCCACGAGCAACGGGGCCCCGTCAGGTTGTTGGTTTCTGGGTGGGTCAAGACTCCCGTGGCAAACCCACGGGCACACCCCCCTCCCTAGTCTTCCAAGTAAAACCTTAGGGGGGCCACTGGGGGGACGGGGATTTTTGAAGTGGACCCCGGGGTAGCCCAAGCACCCTTTGGGTCGGTCCCCAAAAAACAGCACCCCGGGTAAACCCGCAGTTCGGGAGGATCCTCTATCGGGCTGAAAAGAAGGGGGTTTCGACCCCTTTGGCCACTTTCCCCGTATCGCTGTCCCAAAGCCAGGGCGAGTTGAGCGCTGGTCCCAGGAGCCAGAACCCTTTTTTTGGGACCTAGCAAGTCCCGGAGAAGGAGGCTATTCCCTCTGGGATCAGCTCCCGAGCCGGGGGGGCCAAGACATCTCGTAGCCAGCTCGGTACGGGGAAACCCGCATTGAAGTCGCCCAAAACAATCGAATGTCTCCCCGGGGGGAAATCGTCTGCCAAATGGGGTTTTTGGCGTAGAACGCCTCTTTCAATGGGTTTTTATGTACTTGGGTAGGGCGAAAAAGAAATAAGAAAAAGAACCCAAAAGCAGCTTCAGTTCAATCCCATGATACCTCATCAACGGTGTCACCTCGACTCCCGCAGGCTAAAGTCGATGGAGAGGGCTATGGCTACCCCCTGGAGGTGGGACCACGCTGGGGCCCGACCAGTAGTAGGTGTAACCACCCCAGATCGTGCCCCTACCAGGTCTTCCCCCTCTGAGAGGCACCCACCTCAACTCCCATCGCTTCAATTCCGCGATAGCGAGGAACCGCTCACCCTCCGCAAGGCCCGGATGTTCCAACCCCCTACCTGGAAAGACGCTGAGGTTAAGCCCGGGGTCACTCCGGGGCCCCACCTCTGCCGCCCCGCCAAAACAGCCCCAAAAAAAGGGGGTTTTTGGGCGGTTGGGACCCCCTTCCCCCGGGGGGTTTCCCCCGAGGGTTTTCCCCCACAAGCTTCATGGGGGGTTTGGGCGCCTCCCGGGGCGCAGGGGGGACAAGTAACCCCTCTTCCCAATCCTGCGCCCCACTTTTCCCCCCCAGGGGGACCCACGCCTGCCTTACTTGCGGGGGAGGGACAACCCCCCTCCCCCGCATTTCCTTTTTCGGACGTTGCCAGGGGGGTCTTTTGGGGGGGAGGAGGACTGGCAAGGCCCCCCCTCCCCGGGGCCCGCCCCATTACCCCGGGGGCTAGGGGGCAGGAGGTACGTACCCAGAGCTTCCCCACGCCGGGGGCCATAATCCGACCTCTGGGGCCTCCTGCGTCGAGTCCCCCACAGTTTTACCCGGGGCCCGAAAGGCCCCCAGTTACCCATAGGGACGAGGAGGCACTGCAGAAGTCTTAATGAGGGAGAGGCTGGACCCTGGCGGGGGAGACTTAGCAAAAGTGCCCCCTTTTTTCGCACTGGGCTAGCCCGGGGGGGAAGTGCAAGCAGAAGGGTGCAAGCATTAACACTACTAGGCTACACACCATGCCCCATCACCCTGCACGTGAAAACCCACCATATATTATATAATATATATTATATATATTATATATATATAATTATATTATATATATATATTTTATATATATAAGAATATATAGAAAAATATAGAAATATATAGAAAAATAAAAAATATAGAAAAAATTTTAAAATTTTAGAAAAATAGAAAATATATGAAATATTAAAAAATATATTAAAATATATAATATAATATTTTATATATATATATATATAAATATCATATATAAATATCAATCAATATATATAATATATATATATAAATTAAAAATATATTATTTAATATTATATATATATTATAAATTAATATATATATATTTATTATATATTTATATATTAAAATATATAATATATATATTATAATATAAAATTTTATAAAAATATATCATTACTATTATCTATCTATCTATATATTATTATCTTCTATCTATCTATCTATTAAAATCATCTATCTATTATATATCTACATTATCTACTATAATCTATCTATCTATCTATCAAAAATATATCTTCTATATATTAATAATATAATAATTTATATATATATATATAATATATATATATATAGTATATATTACTATCTATCTATCTATTATATATATATATATATATAAATAAAATATATATATTAAAATATAAAAATATTATAAAAATAAAATTATAAAATTTTTTTTTTTTTATATTAATCATAAATTATATAATAAATTAAATATATATATTTTTTATTTAAAATATATTTATATAAAAAAAAAATAAAAAAAAATATATATATATATATATATATATATATATTAATTTTTATTACATATAAAATATTCTATCAATAAATATATTTATTAATATATATAATAATAAATATATATATATATAATCATAAATTTTAAAATTTTTTTAATATTTATATATTATATATTAATACAATATTTTAAAACTATATTATATTATATTATATTATTAATTTTATTATTTTCCTTATATTAAAAATATTATAATATTAAATATATTATATATATAATATATAATATATATATATATATAAATATATCATAATCTATAATCTATTATTAATATTATATATTAATTTTATATATTAATATTTATTTATTTATTTTTTATTTTTTTTTTTTATTTTTTTATTTAATTATTTTTAATTAAAAATTATATATATATATATATATATATATATAATATAATATATATATTTTTTATATTTTATATATTTATATCATATAATCATATATATATATTATTAATAATATATTATTATTTATATATATAATAAATATATAAATATAATTTTAATTTCTTTTTATTTATTATTTATTTATTTATTTTTTATTATTATAATATTATATATTAATTTTTTATTTTTTATTTTTTTGATATAAAATTTTTAAGAAAAAAAAAATAATAATTAGATAAAAATAATAATATAAAATAATATAATATATATATTATAATAAATAAAAAAAAAATATATATTATATTAATATAATAAAAATATAAATATATAATATATATATTGATAGTATATTATATATAATATATATAATAAATAATATATAATATAAAAAATATATTATATTTTAATAAAAATTTTTATAAAAATATATATTAAATATATATAATAAATTTTATAAAAATAATAAAAATAAATATATAAAAATATATTAAAAAATATATATATATTAATATATATATAATAATTATTATATTATATTTTTTTTATTATAAATAATTTATAATATTATATATTATATATATTTTATTATAATATATTATATATAATATAAATATACAATAATATTATAATTTTATTATATATATATATTATTTAAAATATAAAAATATAATATTATTATAATATATATAATATTTTATATCTATAAATTTTTATTATTTTATATTATTATTATTTTTATTATTATTTATATTTTTATTGAAAAAATAATTTATATATTATATTTTATATAATATATATATTATTATAAAATATATATATATATATATATATATATATTATAGATAAAATAATAAAAAATAAAATGTAATAAAAATTAAAAATTAATCTATTATCTATTATTATTATTATTAATTTTTATTTATTATTATTATTATAAAATTTTATATATAATTATTTGGGGATTATTAATATTTATATTTTAATATTAAAAATATATTATATATATATAAAATATATATTAATAAAATATATTATAATAAAGAAATAATAATAATATTTTAATATATATTATATATATTTTTTAATATATATATTTTATTTTATATATAATTATATATATTAAAATTTATATATATATAATATATATATAAATATAATATTAATTTATAAAAATATATAATAAAATTTTAAAAATAATTTTTTAAAAAAATTTAAAAATTTAAAAAATAATAATAAAATAAATAATATATTAGATATTATATTAATATTAAAAATTTTATAAAAAATATATATAATATATTAATATATATATATATATATATTATATTATTTAAAATTGATTTATATTCATAATTTAAATATATTATATATATATATTTAATTTAAATATATATAAAAATATATATATAATAATTTAATATTTTTATTTTAATAAAAATATCATCAAAAAATAAAAAAATAAATAATAAATATATATATTTTATTAAATTTTAAATAAAAAATAATTTTATAGATAGAAAGATAATAGAATATAGAATTTTATAATATATTAAAAATATATAAAAATTATATATAATTATAAATATTATATATATAAATATTATATATAATATTATGATAATGATATAAAATTTAAATTTTAAAAAAAAAATATTATATATAAATAATTAATATATATATATTATATTTAAATTAAAAATATTTTAAAAAAATAAAAAAATAAATAAAAAAAATAAAAATAAATTATATAAAAAAAATTTTATAATATATAGAAAAAGAAGTTTTATAATATGATTTTGATATTATATATTAATTTTATAAAATTTTATATATAATATATATATATATATATTTAATTATAAGAAAGTAGATATAAAATTTGATATAAAAAGATATAAAATAAAATTTATATATAATATATAAAAATATAAAATTTTAGAATATAATATATAATTTAAAAATTTTATATATATTTATATTTATTAAATAATTTTAAAATTATATAAATATAATATATTGATAAAATTTTTAAAATAATATATATATTTAATATATATAAATATAATATTTTTATAGAATATTTAAAGAAAAATATATATATATATAATATAATATATATATTTAATTTTTATCATATTATATATATATTTAAAATTTTTTAAAAATTTTTATATATAAAATATTTTTTTATTTTTATTTATTTATATAATTTTTATATTGTAATTAATATATTTAAATATATATAATAAATATATTTTAAATAAATAATAAAAAAAAATAAAAATAAATTATATTTTTTTATAATATATTATATATATAATTTAAAAATAATAAAAATAATAATTTCTTTTAAATTTATATATATATTTATTAAAATTTTAATATTAATATATATATATATATATATATTTTTTAATAATTATTTATATATAAATAAATAGATATAAATATAATTTTAATTTAAAAATTTTAATAAGAAAAAATTTATATTAAATATATAATATAAATTAAAAATTAATAGATTTAAAAGATTATAAAATATATATATATATTATATTATTATATAAAATATATAAATTATTTTATATTAAAATATTAGAGTAGATATAATTTTATAGATATTTATATAGAGATTTATTTTTTTATATATATATATAGATATATAATATAATAATATAAAATATTAAAATAATATAGAAAATAATAATAATAATAATAATATAATTAATATAATAAATGTAGATTTAAAAATGTAGAATATAATAATTTGATTTATAAATATATATATATATATATATATATATAAAATATATATATATAATAAATATTATTATATATAAAAATATATATTAATATATTTTATATATATAATTATATATTTATTTAATTATTATTTATTATTGATTGATTTTATTTTATATGTAAATTTAAATATATATAATTAATAAATATTATATATTTTTTTTTTAATATTTATATTTTAAAAATTTTATTATTTTATATTTTATATATTTATATTTTATATTTTTTATTTTTTTTTATATATTTTAATTTTTAAAAATATATTTATATTATATATAATATAAATATAAAATATTAAAATATATATATATATAATATATATTTTAATATTTTTAATTTTTTAACATTTTATAATATTTAATGGATTTTTTGTTATTATTAATAAAAAAATTGATAATTTATAAGTCTATATTAAGAATTTGAGTGTTTTACCTATTAAATTTATTTCCCCCAAATTTTTTAAAAAAAATAATTATATTAAGTTTTTAGTAAATGTAGATTAAGGGGGGGGGGAGGGGTTTATTTAAAATATCTAATAAAAGGGAAATCTAGGGTTTTTTCCCCCCCCCGATAAATTTGGGGTAGGGGAAATGTAGATTGGGAAAGATTATTGTGTGGGGGGGGGAAAATGAAGTTGTGGGGGGGAAAAATGGGGAAAAGGGGTGGGGTAAAATGGGACCCCCTTTATTTTTTTAATTATTATTAATATTTTATATTAAATTTTCCCGGGTTTATCCTATCCAATAACATATTATTTTTAAATAGAAATTAATATTTTTTAATATATTAATTAATAGGGTTGATAATTCCATATTAGGGTATATAATTTATATATTCATTAATAAATCTTTTTTTTTTTTATTTTTATATTAAAATTCTAAAATTTTAAATTCCCCCCCCCCATTTCAAATAGTTTCCTTTTTTTGGGGGGTTCAATCTATGGCTTTTAAATTTTCCCCCCTTGGGGGTATAACAAATATTTCCCTTTTTATAAAAAAAATTTTTTAATTTAATATTTTGGTGGGGTTAAGGGCCAGGGGTGAAATTTTTTGAGCGATGGGTGTGGGGTTTTGGAGGTAGTTCTTTCCCCCCTGGGCCTTTCTCCCTGCGGGCCCCTTTAAAAACCCCTCCCCCCCAGTGGCAAAGGGCACTTCGCAAAAAGTTCCCCTTTTCCCCGGGTCCACCACTCCAAAAAAAAACCCCGGCCCCGTTTCTCGTGGGGCCCCTTAGGGTAAACTGGACTCGGTCCCAGGCTAAAACGGGGAAAAAACCCCGGAGCAAGAGGCCCGGGGGGGGGTTTCCAACCGGTGTGGAACAGTCTGCTCGTCCATTGCTAGGGGCCCCCTGGGAAGGGGGCGGCCTCGGGGAGGTGGGCCTTTTTTTTAAAAATTCCCCCCCTCCAACCCAGAAAAAGAACCCCCCCTCCCCCAAAGCGAAGTAAATGGAAAAATTTGGGGGGGAGGGGTGGTTTTTTTGTCCTCCCCCAACAGTTAGCTTGGTTTGCGAGGCATTTTCCGGGGCCCCCCCAATACGAGGAAACCCCCCCCGAGGAGGGGCCACCAACTGAAGGTTTGGGGGGGAAACCCCGGGAAACCCCACAAAGGAAGGCCGCCCACACCTGGGCCGAAACCCCATGGGGCCCGGCCCGGGGCGGAATCCTGAACCCCAATGACCTTTCCCGAGGTTTAACCCGCGTGATTTTTGTGGGCTTGGAAAACGGCCTCAAAAATTTACTCTGCATGGGGGGAAAGATGGGGTTGAGGTGGGGTTCCCCAAAGGGTTTTAAAAAGCCCATGGGACGAAAAATCGTGTGGGTGGGGGAAATTAACTTCCCCCTTTTAATTCAGGGGGGAGGCAAGGGCCTTTCCGCACCCCCTTTTACACTTGAGGACTGGAAAAATTTTGGGGCGGGCTCTAGAATCGTAAGCAAAACAAGGCAAAAAACCCCCACTTTGCCGACGATTTTCCCCCGAGCTTGGGGATTGTTCTTGGGGCTTTCAATGGGGGGTACCGGCCCGGAAAAACCGAAGGCTTTGGGGGGGTTTTGGGGGAAGTTGTCGCCATGCTTCGGGGGGGCGGAATCCAGAAAGAAACCTTCGGAACTTTGGGGGTCCCAGAATGAAGGGATTCTGGAACGGACCCCGCTCCCAACGGCTTTTTGGGATTGGTACCAGCGAACCGGGTTTTCAAGGGATACCCATTTTGTCAGGGAAGCGAAAGGAGTTCCAGGCCGGGTTTCCGAGTTTTTAAAAATCCGCCGACATGGGGGTTGGCGGCCCCTTCCAACCCGGTTTTCCCTAGTGGCATGGGCCGTTTTCATTGGGGGCCCCAAATAGGAGGAAGGTCCCTGGCGCCCGCCCCTCTTGCCCTCGGAAACCCAGGAACCGTGGGCCCAAAATTGTTTGGGGGAGCCTCAAGCGCGGGGAAACTAGAGTGGGCCTTGCTGCCGGAACTCCCTCGGGGACCCCGGTGGGCAAGGGGGATCGGCCGCGCCCCCGTGGGGTAGCCCCTGTGAGAAGGAAGAAAATTTTTAAAAAAATTTATAATAAATTTTTAAAATTTTAAATAAAAATAAATTTTTAATTAAATTATATAATAAAATAATTAATATTTTTTAATTTGAAAATAATTTAATTAATATAATATTATTATTTAAAAAATTTAAAAAAATTTAATAAAATTATATTAAATTAAATAAAAAAATTAATAATATTTTAATTAATAAAATTTAAATTTTTAAAATAAATTAGAAAACAAAAAATATTTATTATATATTATATATATAAATTTATATATATAATATATTTTTTTTTATTTTTTATTGATGATATTTTTTAGTAATTAAATATATATATATATTTTAATAATATATATATTAATATATATATATATATATATAATTTTATTTTAATTTAATATATTTTATTTTAAAATTTATATATATTTTATAATATATTTTTTAATTTTAATATTATATATTATTAATTATATATTATATATATATATTATATATATAATATTTTACATTTATGAACGATATCTACAAGTAATGTTAGCATCATGTCATATGTGTGATTGGAACAACAAAAAGTACAAGAAGGGCCACCTACATGTGGCTGAAACCCCAAGCCACCCTGTTGTGTAGATGTGATACTCCATGAAACAGTCCAAGATGGGTTTAAAATAATCATAGGGTATTTTTCCTGAAAAAATTTAAAAAGATTTTAAAGAGAACTCTTTTTAAAACCCCCTTTACCCCTGTTTCCCGGGAAGGCACTTTATTTATTTAAATTTCCTTTTAATATTCCCCTTATTATAAGTTAGCAACTTAGCATTACACAAAGAATGTTTTTTATTAAAAAAAAAAAAAAAAAAAAAAAAAAAAAAAAAAAAAAATTATATATAATTAATTATATATATATATATATATATATTATTATATATAATATTAATATAATAATTATATATATATATATATATTATATAAAATTTTATTATATATAATTATAAATATATAAAATATATTGAAAAATAAACAATAGTAGATTAGATTAGAAACTAACAATATACCCTTTATTCCTTTACTGTTTTAAAACAAAATAAAATATTTTTATCAGGTTAATTTTAACAACACAACAAACCCAAAAAACTTTAAAAAAAATTAATGTTAGGCCCCCTGCAAGGTTTTTTTTTTTTTTTTTCTATCCCTCTTACTTTTGGGCCCCGGGGGGAGGGGGCCCCCCCAAAAAATCCTTCCCCCTTTTACCCGGGTTTTCCCTTCCGGCCCCCAATTTTTTTTTCCCCCCTCCTGGGCCCAAA
>NC_051391.1:57621030-57626030 GCF_015228065.2 Penaeus monodon
AGAAAAGGAGGAGAGAGAGAGAGAGGGGGAGAGAGAGAAAAGAGGGTTTTTGCATTTGGAAAACATAGGGGGAAAATAACAGTGAACTCCTTGATTTTATATACGGGGTTTTCAGTTTGAAAACTAGTTCATAACTGCTTTCCTAGACACTATTACTGAGGAAAAATTCATAAAACCATGAAATAAAGATGTGAATTATGGCAGTAGATAAGTTCTTGAATTAATTATTAAACGGATAACTAGAGTTATGGAAAAAAACTTTTGGGGAATATAACTTAAAATAGGGCCCAAGATGCTATTTTTTTTGTGGAAGGCAGATTTTAAAAAGATTTACGGGTTTTTTTGAAATAGTTTGCAAAAATAATTTTCATTTTTTTAATGCCCCCATTCTCTGAAAATTTTATTCTTTTGTTGATTTTTTTTAAAAATGCCCAAAACCCCTTTTTCTTAAAAAGGGAAATGGCATTATTGGATTTCATTTTCCACCAAATTTGCAAAGGTCACTTTTTTTTTTCTTTTAAAACGGGGAAAACCCTGGAAAAATTTCACCTTTTTTCCATCTCCAGAAGTAAAAATACCATTTAACAGAAAATCTCTAAAATACCATTTAACAGAAAAGCTGCTTAACTTTTAGTCAAAAGTCCTTTCTGGAAGCCTAGACAGAGACAGAAAGAGAAACCCAATTTCCTTTTTTGAAATTACCGGGGTGGTTTATCGCATTTTCCCCAACTTGGAGGGTGAGTCATGTTTCTCCGCCGCAGTTCTTTGGGCTAAAAATCCTCAGTGCATTCAGGTCAGAGACAAGATGCCTGCAAAGGATTTTTTAAAAATATATATTATTCCTGGATTTGTACCAAATCCAAGTAGGTATCACAACTACAAAAATATCAAAAAGAAATTATTAATTATTTTAAAAAATTATAAACAATACATAAAATAATTTTTTATCCCTTTTTTTTAATTAAGTTTTTTACATCAATGGGGGAAAACCCCCTGAGGGTTGTGCAAATCTCTTGGAGGGTAATTAGAATCACTGGGAATTTATGAAGGGGCTTTTGCATTATTTCCATCAGTAAACGGGTGTAGAATGTACCATCCATGACTGGAAGAACACCAGCTCTAGGGAGGACACTATTTCCACAGGGTTTATTACAGAAAACTGAATTTAGAAGAAAAAAAAAAAAAAAAAAAAGAAAAAAAAAAAACACTGATTATACACTGCTTAGAGAGATGATACACAGTCTGTGCAAGAAAAGCATTCTATTACCATCTTGATACAGTATATATAAAATGACAAATACTGATATTGGAAAATGGGGAAAAAAGTAAAAATTTTTATGCAGAGAGAGAGATAATAAAATTGCAAAAGGGAGGGAGGGAAGGAGTCTCGTCACACATCCCTGGGCCATCCCTGGGTAGTGAACCAACAGGACCCAAAGGGGACTGTCTATCAATAAAACCTAAAGAATTTTCCATCTTTTTGCCCCTAAAAAGAGAACAAGCAAAAAACTGCAGAGAGCATTTTTCTCCAGTTATTTCAGTTCTCTGAGTTATCCCTCAGGTGAATCATGCCCTTTTAGAAAACCCGGGGAAAATTTTTTTAAAAAAATATTTTTTAAGCATAAAAAGCTTTCTCAAAAACTGAAAATAACATAAAAAAAAAAAAAAACTAATCTTCACCACCACACAGCTGTCTTCCAAGTCACTTAGCCCCCTTTGCTTAAAAAAAAAATTTAAAACTGAGAAGGGAAAAATTTTAAAAGGGGGTCAAATTTTTTTTTTATCTTTTCTTTTTTTTACAATTCATTTTGTTAAACATGAAAATAAGGCTCAAAATGTCTACTATGATATGAAACTTGTGGCAATCTGATTGTTGGTTTGGTAATAATTTGGTATATAACCCATATTTTAGTGATAATAATATGAAAACTAATAATATACATCAGTAATACTTATGGGGGGACCACTTGGCTCATTTGGAAGTTACCCTATACCATTTTTGTTCCATGTAATGGTTTCCACCTATACTAATTGGCAATATACCATGTACCAAATATTGACAAAACTCATTAACCCTTTGCCGACGGGTGGCATGTACCCATCCTGGCATGGGGGCCCCATTTCCGGGGCACGTACGCACACCCAAAAGTGTATGTAGGGAAAATTTTTTTTTTTTTTTAAAATACGGAAAAGATTTTTTTTTCTGCCAGTGAAAGTGTGATTAAGTTGGTTTTAACACTTTCTTTTTTTTTCCATCAACAACACAACAACACAAACCCAAAACAAAAAAAAAAAAAACTACGTTTTTTCAACCCATGATCCCGCCCCCTGCTTTTTTTTCAGACTATAACTGAATAATGATCAACTATGGAGTCTTTGACAAAAAAAAATTCCCTTTCATCTCGATTTACGGGAAATTTGGGGAAAAGTAAGACTTTAGAAAATAATGAAAACTAAAAATACAACAACTTCGTAGTATTGCGAAAAAAACAGAGGGGATGGGGTTTAAAAATGGCATAGTGGTTCGCATGCTAGGGCGACGTATAACCCCCGGCAGCGAGGCCACGGCCTCTATGAATACTACCCGTTGGAAAAGGGTTAAATATGAGTGGCTTTAGGATCCACTGGAAGGGACTTTAAAATCAGTGATAAACCTGGAACAGTCTATGATTCATAGAGGATTTTCCATGCTTGAACATGTACAAAACTGCCCTTAACTTAATTTTCACTATGGGGGGCCATGCCTTGCATATCGCAAGGGAAGGGGTATGATCAAATTTTTGAGAAGACCTACGTAAGCTTTCCTACTGCAACGCGAAGGTTATAGTTCTTGTCAAGGGCAGTGTTGAAGGCACCTGTGTCACCATCAGGAAGGCTTGAGAACTGCAGCTTCCCGATGGCCAAACGCAGCTCCTCATTCTCTACGATGAGCCGATTTATGCGCTCTCGTAGGTCTCTTGCATGTTTCCCATCCTTGCCTGTGACTAGGTGATGTTGGAAAATGCCTTGACGTGGTTATTTGGCAATTTACTTGCAATTCAGTTGTGAAAAAATATCCAAAAAATTACAAAAGGGAAACCCAAAAGCAAAAATAGTACAAACATATAAAAAAAAAAAATTATGTTGATTATATAAAAAACTCTGTAAGTTAATCTAAAAAATAGTAATAACAATGCTCACTCTTGAAGGGTGTGACGTTTTCCTGTTGAAGGCGTGAAATTTCCAACTCTAGATTCCCATTCTCTTGGTTCATCTTCTCAATGACTGGGGTTAAGGGCGGTAAAAACATGAAAAAATTGTAATCTTATTATATCTCATTTTCAATGCTAAGTATGTATTGAATGAGCCTGTATACATCCACAAAAAAAATTGATTGAGAAAATTGGAGAATCATTTCCAATTCCAAATACTGTGATTGGAATTACTTAATAAGAACAGAAAAAAAGGAAACTCAAGACAAAACCCCAAAAAAAATTCTTTTTTTCTGATTTCTTAAAGTAATAACTTGTCTTCCCAAAACAAAAAACTCCCCTTTAAAATTTTTTTTTACCTATTCTCAAGTCTTCTATGTTTTCTGCTCAAAAAATGGGGCACCAGGGGCTTTTGGCGGGATGCATTAGCACTTCTGCAGTACATAACTGGTCTAAACAGTTTTAAGAAAATCTTTGTTGTCCCTACTATTTTCCTTGTTGTTATACATTATATCACTATCAATAATTTACCATTGTTATTTTTTTCTATCGACTAGACATTTGTTGGACATTTATGCATTCATATCTAAAAGTAGTTCCAATGGAGAGCAGTGGTGAGGGGTGGGGGGGGGGGGAAAAGCCTCCCTGTTCCCATGGTCAGGGAAATTACTTGGCATTTACTTTTTCATATCCAGACTTCATACATGATACACACACACACACACACACACACACAAAACCACAACACACACCACACAAAAACCCACACACACACACACACACCACAAAAAAAAATTATATATATTTTATATATATTTATATTTTTATAATATTATATATATATATATAATATATTTATATATGCATTACTATAAAATATATATATAAATATATATTTTATTAATCATATATTATAAAATTAAATATATATAATTTTTAATATATATATATTATATATTATAATTATAAAATGTGAAATAAAATATTTATATATAAATATATTAAAATTTTTATATTAATATATATATATATAATATATATATTTTAATTATATATATATATATATTTTTATATATATACATATATTTCTATCTATATCTATATATTACATATAAAAAATATATATATATATGTATTATATATTATTATATTTTAATTATATATCTATTATTTATGTTTATTTTAATATATTTTTATAATATATTTTAATATATATATATATTATATATATTATATATATATATATAAATTTTTATACATAAAATTATGTATTTTATATTGTATATATATAATATATTTTATATATTAATTTTATATACATATATTATATGTATTGTTTTGTTATATATTATAATTTATTATCTATTTTATTTTTAATTATTATAGTTTATTATTATATCTCATTTATATAATTATTATTTATTATATATATATACATATATATATATGTGGGTGCTTCACTCAGGGTGATGTGAAGCGATGGTGGGTAGCCTAGATAGTTTTAAAAGTGCTTGCATGCCTTCTCGCTTGCAGCTTCCCCCCCGGGCTACCCAGGGGAAAAAGGGAGCGCTTCTGCAAAAGTCTCCCCTGCCAGGTCACAGCCCTCCATCTTAAGACTTCTCAGTGCCCCCCTCGGGGCCCCCCATGGGTAACGGGGTACCTTGCGGTCCCGGGCAAAATCTGGGGGGTTTCTGGGAGCAGCAGGAGGCCCCAAGGTCGGATTTATGGCCCCCCGGCGTGGGGACACGCTCGGGTTTTCGTCCCAAACTCCTGCCCCCTAGCCACCCGGGGGGAAATGGGGCGGCTCGG
>NC_051391.1:57631030-57636003 GCF_015228065.2 Penaeus monodon
AAAATGCATAAAGAGCCCCACAATGACCCCCCAAGGACTCAGATAGGATGGCACATCGTCGGCAAAGTCAAGGTCCGAGACCTTAATATTGCCTAGTGTTGCTCCCCTGATTTTGGGGCTAGTAGCTCTGCCCATTCCCCAGCCCATGCAATGTTGAAAAGTGAGGGTGAAAGGACACGCCTTGCCTCACCCCTAAATTAACGGGGAAAATTTCGACATACCCCACCACCTTTACAGCATTTTCATACCAGTATAAGGTTTCTATCAGGCCAATAATCGTGTTGGAATTTCCCCCTGACCTCGGGATCTCCCATCGTTTCCCCCTGCCCCGATAAAAAGCCTTCTTGAGGTCGTGTAGGCTGAAAGAAACCCCCACGCCAAACTCACGACGGCTTTTCACAATTCTCGAAGCGCTAGATACGGTCTTTTTGTGGACTTGCCAGGATAAATCCAGACTGCCCCGGGTCTCTGGTGCCTCAGTGTGTTGGGGATCCGTTTCAGAAATGTGGGCAGAACCTTGCCGGGTATGCTGAGCATTGAAATCCACGGAAAATTCTACAGTCCCCATCCCCTTTTCCCCTTCCAAGAGGGATGACCACGCCCCTCACAGGTCGGGGGGAATGGTCCCAACTGCCAAATGGCAGCGGGACTGTATGCGGGCCCCAGCCATAGGTTCACCCCCAGCCTTTAGCGTTCGCAGGGATATCACAATGCCTGCAGCTTTCCCCCATCTTCGTTTGGGAAATCGCCAGCCTAACCTCTTTTTATGGTAGGGGGTTTCCCTTTGCTGATGGGTGGGTCCGGCACAGGCACTGAGACATCGCTTGCACCCAAAGCTAACTTTTGGAGGGTCCACCGGGTACAACTGTTTCAAATACTCACCCACGTTCACAACCCCCAACTGATCTGAATGTCCGTCCATCCGCTGATCGGACTGCAGTCATCTGTGGGGAGGGCTTGGGGTTCATTTTTTCTCAGGCTTGGTAGCGGGGCAAGGTCATTTCCAAGAAATGGCCTTCGACCTCCTCACAAGATTCCTTAACTGTTCCTTGCCCCCTTCTCAGCATGTCCGCCCCCTACGCCCAGGGAAACGACGCAAGCTTGTTTCCCCCTTCAGCCGACCCTTGCGACACGCTTCAGTGGCCTCAAATGCTCCAGGGAAGTATTCTCCCTTGCCCTTTGGGCGTACCCCAAGGGACTCCAGCTGCTTCGAGTGTTATGCGTTGAAGGACTCCCACAGAGCAAATGGGGCCATCAGGTTGTTGGTTTTTTGTGATGGGCGAGACTGCCGTGGGGCCCCGGGACCCCCTCCTCCCTATCTTCCGTGAAAAACCCTTTGGGTGGCCACTGGAGGGACGGGGATTTTGAAAATGGACCCGCGGGGGAGCCCAAACAGCCTATGGTCGGTGCCCAGAACTCAGCACCCGGTAAACCCTGCGTTCTGGAGGATCCTCCACGCGTGCTGACAAGAAGTGGTCGTCTCCTTGGCCCCACACCCCTACGCTTACCAAGTCCCGCGATGCGAGTTGGGGCGCTGGTCCCGGAGCCAGAATCCTATTTTCTGGGACCTGCAAAGTCCCCGGGGAAGGAGGCTATTTTCGCTGCTGGATCAGCTCCCCACCATGGGGGCCGACGACATCTCGAGCCCGCCGGTCACAGCCGGATCCGCATTGAAGTCGCCCGAACTGCGAAAGTCTCGCCGGGGCAATTGTCTGCCACAGATCGAGTTTAGCGGAACGCCTCTTTCCACGTTTTTTTTGTACACGGTAGGGGCGTATACAGCATAAGAGACAAGAAGCCAAAAGCATGCTTCGTTCAATGCCATGAACCCTCATCAACCGGTGTCACCCCGACTACCGCAGGCTGAAATCGACTGGAGATGGCTATGGCTACACCCGGAGGTGGGGTGACCATCACTGCGCCCCCCAGATAGGGGTAACCACCCCCACTATCTGCCGCTCCAGGTCTTCTCACCTCTGGAGGGCACCCCCCTCAACTCCCGTCGCTTCAATTTCCCGCGATAGCAGAGGGGAACCCTCATCCTGGGGGGAAGGACCGGGTGTTCCAAGCGCCTACCCGAAAGCACGCCTGACGTTAAGCCCCGGTGGTCACTCCGGGTGCACGCCACCTCTGCCCCCCCGCCCCCACGCCCCAAAAAAAGGGGTCGGGAGGCTGTGGGACCGCCTTCCACTTGGGTTCCCGAGGGGTTTTTCCCCCCCAAGCTTTAGGTGGGGTTGGCGCCTGCCGGGCGCGGGGGGACAAGTAACTCTCGTTCCAACCTGCGCCCCCACTTTGCCCCCCCAGCGGGCCCCAGCCCGCCTTACTTTCTGGGGGGGAGGGGCAAAACCCCCTCCCCCCACCATTTTC
This sequence comes from Penaeus monodon, assembly GCF_015228065.2. Taxonomy (NCBI): domain Eukaryota; kingdom Metazoa; phylum Arthropoda; class Malacostraca; order Decapoda; family Penaeidae; genus Penaeus; species Penaeus monodon. Next base: position 57,633,398 of record NC_051391.1, read on the forward strand.
CCTTTCTTCGGACGTTGCCAAGGGGCATTTGGGGGGGGAGGACTGGCAAGGCCCACCTCCCCCGAGCCGCCCCCTTACCCCAGGGTGGCTAGGGGGGAGGAGTTGGTACAACCAGAGCGTGTCCCACGCCCGGGGGGCCCTAACTCCGTACCCCTGGGGGCCTCCTGCTCTCCCGGGTCCCCCACGATTTAGCCTGGGGCCGCAAGGTACCCAGTTACCCTGGGGGGCCACGGGAGGCACTGCGAAGTCTTTAAAGATGGAGAGGGTGTGACCTGGCGGGGAGACTTTTCAGAAGCGCTCCCTTTTTCGCCTGGGCTACCAGGGTGGAAGCTGCAAGCGGAAAGGGAGCAAGCACTTAAAACCATCTAGCTACCACACCATCGCTTTACATCACCATGCCTGAACCCCCATATATTATTATATATTTATATATATAATATATATATATAATATATATATATATATAAATACAAAAATACATATTTTAAAATATGTTAATATATATAATATATATAATATATATATATATATAAAATATATCATATATACATAATTAATATGTTATATATTTTATTATATATAAAATTATTATATTTTACATTATTATATCCTAATATATTAAATTATTAATTTTTATATTTTAAAATTTTTAAAATTTTAATTATATTATTATTTATCCTTATCTAAAAAATATAACCCCCATTATATAAAAATTTTACTATATATTACATATATATAAATCATAACTTTCCTTAACTTATAATATATAATTTTATATATTATATATATATATATATATAAAACTATATACATATATATAATACATATAAAAATATATTATAATATATTTTTTATATCTATATATATATCTTTATTTTAAAATATATTATATATATATATAATTTTATATTATATATTATTTTATAATAATATATTATCTTATCATTTTCATATATATATATATATAATATATATATATATATATATTATATAATATTATACACATATGTATATATAATAATTATTACTTATATAAATATATATTTATATATATTTATATATTATATATTAAATTTTAAGTATATTTATATATGAAAAAATATGTATATTTTTATAAATAATTTATTAATTAAATATATATTTAAAATATATATATTTTAATATATATTTTATATATATATATATATTATATATATATATTAATTTCAATATATTAAATATATTTATATATATTATATTTATTATATTTTATATATAAAAAATTTTTTATATATATATTTTTAATTTTAATATTAATAATAAAATTATTTTTTTTTTTTTTTTTTTTTTTTTTTTTTTTTTGTGTGTGTGGTGTGTGGTGTGGGTGTGTGTGTGTGTGTGTGTGGTGGGTTTTGTTGGGGGTTTTGGTTGGGGTTTTGGGTAATTTTGGCCTGGGAAAAAGTTCCAAACCCCACCATACAGGGGCTTTTCCCCCCCCCCCCCCCCCGGGGAAATATTTTAGATATGAATGCATAAATGTCCAACAAATGTCTAGTCGATAGAAAAAAATAACAATGGTAAATTATTGATAGTGATATAATGTATAACAACAAGGAAAATAGTAGGGACAACAAAGATTTTCTTAAAACTGTTTAGACCAGTTATGTACTGCAGAAGTGCTAATGTCATCCCAGCACAAAAGCCAGCTGGTGCCATCATTTATTTTAGGCAAAATACATGAGACTTTGAATGGGGGTAAAAAATTTAAGGGAGTTTTTTTTTGGCAAGACAAGTTTATTACTTTAAGAAATCAGAAAAAAAAGTAATTTATTTGGGCTTATGTCTTGAGTTTCCTTTTTTTCTGTTCTTATTAAGTAATTCCAATCACAGTATTTGGAATTGGAAATGATTCTCAAATTTTCTCAATCAATTTTTTTTGTGGATGTATACAGGCTCATTCAATACATACTTAGCATTGATAATGAGATATAATTAAGATTACTAATTTTTCATGATTTACCGCCCTCTTCAACCAGCTCATTGAGAAGATGAACCAAGAGAATGGGAATCTAGAGTTGGAAATTTCACGCCTTCAACAGGAAAACGTCCCCCTTCAAAAGTGACATTGTTTTATATTTTTTTTATTTTAAATTACGAGTTTTTTTTTTATATCAACATAATTTTTTTTTTTTATATGTTTGTACTATTATTGTTGCATTTGGTTCCCTTGTAATGTTTGGATATTGTTTCTACAACATGAATTGCAAGTAAATTGCCAAATAACCACGTCAAGGCATTTTCCAACATCACCTAGTCACAGGCAAGGATGGGAAACATGCAAGAGACCTACGAGAGCGCATAAATCGGCTCATCGTAGAGAATGAGGAGCTGCGTTTGGCCATCGGGAAGCTGCAGTTCTCAAGCCTTCCTGATGGTGACACAGGTGCCTTCAACACTGCCCTTGACAAGAACTATAACCTTCGCGTTGCAGTAGGAAAGCTTACGTAGGTCTTCTCAAAAATTTGATCATACCCCTTCCCTTGCGATATGCAAGGCATGGCCCCCCATAGTGAAAATTAAGTTAAGGGCAGTTTTGTACATGTTCAAGCATGGAAAATAATCCTTTT
>NC_051391.1:57641103-57661051 GCF_015228065.2 Penaeus monodon
GTGTGGTGTACAGGACCTCAGACAACGAGGCCCACACTTTCTACAACCATTATATTACATTATGGACAATATATTATCATGTTCCTCTCATTCATTATCATGGGGGGAGGGGGAGTGCCTCCTTCACAAAGGCACAGTTTCTAGTCACATTTTCTTTCCTTGTTTTTTTTTTCTTTCTTTTCTTTTTTTTTTCTTTTTTTTGTGTGTGTGAATGCCACCTAGATCGGCCACAGTGCAGCAGGGAGGCCCTTAAAAGCAGTCCCTCACTGCACTGCAGGAAACATGTTTTAAAGGCTTAATAACTGGCTACCATAAGAAATTTGCCACAGAGTGACTTTCCTGTGTCTGAGCTTCCTTTCAGGCAGTCTATGTCAGCTCCCCAATGGCTGATTCCTTTTTATTTCTCTCATTCTATTTTCTTTTATTTCCCTTTACACTGGCTACCTTTTTGCCAGTAACCTTAAGTAACAAGTTGATATTTTTGCCAATACTTAATGTTTAGGAACTTGGCCCTGTCAGAGGGGCACTCCAATAGATGACTAAGTACACTCTGAGGAGGAGTGAGCCCGAGACTTTTCTCACACATGGAGGCCTATTACGGACACCAAGGCCAATCTCAGGTTTACCTAGGCCTATCTCAGACACCAGGGTGTTGTCAACATGCTGTCATTACACTGTTGTCAGACTCTGGAACCACGTAACAGCAGCTTAGTACTGCAAACCCACTGCGGTACAGAGGACAGACAACTGACAATGAAGATCATCTTAACAAGAACAGTCCCCTACATTGCAGGATCTTTATAGTGAGCATTCAAAAAAATATACATTATATATATATATATACATTTATATATATATGTAATATATATGTTATATATATATATATATATATATATATATATATATATATATATATATATATATGACAGGAAGAGCATACTCCTACAATGACAGTGTCATTATAGTGCCATATAAGACTGGTCTATAGGAGCAGTTGAGCAAACAATGGCTAACGAATTGTCAGTACACAGATATATTGCAACTTCATGAACTCTTAACATACACAACTAAAACTGGATAACAGATTGTTTGTGACACTGCTGTGCATGAACAGCATACTGACAGCAACCTCGGGAACCATGGCAAAAATTTGTGCACAGGGTCGTGTGTCTTGTGAAAGTCTGTTGCAGTTTTGCATGAACGCATGCACACACACTACAATTCTAGGGCCACAGCGGCCAAGCTTCCACTGTCAATTTTCTTGGAAAAAAATATGCACTTTGTCACTATATTTGTTTTTCTCGTCTCATTTTCTCCATCTTCTTTCCTTCCATTTTCACTGTTGAAAACTTCACTTCTTACTGGCTGCACTTAAATTGCAAGACCATTGCAATCCTAGAACTGTGATGTGTGGATGCAAATCCTTCAGCAGGAAGTCTAGATGTCATGAGGGATGGAAGCGTCTTCTTGGTCATCATCAACATCTCTTTCAAAAATGAAGAGCAGTTCATACGAAAGTGTCAAAATATGGCACTGGTTTAGGAGGGAAGGTTTGGGGTCAGTAGAATCAGTTGAGAGAGGAGTCATACTGTCTGTCTGTCTGTCTCGGTCTTTGTGTGTCGGTCTACCTGTGGAAACTGTTGAGGTCAAACCAGTCAAAGTCAAAAAAATCAAAAGATTTCTTTATTCACTTATTTATGTAAATAATCACTGAGCAAATAAATAGGTTACTTCATTTCTTAAAAATTATGGAAACTGGTACTTTTAGAGATAAGAACTTTATCCTTTTTCCTTTTTTTCTTAGTTTTTCTCCAAAGACTTTTTACAGACAAACCAAAAAGAAATTTGAATGTGTTGCAAAGTTCCAGCCAAATTCAGCTTTCACTTGCAAACACAGACATTGCAAGTCAGATTTCCTCCAAATTCAATATTAAACTACTAAAAGATTAGATGAAATACCAAACCTGATCACAATCATAAGGTTTAAAATAACTGCAAAACAATGATTATATATTGTATCTTAACCAAGTCGAAAAGGAAGGAAGAAGAAAAAACATATGAAGAAAGTAAGAGAGATGCAGAGCAGAAAAACGAGAGAGAATGTGAGGAACAGAGGGAAAGCAGGGATGAAATCAAACCATCCCTGAAGGATGAGGGAAGAGGGGAAAAATGAAGCAACAAGGTGGGGCATCACAGAAAAGGGGAAAAAAATAAAACCTCAGAAATATGAAAGAGAAACAAAAAACTGGGAAGATTGGATAGGACAAGATATACAACAGGAACTGCATGCCAGGTTGGGGCCAATTCAATCATCTTCACCATTATTAATACTAATAATGCCAATGATACTGATAATATTATTGATCTTCTCATCATTAATTACAATATTATTATTAATACTCATAACAGTATCAATAATATTAATAATAATTATTATAATATTACTATTTGAAGAACAACAACAACAACAACACAGCAAATAATGATGATGATGATGATGATAATAATAATGATGATAATAATGATAATAATAATAATAATAATAATAATAATAATAATAATAATAATAATAAAATAATAATAACAATAACAATAATAGTAATAATAATAATAACAATAATAACAATAATAATAATAACAATAACAACAACAATAACAATAACAATAATAATAATAATAAAAAAAAAAAAAATAATAATAATAATAATAATATCAATAACAATAATATTAATGATTATAATAATCCCAATAATAATATCAATAATACTAATCATTATTATCATCATAAAAAAAATTAGACAAATAACAATGATAAGAAACTGTAAAAAAATAATATGTTATGTTGATGATAATATCAACAATAATGATGATAATATATAATAATGGTGCAACAAGTTTGACAATAATGTAACAAAAATAATGATTATTTTTTTTATATTGTCATTACTCTTTTATCATTAGCATCATTACGATCATTTTTATCACATTATTACAATTTCCTTTATTATCAATTTCATTTCCACTTCTATTATTTCAATTATTATTACTATTATTCTATTACTATTATATCATTATTATTACCATTATATCATTATTACCATTATCATCATGACCATAAGAGCATAATCATTATCATCATTATTATCACTGTCATATTACTTCTACTATTATTATCATAAAAAATATCATCCTTCTATTGTCATTATTATTACCTTCGTCATCATGACATCATCCTCAATTTCATTATCATTATTACCTTTATCATCATAGCATAATCATTATCATCATCATTATTACAATTCTCATCAATATTATTACTACTACTATTATATCACTTATCAATATTAATAAAATTAACATTATTCTATTGTCATTATTATTATCTTCGTCATCATCATCAATCATCCACATTATCATTATCATTATTATTACTATCATCATTATTGCTGTTATCATTATTAATATCATCATTATCAATATTAATTTTTATTATTACTTTTGTCATCATCATTATTAATATCATCAATATTAATACCATAAATGTAACTATTAATATCAAGACAATCATTCTAATTATCATTATTATAACCATAATGATGATAGTGGTAATGATGATAATGATAATAAATGATGATGATGATAAAAAAAATGATGGTAATAATGATGATGATGATATCTACAATTATACAAAAAAAAAAAAAAAAAAAATGATGGTGATGGTAAAGATAAATACGGTTATTAATGTTGTTATTATTTTCATGATAACAGTAACAACAACAACAACAATAATAATAATATTAATAATAATAATTATAATAATTATTATAATAATAATAATTGTTATCATTATCATGATCATTAAGAGCTTACAAACAATAACCAAATACAAGACAGTAACAAAAAAAAAGAAAAGAAAATAACAATGAGCTTTTGAACAACAGCTGGAAAGATTTCAAGGAAGAACAAGATGGTTACATGGTGAAAAGATGCTGAAAAAGGGGAAATAATAACAAAGAATGTAGCAGACCGATAACAGAAAATTATATATATGTATATATATATATATATATATATATATGTATATATACATGTATATATATACATGCATACATACATGTATATATATAAATATATATATATATATATATATATATATATATATATATATATATATATATATATATAATATATATATATATATATATAATATATAATATAATATATTATATATATATATATATATATTAAATATATTATATATATATATATATATATATATAATATTATATATATCATATATATATATATATAGATATATATATAGATAGATAGATATATATACATATATCATATATATTATACAATATCATATATACATATAATAATACACTATACATATATCACATATTACAATCATATATACATATATCACATATAATATTCAATATCATAATCAATCATAATATATACATACATATACATTATATATATATATATATATATATATTATATATATATATATATATATATATATATATATATATATATATATATATATTATATATATATATATATATATATATATATATATATATATATATATATATATATATACATATACATATACATATAAATATATACATGTACTTATACATACACATATACTCAGCAGCACAGGAAGATATCAGGTGTCATGGATATAACTCATGCCAAGACAGGATTCCTTTCGACAAGGGATACGTTCTAGATTCTACAATGCCATTGTTTTTAGCGAATAGCATCCGCTAGGAGAAAAACTGAACGACATGGTAGGTAGGGATGGCCACCGTAATGCTCCCAGACATTACCATTCCACTACTGTGGAACACCACTGTCTGGGTTGTGCCGTGTTCACAACCATAAGGAAGATCACAGACATGTGCCAGACATGTCTCCCCGGAATCTCCTTGGCTAACAATTGTAATCATAGCCATCCACTGAACACAAACGCCAAAACATATGCTAAATTCTACAGGACTCATGACTTTTTAAATACTATATAAAAATAAATTACAAAAAATCTTTTTATAGTTCTTTTAGTTCTCTCAAACTCTCACTCTTGCTTTCTTTATAAATTGGTTTTGTAAGCCAAACAATTGCATACCAATGTACCAGAAAATTGGGCAAATGAGAAACCACAATTATTCTCTAAAGCTTATATAAGATGCCTTTAAAAAAAACAAATGAGCAAAATTTGCCTTACCACAATCTATCTAGGCCTAAAAGAGCAAAGTAAATCTTATAGAGAACAGAGACAAGACCCCACTGTCTCCTTAGTGCCTGCTCTCCCTGCAGGACTAAACATCTCATACTAATTACACTAAACAATGGCATATACAATTGTCCTTTGTGTGTCTTTTCTGTTGCTTGTCTTGTGTTTCAATAGTCCATTCTACCGAGTCAATTCCTAACAGTCAATGAGAGTTGCTTTATCATCAGTCATAGGGTCACTATCACAAGGCGAAGTCATGTCACCAAAAGACTTTTGAGTGGATGGGCGGCAGTTCCACAAATCGGTCTTCCCTGCTTTCCTCCAATATTGGGAAGAGGGGAGAAGAAAAGTTGCTGTGAGGGGATGGAAAGGATGCTGGGAGACGTGGGATACATTGGACTCCAAATTTTGGTTGGGTAGGTAGACAGAAGGGAAATAATCAAGTTCTTCGAGGCGAGAGGCTTGGTGGAAGGACTGGACATTTTACGCATCCCTCCACAAAGACAGAAGAATGCGTCAAGGGGTCCACTTACCCGAACCATCCCTACTGAAGGTGACCACAACACTGACACTTCCTAAACCACAAGGGAAGTGAAGCAAAGACGCCTGGTATCACAAATATGTCACCTACACTTGGGGCTGTTCAGAGTGAGTCTCCTCTCTCAATCTGTTCCAAGACCAATCAAACTGAAGTGTGACCTACACACTTGGGGCCTCCTCTCCTCTTGGAATGATATAAAATATACATTCATATGACATTTATGGTGCGAAGGGGCAACATGCACTTGTCCATGGCTGTAGGAGTACTCTAGTAAAATAGAATACTTTTTGTTTTATACTTTTTATATAATATAATCATCCTATTCCACTTCACTTTATACAATAATTGGCAGGTCTGGCTTCAGTGTGGGTTGTGAAGAACCTTCCCGGTTCCTCTCCTTGAGACAACTGGTGCCAGCAAGAGTGATGGCTGACGTGGCCAGACACATCTCCTTTGCAAAGATGTCTAGGTACAATATGGGGGATGGGGTGAGTGTGGGGATGGGAGAGAGGTAGAAGGGGAGGAGGGCAAAGAGAACAATGGCTGAGTCCAGCTTTTTCAACACCAGCAGCAACAACACTACTGCACCAGTTTCTTGTCATGTGTGTGGGACTCAACCAGAGTAAAGCACAGGTTCGGGAGAACACAGTTTGAAGTATGGGTATTTTGGGAGTAGGTGGATGGGGAATGGGAGAGGGATAGGGAAAGCACTTGGGAACACACCAGGGTACAGGCGGGTGTCGTCGTCAAATTCTTGGCACAGCACTGCACATGTACGTACACAAACACACACTCAAACGCTTACATACAAACACGCACACACCGCAAATGTACCAATCACAGCCACTTGCTGTACCACACCCAACCCACATTCTTCATATATATATACCAGTAAGTAAAAAAGAGAGAAGGGAACCAATAATTTAAAACTGCTGGGGGAGGGGATCCTCTTACAGCTGGGTGAGCCACAATTGTCACAAAATGCCCCAGTCTATTCACAAACTGCTTTTTCTTCTGTTTTTATACATTTTTATACATTTTTAAACCTATTATTTCTTTTTTTATTAGTTTTTTCTTTAATATTTACACAGTCCATTGCAAAAAATTTAAAAAGAAAGCCACCTTCAAGTAAAATCTTTTCCATTCCATTTTTGCTCTTTTCCAAAAACATTCCTCCATATATATACACACACAAATATATATAAACTGTCTTCCTCCCTTTTCTCCCTCGCTTTCTCTTGCTTTTTTCTCTTTCCCTTTCTCCTTCTCTCTTTCTCTTTTCCATTTTCATTGCTCTGACAATGAGGGCTGAGGCACAGTTTGGTAACCACGCAAACCACGAAAGATCCTTCCCCCACCTGCGGCCTCCACAGCAAGAGGCATATGAGGGGGCATCGGGGGGGCTGCTTCTGCTGTGGGCTGGGCACGGCGGCGGTGGCGGGAGAGCGGCGGCTGTGCGAGGCGTCAAAACCGGTGCTAGGAGTGCTTCCGGTCATACTCTAGCACCAACATCTTGATGTACGTCAACTTCTCATGCAGATAGTCATACCGCTGTTTCTTCTGCTGGTACTCACTGTCCTGCTGCGTGGCCTGATACTCACGCAAGATCTGCGCACGGATGGTCTGCAAGGACAAGATTTTTTGTTTGTTTATCCAGACATACAAAAAAACGGTAAAATGAAGATATAGAAATAAGAGAAATACTTCATTTGGAAACCAAAAGTCTTAATTTTCTATTCAATTCTATTCTATATCTATTCATTAATATACATATACATATATACATATACAATAACATACATATAACAAATATACATGTGTATATATACATATACAGATAAATACATATGCATACATACACATATATATTGCATAGACACAAAAATCTGTATGCATATATACATATATAAACATGTATGCATATGCATATATATACATATGTATACATATACATATGTATGCATATACATATGTATGCATATACATATACATATGTATGCATATACATATACATATATATACATATGTATGATATGCATATACATATATACATATGTATGCATATGCATATACATATATACATAGGTATGCATATGCATACAAATACATATGTATGCATATATACATATACATACAAATAGATATGTATGCATATATACATATATAAATAGTTATGTTTATGCATATACATATATACATAGGTATGCATATGCATACAAATACATATGTATGCATATATACATATACATACAAATACATATGTATGCATATATACATATACATACAAATACATATGTATGCATATATACATATACACATATGTATGCATATATACATATATATACACATGTATGCATATAAACATATACATATGTATGCATATATACATATATATACATATACATATGTATGTATATATACATATATATACATATACATATGTATGCATATATACATATACATACATATACATATGTATGTATATATACATATACATACATATATACATATGTATGTATATATACATATACATATGTATGCATATATACATACATATATATGCATATATACATATAAATATATATGCATATATACATATAAATATATATGCATATATACATATAAATATATATGCATATATACATATAAATATATATGCATATATACATATACATATATATGCATATATACATATACATATGTATGCATATATACATATATATACATATACATATGTATGCATATATACATATACATACATATGTATGCACATATACATATACATACATATGTATGCATATATACATATACATACATATGTATGCATATATACATGTACATAAATGCATATATGTATATAAATGCATATATGTATATAAATGCATATATGTATATAAATGTATATACGTATATATGCATATATATACATATATGTATATATACATATATACATATATATGCATATATGCATATATACATATATATAATATATATGTATATATGCATATATATACATATGTATGGATATATGTATATATATGCATATATATATACATATATGTATATATATATGCATATATGTATATGTGTATATATGCATAAAATATATATATCATATATATATATATGCATATATATATATATATGCATATATATATATATATGCATATATATATATATGCATATATAAAATTATATATATATATTATAAAATATATATATTATATATATATATATATATATATATATGCATATATATATATATATGCATATATATATGTATGTATGCATATATATGCATATATATTCATATATATGCATATATGTACATATATATTCATATATATGCATATATGTACATATATATGCATATATATGTATATATGCATATGTATATATATATGCATATATATATGTATATATATGCATATATATGTATATATATGCATATATATGTATACATATGCATTATATTTATTTTAACGGTAGGTTCATGTCTGAGCCGCCGTGGTCACAGCATGATACTTAATTGTAGTTTTCATGTTGTGATGCTCTTGGAGTGAGTACGTGGTAGGGTCCCCAGTTCCTTTCCACGGAGAGTGCCGGTGGTACCTTTTTAGGTAATCATTCTCTCTATTTTATCCGGGCTTGGGACCAGCACTGACTTGGGCTGGCTTGGCCACCCAGTGGCTAGGTAGGCAATCGAGGTGAATTTCCTTGCCCAAGGGAACAACGCGCCGGCCGGTGACTCGAACCCTCGAACTCAGATTGCCGTCGTGACAGTGTTGAGTCCGATGCTCTAACCATTCGGCCACCGCGGCCCCATACATATGCATATATATGTATATATATGCATATATATGTATATATATGCATATATATGCATGAAAGATGGAATAATGCAATGCCGCATTTGTATCGATAAATAACAACCCTCCCTGACCAGGACTCGAACCTAGGTCACTCCGGGTATGAAACCGGAGGCCAGTGCTAAACCAACCATGCCACACGACCCACTAAAAGGAGTGTGCAACTAGGATCTTACTAGCTCCATAGACATTACCTGTCTACTCATACTTGAGTAATGACAGCGAAGTTTTAAGCTCACTCCCCGTGGGCACTCGGTGGAAATTGATTTAGCAATTCAAATCCTAAGTCAGATGTCCTGAGGTATATTTTATGAAAGATGGAATAATGCAATGCCGCATTTGTATCGATAAATAACAACCCTCCCTGACCAGGACTCGAACCTAGGTCACTCCGGGTATGAAACCGGAGGCCAGTGCTAAACCAACCATGCCACACGACCCACTAAAAGGAGTGTGCAACTAGGATCTTACTAGCTCCATAGACATTACCTGTCTACTCATACACGAGTAATGACAGCGACCTAGGTTCGAGTCCTGGTCAGGGAGGGTTGTTATTTATATATATGCATATATATATGTATATATATGCATATATATGTATATATATGCATATATATATATATATATATGCATATATATATATATATATACATATATTTATATACATACATTTATATATATATATTTTTATACATATGTATATATACATATATTTATATACATATGTATATATACATATAAATGCATATATACATATATGTACATACATAAATATGAATATATATACATTTATGCATATACACATATATGAATATATATACATTTATGTATATACATATATATGAATATATATACATATATATGCATATATATACATATATATGCATATATATACATATATATGCATATATATGTATACATATGCATATATATGTATACATATGCATATATATACATATGTATATACATATATATGAATATATATACATATATGTATATACATATATATGAATATACATACATATATGTGCATATATATATATGCAATATAAATATATATACACATATATCAACATCCACACATATGCATATTTATAAATATGCATATATATGTATATGTGTATATATATGTATGTATATATATATATATATATATATATATATATATATATATATATATATATATATATATATATATATATTCATACACACATATACATATATGTACATGTATATTTATACATAGGTATGTGTATATATATGTACATGTGTATGCATGTGTATATATATAATCATGCATATATATGTATATATGTATGTGTATATAATCATATATATCTATATATACATATATAAATATATACACATTTATATATACATGCATCTACATATCTATACATATATATATGTATAGATATATACATACATATAAATACATGTTTATATACAATATATATATATATATATATATATATATATATAATATACATACATATATATACAATATACATATACATATATATACATAGACAGAGAGACAGAGAGACAGACACACACACACAGATTGCTCATCATTGAAACAGCTTCTGTGGCTGCCATGAAATGAGGAACCTGGAAACCAAATTGAACGGTCCTGGAAGGTTGTTGGACACTCACGTTATATTCCTCAGAGCCGATCGTTTCATTCCTGAGGCGCTCATCGAGGTCGCTAAAAGGTCTTGTCCGCTCTTCAATATAGCTATGCAGCCGCAGGTATTCCTGATACTGTTCGTTGAAGACCGCTTTATACCGACTTCGCTGGTCTGTAGACACTATTGCCGTGTAGGTCCTGAAAACACCAGAAAGCTATTGATTTCCCTGAAGATTGTTTCATTTGCCTTAAATGGGGATTAATTTGTAAAAAGTGCTCGATCTTTGGTTTGATAAAGGTTTTAAGGTTCTGTGAATATCACATATGGTGCGAGAGACCCAATGCATGCAAAATGTCACCACCATGAGACAAACACAGGAGTTATAGGAAGCCACAGAACAAGAGAGCAGACCTGCGGGACAGCAAAACGACCCACGGCCGCTTCGTCTGGCCTACGCACCTGAGGTACTCTGGGTCCACGTCGTCGCCTCCATGGCTGTCGGGCGAGGAGCTGGGGATGGAGGAGGACTCCACTCGTGCGTGGCCATTCGTCCTGTGGGGCGGATTCCCGTGGCCGTTGGTGAGCCCGTTGGAGATCCCGTTGATGGGCGAATGGTTTCCTGAGGATTGGCGAGTGCTGATGCCGTTGTGGCGGTGCCGAGGGGAACTTTGCCTCACGGGCGAGGTCGTGGGCGCGCTTTTGCTCGTTGCTGCTGCTGCCGCCGCCGCCGCCGCCGCCGCCGCCGCCGCCGAGGCTGCTGCAGCCGTCGCAGTTGCTGCCGCCGTCGCAGCCGGTGCTGACGCCGGTGCCGTCGCCGGGCTGATCGTGCCGTTAACACGCGGACTCTCGTCCTTGCCTAGGTGGTGCCGCCCGTTGCTCACGCCTCTACTGTCCACCTTGGCATCGGTCCTCACGTCGCTCTGCGGCTCCAGGCGCGACGCCGTCTGAGAATCAAGCTTATTCTCGAACTTTCTCTTGGTGAACTTGGAGGCGTTCCAGCGGGGCCGTTTGGCCGTGGGATCAAACACCTCCTCGTGCGGCCGCTTGAGTCCCTGGGACGCCGGAGACGGAGACGGAGACAGCGGTAGCGCCGGCGTTGGCGAGTGCCCACTGTCGTTCCCCGGCGGAGTTAAACTCTGAGGTTTATTTCTGAAAAAGTTAGATTCTGATAGCATCTACACACACTTCAATATGCGTTAATTCACACCCTCTAACTTAATTCCAAAAAGCCAACAAAGTTAGCCCCAGTAATGTCAGCGCAAGCAGAACGCACTTTCTCACGGCTTGCTTCTCGGCGTCTGTGTAGAAGGGCCAGTCCTCTCGCACCTCCGCCCACAGGTGTCGGCTCAGGTGGTGCACGTTGTCTCTGACCTGCGACACGCTGTTCAGCACGCTGTTCAGCACCCCGGCCAGCAGCCGCTTGTCCTTCTCTTTGATGCCATCTGGGGAACGTCGGGAGGAGGTTTAGCGCCGGATCGCAGGCACCAATACATTCCTGTATCTCGACTTTCTTTTCACTTTGGGAACATGAAATCACTTCCACAGTAGTGCCTGCCCTACTTCCATTAGACTTGTACGCACTTGCATAGATATAGGAATAAGAACACCCTGAATAAAGTAAAATGACACACATTGTGTGTGTGTCTTGAGCTCTGTCGGCGAGGAGCTGATCCGGGCTGTGGCGATGGACACCGTGCGGTGCAGGCTCTGTGTCGGGGATTCTTTCCGTTGCTCTGTGCCGTGCCCCCTCCTGCGATTGCGCTCATTTCCTGCGTTGCGTGCGGCCGAGCTTTTCCGCGAGTCTGCGCCTTGTGCCGTCTCTCGCCCTCCGCCCCTGCGGCCGTCCGTCTGCGGCCGCCGGTAGCGCAGCTCCGCTTCTCTTATACTGCGTCCGGGTGCCGTTCAACCCTGTGCCGGTCTCCCGCAGTGAGTCTGTCCACGGTTAGCGTGCTACATCCTTCCCGTGGCACACGTGCGTTCAGGCGCGTTTCCGGTGTTACCTGGGTGTTTCTAGGCGTTGCTACTGCGCTTTGTCTCTACCTCGTGTTGCTGTGTCACGCGCAGGCTTGTCTCTGTGTTCTGGGCGTGGGGGTTTACTGCGTCAGTGTGTGGTTCTACGTGTGTCCTTGGCTGTCTCCGCGTAGGGGTGTTTCCTTGTTGTAGATTGCATGCTTGGTGTGTGTGGACACTTGTG
Organism: Penaeus monodon; assembly: GCF_015228065.2. Taxonomy (NCBI): domain Eukaryota; kingdom Metazoa; phylum Arthropoda; class Malacostraca; order Decapoda; family Penaeidae; genus Penaeus; species Penaeus monodon. The sequence continues at coordinate 57,654,590 of NC_051391.1, forward strand.
GTTGTCTACGTGGGTGCCGTGGTGTGTGTTCTACTGGTGTTGTGATGCTACTCTGTGTGTGTGTCTACCTGCGTGTGTGTGTTGTCTACGTGGTGGTGTGGTGCTCTGTGTGTGTGTGTGTGTCTACTGCGTGTGGTGTGTGTGTGCTCTGGTGTGTGTGTGTGTTACTGCGTGTGTGTGTGTGTGTGTCTAGTGTGTGGCTACGTGGTGTGTGTGTGTGTGTGTGTGTGTGTGTGCTACGTGCGTGTGTGTGTTTTACGTGGTGTGTTGCTACTGGTGTGTGTGTGTGTGTGTGGTGTGTTACGTTGGTTGTGGTGTGTGTGTGTGCGTGTGGTGTGGTGTGTGTGTGTGTGTACTTGCTGTGTGTGTGTGTGGTGTCTATCTGTGTGTGTGTGTGTGTCTACCTGCTGTGTGTGTGTGTGTGTTGTGTTACCTGCGTTGTGTGTGTGTCGTGTGCGTGCGTGTGTGTGTGTGTGTGTGTCTACGTGCGTGTGTGTGTGTGTGTGTCTACGTGCGTGTGTGTGTGTGTCTACGTGCGTGCGTGTGTGTGTCTACGTGCGTGCGTGTGTGTGTGTCTACCTGCGTGTGTGTGTGTGTGTGTGTGTGTCTACCTGCGTGTGTGTGTGTGTATCTACCTGCGTGTGTGTCTACCTGCGTGTGTGTGTGTCTACGTGCGTGCGTGTGTGTGTGTGTGTGTGTCTACCTGCGTGTGTGTGTGTCTACGTGCGTGCTTGTGTGTGTCTACATGCATGCGTGTGTGTGTCTACGTGCATGCGTGTGTGCGTGTGTGTGCGCAAATACAAATATATATATCACATATATACATATATATATCATATATATACATGTATCATATATATATACATATATATGTATACACATATATGCATCATGTGTATATATACATACTATATACATATATAAAATATATATATATACATTTACATACATATATAAACATACATGCATATAGACCCATATATATGGGGCAGGGCACTCTTGGGTGAGAATATGTACATGTATATACATACGTACATACATATACACATGTATATACATATATATACAAACATACATACATACATATATACAAAAAAACTATTTTGACCAACATCTTTTCAATTCATTCCTACTGACAATTTCCACCAAAGGCAGCATCTCCAGGGATCAACTTACCACTATATAATCTATTTTTCAATTCTTCCTTCTTGTAATTCTTGACAGCTAAGAGTTGAACGATTCGCTCTCTGAAAAGCAAGGATTCAGTCAGATGATGAACTAAGGAGAGGAGAGGTAAGGAGAGGAGGGAGAGGATGAGTCGGGCGGGGGAGGGGAGGGGGAGGAGGGGGAAGTGAGAAGGAGGGCGGTGGAGAGGAGGAGAGGAAGGGAAGGGAGGGGATGAGGGAGAGAATGGAAGTTAGGAGGAGGAGGAGGAGAGAGGGAAAGGAGGAGAGGAGAGGAGGAGGAGATAGAGGAGGAGGAGGAGAGGAGGAGGAGAGAGGAGGAGGGAGGAGGAGGGGAGGAGGAGGAGGAGGGATAGGAGAGAAGGAGGGGGAGGAGGAGATAGAGGAGGAGGAGGAGGAGGAGGAGATAGAGGAGGAGGAGGAGATAGAGGAGGAGGAGGAGATAGAGGAGGAGGAGGGAGAGGGAGGAAATATATAAACAACAATTATCATTATTCTTAGCAATACTATAATTATCATTACTATCAATGTTATCACTATCATTATTTAAAATATACTAATACTGTCAATAACGATTAACAAGAACAATACTAATTATTATTATTATTATTATTATTATTATTATTATTATTATTATTATTATTATTACAAATATAATAATTATAATAATTAAAATTATTATTATAATTATTATTAAGATTGTTATCATCATCATCATCATGAAATTATATAATAAATATTTTAAATTAAAAATAATAACAGTAACAGCAATAAGAATGACAATAACTGCTTCAGTAGCACTCCTGCCGCCAGGACGCTCCTGCCGGCGCGGACTCACTTGAGCGGCCTCCCGACGAGCTCGGGGTTGGTCTTCCTCCCGTTGGGGTGGCTGGGGGGCGGCGGCGGGGGTGGTTTGCCTGCTGTGGCACTGGCGGCGCTGGGGGCGGCGGCGGCGCCGACAGACGAGGCCGTTCTGTGCGGGGATTTGCTACTGGGGGTGTTGAGGCTGTGGTTCTGGCTGTGATTGGGGTTGTATCTGTTGTTGGAGGGCAGCTCGGCGATGACCTCCTTCTTGGGCGGCGGCACCACCAGCGTCGTCGACTTCTTTCGAGGTGCCGATGGCCGGGCGCAGGCGGCCGCCGAAGCTCGAGCTGGACTTCAGCTCCTTCACGCTGGGCGGGAGGGCGCGGCCGATTAGCCTCTTATACTAAGCATAACAACGACGCTCAAAATAGCAACACTACCCAAGAATACTTTTTTTTTTTATAAAGATAGGCGGACTCGACCCTTCCGCGTGGTCGCCTTCACGATTAAAATCTCATCCACCTCTAGAGGCAACGCGCAAACACCTACCAGTTCATTGCATTCTTTCTCTTGGCCTTCTCCATGCTCTGTCGGGTCTTCTCGTACGAGTCGTCCTTGGCCTGGATGAAGATCTTGCCCACGTTCGGGCCCAGCGACTCCAGCGGTCTGCGGAGCACGAGAGGTGTTCGGAAAGGGAATCTACTCCGGCCCAGCTGTGGGCCGGGGGCGCCCACCGGGGCACGGCATTCTTGTGCAGGGAACGAGGGCGCAATCCGATTTAACTGATTTACAAAATTCAATAGACACGGAAGAACCTTTGTCATAAGGGGGAAAGGGAAAAACAATCCTATTTGTAAGAAAGCAATTAATCCGCGGACATAGGGAAAATTGGGGGGAAATAGAATTAAAATGTATATATACATAAATATATATGCATAGGCATGCATATGTATGCATGTGTACATACACATACATAAACATATACACATACATATACACACATATATAATATACATAAATATACATTTACATATATCCACACATATACTTACATAATTATGCATATATATAAATAAATTCATATACATTACACATAGATACGTATGCATACATATATATACATATACTTATATATACATATATACGCATATTTCTACATATATATGTATATACATATAGATATGCATATGCATATATATGTATAAGCGCATACATAAGCATATATATGTATACACATATACACATATACATATATATACATATATATGCATATATATGCATATATACATATATGCATATATACATATATATGCAAATATACACACATACACAGATATATGCATGTATACATATATACAGATATATTCATGTATACATATATACACACATATGCATAGATACATATATACACACATATGCATAGATACATACATATACAAATATGCATATATACATATACATATATGCATATATACATATACAAATATGCATATATACATATATACGCATATATACATATATATGTATATATACATATATATGTATATATACATTCATCTATATGCATATACACATACAGATATACATGTGTGTATATACATGTACATACGAGTACATACATGCACATGCACATGTACGTGTACATATGTGAATATACATGTACGTGCACATATATGTATATACATGTATGTATATATATACATATATGCATATTCATATTTATACATATATATACAAATATGTATACATACATATATATATATGCATACATGTACATATATATGCATACATGTACATATATATACATACTTGAACTGTATTCATGTTGACAAATGTATAAAAGGTATGAATGAGGATGAATATCATCACAATACAAGAGATGTATTTGTAATGTGAAGATATGAAGATACATGTACATATATATACACATATATACATACATATACATATATATACGTATATATACACATATACACATAATTACATATACACAAATACATATACATACACATATATATATATATACATATACATATATATACGTATATACACACACACACACACATATATATACATATATATATATATATACATATATACACACACACATATATATACATATATATATATATACATATATACACACACACATATATATACATATATATATATATACATATATATATATATATATATATACATATACACACACATATATCTACATACAAATACATATGTACACATACACATACATATAAATACATACACATACATTAATACATATACATTTATATATACATTAACATTTATATATACATATACATATATACATGAAAGATGGAATAATGCAATGCCGCATTGATATCGATAAATAACAACCCTCCCTGACAAGGACTCGAACCTAGGTCACTCCGGGTATGAAACCGGAGGCCAGTGCTAAACCGTGCCACACGACCCACTAAAAGGAGTGTGCAACTAGGATCTTACTAGCTCCATAGACATTACCTGTCTACTCATACTTGAGTAGGCCTCCGGTTTCATACCCGGAGTGACCTAGGTTCGAGTCCTGGTCAGGGAGGGTTGTTATTTACATATATACATATACATTTATATGCATATATATACATACATACATACATACATACATACATACATACATACACACACACACGGATACGGGCGCACGCACGCACCTGCTTCCGATCTGCTTGATGAACTCGAAGCTGCCCTGCATCCCGTCTTCCTGCAGGGTGAAGGCGAACTTGGACAGCCCTCCATGGCGGCTCGGGATCTGGATCTCCTGCGGAACAAGCAAACTTCAATCAAATTTAAACACTGGTGGGAAATGCGAGCGAATATTGGACAAAGCACAAACGCAGTGGTCTTTTTTCTTTTCTTTTTTTTAGCGAGGTGAGAGAAAGAGAAAGAGAAAGACCGAGAGAAAGTGAGAGTGAGAAACAGAGGGTTATGGTGAGGGAGAGAGAGGGGAGAGAGAGGGCAGAGAGAGGGGAGAGAGAGGGGAGGGGAGGGGAGGGGAGGGGAGGGGAGGGGAGGGGAGGGGAGGGGAGGGGAGAGGGGGCGCCCAAATCCGGAGGAGAGTCTCCGGCCGCAGAGAGGGCGCGAGAGGGCCGCAGAGAGGGCGCGAGAGGGCCGCCGAGAGGGCACGAGAGGGCCGCCGAGAGAGCGCGAGAGGGCCGCAGAGAGGGCACGAGAGGGCCGCAGAGAGGGCACGAGAGGGCCGCAGAGAGGGCACGAGAGGGCCGCAGAGAGGGCGCGAGAGGGCGCCCCGAGGGCGAGGCGCAGCAACAGAGGAGCTGACGTCAGCTGACAAAGCCCGAGCGAAGATGGAGATAATAATGACATCGATGATAAGGACAGATAACGAACACAGATACGTCGCTATCGTCACCTCCCGTGACAAGCCGGCAGAAGCAATTGTCGCATGTAAATGCTAGATATGAAAAATGGGAGAAAGAAGCAAAGAGAAGGCATGGCAACTTGGCTGTGAACTGCAATACAACTCTAAAATCCTTTACCTCAGGTAGGCCCCCCCTCACCCCCTCCCCTTCCCACAGGTGCAGGAGGAAGCCATAAAGTGCCCGACCCCTTCTCCTTCGCCCCTACAGCACCTTCTCCTTCGGTGCTCCTCCCCTTTCCACCCTCTGCCATCCTCTCCGCCCCCACAGCCCTTCCTCGACTCAATCCCTGTCGACCCGAACAGCCAACAGACGAAGATTCATTTTTCCAGCACTGGGGCACCGATCACCACCATCAGATAAAAACATCCGTGAAAATGAGGATCATAATGAAAGTAACAATGAGAATGGCATAATGCGAAATAGTACCAATATCTATGATAAAACTATGAAGAATAGCAATAACAATAAAAGTCACTCGAATCACGGCAACATGCATGTAGCAACCCCCCCCCCCCCGCCCCGACACCCACCCCTGTCCATGAAGTCTGTACCACCGTCTCCAACCGAGAAAAAGTAGAGAGAAAATGTAAAAAATAATAATCGCCTTCTTCAAACACTTTAGTTTCCGTCTTCTACTCCCCTGCTCCTTCTCATTATTCTCCTTACCACCTTTTCCTCCCTCTATCACCCCCCTTCCACCTCCCTGTCACCCCTTCCCCTCTCCCTGTCACCCCTTCCACCTGAGCACCGTTAATACCGCAGTCATCGGAGGGCGAAAGTGCGGCGCCTCACGAATCGCTCAGCCAAGGTCCACTCCGAAGACCCCCCCCCCCTCTCTCTCCTCTCTCTCTCTCTCCTCTCTCTCTCTCTCCACCTCTCCTCTCCTCTCTCCTTCTCTCTCCTCTCTCTCTCTCTCCTTCCTCCTCTCTCCTCTCTCCTCTCTCTCTCTCTCCTCTCCTCTTCCCCTCTCCTCCCCTCTTCCTCTCTCTCCTTCCTCCCTTCTCTCCTCCTCCTCCTCTCTCCTCTCTCTCCTTCCTCTCTCTCTCCCTTTCCCT
>NC_051391.1:57661151-57678481 GCF_015228065.2 Penaeus monodon
ACTTTTTCACTCACTCACTCATTTTATTCATCACTCACACTTTCATTCTCTTTCACTCACTCACACTTTCATTCTCTTTCACTCACTCACACTTTCATTCTCTATCACTCACTCACACTTTCATTCTCTTTCACTCACTCACACTTTCATTCTCTTCACTCATCACACTTTCATTCTTTACTCACTCACACTTTCATTCTCTTTCACTCACTCACACTTTCATTCTCTTTCACCCACTCACACTTTCATTCTCTTTCACCCACTCACACTTTCATTCTCTTTCACCCACTCACACTTTCATTCTCTTTCACCCACTCACACTTTCATTCTCTTTCACTCATTTATCACTATCCTTTTCACTCCCATTTCCATTCCCGATCTCCCATTCCTCCTCGGCCGGAGCGAGCTCCGTCCACAGCCACGGGCTGTCGGACATTTTCCTTGAATTTTCTTGGTTATCTGAAACTCAAAACAAGTATACAAAACAAGTTCCATCGCATCTAGAGAGAGAGAGAGAGAGAGAGAGAGAGAGAGAGAGAGAGAGAGAGAGAGAGAGAGAGAGAGAGAGAGAGAGAGAGAGGGAGAGGGAGAGGGAGAGGGAGAGGGAGAGGGAGAATGAGGGAGAGGGAGGAGAGAATGTGGGAGATGGAGAGGGAAAGGGAGGAGGGGGAGGGGAGGGGGGAGGAGGGGGAGGGAGAGAGAGAGAGAATGAGGCAGAAGGAGAGGGAAGGAGAGAGATTTGAAAGATGCCATTCCTCATTTCTTTCTCCCTTCAGCCGTCTACTCAAAGAGAAGTGACTAGGGAAGGGAAGAGGGGAGGAACCAAAGGGATAAGTGACTAGGGAAGGGAAGAGGGGAGGAACCAAAGGGATAAGTGACTAGGGAAGGGAAGAGGGGAGGAACCAAAGGGATAAGTGACTAGGGAAGGGAAGAGGGGAGGAACCAAAGGGATACGTGACTAGGGAAGGGAAGAGGGGAGGAACCAAAGGGATAAGTGACTAGGAAGGGAAGAGGGGAGGAACCAAAGGGATAAGTGACTAGGGAAGGGAAGAGGGGAGGAACCAAAGGGATAAGTGACTAGGGAAGGGAAGAGGGGAGGAACCAAAGGGATAAGTGACTAGGGAAAGGGGAAGAGGGGAGGAACCAAAGGGATAAGTGACTAGGGAAGGGAAGAGGGGAGGAACCAAAGGGATATGTGACTAGGGAAGGGAACAAGGGGGGGGGGGGGTGAAAGGTGGAGAGAGGCCGGGGGGGGGGGCTGATGGGGAGGGTGACGTTATATTTAAAAAGCATCGATTTCTCCGCCGCCTCGCGGTCTCAACCTCTGACTGCAGAGCTTAGGAATATTGCAAATTTTCTGTTCATTGCATAAGTTTTCTCTCACTATTCCTCTTCCTACAATTATCACTCTCGTTCTCTTTCTCACTTCTTCCTCCGTTTTTGTTTTGTTTTATTCCCTTTTTTTTTTTTTTGTTTGGACTGGTTTTCATCGCTTAAACTTTTTTTCCCTAAGAATAGGAGACTCAAAAAGACAGCAACGACGTCGAATTCAGACGCCTTCAAATACTCTCTCCTTGATAATCTTGGTCCATCACGTCTGTCCAAACACCTTTTGAGAGTGTGTGTGTGGGGGGGGGGGGACTCCATCCCTGTCGCTTCCATTTCCCTCCGTGAGTGTGCTTATGCACTAATTCTATCTTTTTTCTTTTCCTTTCTCAATTTTTCTTTTTTCAAGTCCATTAATTCCTTTCTGCATTAAACTCATAGTGTGTGTATAGGGGGGGGCGCGAGAGAGAGAGAGAGAGAGAGAGAGAGAGAGTGAGAGAGAGTGAGAGAGAGTGAGAGAGAGTGAGAGAGAGTGAGAGAGTGAGAGAGAGAGAGAGAGAGAGAGAGAGAGGAGAGAGAGAGAGAGAGAGAGAGAGAAGAGAGAGAGAGAGAGAGAGAGAGAGAGAGGGAGAGAGAGCGCCTGTGTACGTGTGCGTGCATGTGCGTGCGTGTGAGCATGTGTGTGCGCGCGCGCGCTTGTGTGTCGATTTCCAAAGGACTGTAAGAATAAAACGCCTCCAAATATGCTTCTGTCTTTATTGGCGGCCATTACATGCCACACGGGCCGGGGGCTGCCACCAGCGGCGGCGCGCGTGCCGCGTGGAGCGCGTCGCCGCCACAAACGTCAGCCAGCCTCCACGTGCTCGACGGCCAGGGTTGCAAACGTTACGCGAAGCCTCGGGGCTGGATGATGCTGGACCCCCCCCCCCCCGCTCTCAACCAGCGTGACTCCGCCCGCGCGGCAGGTGTGTGGGTGGGTGAGGGGGGGTGTATCTTCATTGAAGGCGGGAATTGGGACAGAGGCACAGGGGTGAGAGGGGAGAGAACGGGAGGGGAGGGGAGGGAAGGAGGGAACGGGATAGCGATGGGTTAATGGGGAGGGAGGGGGATCACGGCCAACACCAGCAGATGTCATGCCAAGTGAACCGCCGCAACCTGCCCTTCCCCTTCCCTTTCCCCTTTCCTTTTTCCCCTATTTCTCCCTTTCTCCTTTCCTTTTTCCCCTATTTCCCTCTTTCCCCTTTCCTTTTCCCCTTTTTCTCTTTCCCCTTCCCTTTTTTCCCCTCTCACTTTCCCTGTATGGCGCGGTGGTAGCGTTCTCGTCTAGCAATCTTGCTAACCTGCGTTCAAATCCCACGCCCGTTCAAATCCCCGGCCATTCCTTGCACAGGGGGTCATTTGCAAGCAAACAGACAGCCTGTCACACCAAACAAATCAATAACCATTGTAACAAATGGAATTAACTAAATCATTATTATGTTATTCTACCCCTTGCCTTTGCCTTTGCCTTGGCTTCACCTGCCCCCTCCCCACCGTCCGCCCCCGCCAGGGTCCCGGCGTCGTGCACCCTCGGGAGGAGGGTGAGCAAATGCCTCGGCCCTTGAGGAAGGCGCGGAAGAACTTCCTCTTTCTTCCAGTTCTCTCCGCCCTTCCTCTCGCAATCACCCATTTCCCTGTTTCTTTCGTTTCACTTCTTTTTTATTTCCCTTCCCCTCCCTTCCTTCTCTCCCTTCCTCTGATTCTGTCTATCCCTTCTTTCCCTTCCCGTGCCCTTGATCCATTTACATCGCGCACAAAATCTGCTTATTTCCGCCACGGGTAATTACTGCAATATTACCAACTTCCTGCATCCCTCCTCCTCCCTTTCCTCTTTCTAGCTCGGCCCGTCTGTATGTCTGTGTTTTTCTCTTGTTTTCGATCTCTTTCCCCTGTTCTTGTCACTGTCCCTGTCCTTGTCTCTGTTCCTGTCTCTGTCTCCCTCTCTCCCTCTCTCGCTATGCCCCATACTCCCACCATCATCCCCTCTTCTCCTTTACCCTTCCTTTCATTCCTTATCCTTCAGTTTCCCTCGCATTCTTTCTTTGTCACTCAGTTTGCTCTTGTCATTCTCCCCATTCTCGCCATCTCCTCCTTTCATGCCTTCTCTTTTCCTCTATCTACTTCCTTTCATTACGCTTCTTCGGTGTGCATATATATATATATATATATATATATATATATATATATATACATATATACATATACATACATATATACATACACATATATATACGCATATATACACACACATACACATATATACATACATATACACATATATACACACATATACACATAAACATATACATATACATATATACACACATATATATATACATATACATATATATATACATATACATATACACATAGATGCATATATTAACACAAAGGGGAGCAGCAGCAGGAGCAGCAGCAGGAGCAGCAGCAGAAGCAGCGCAGAGGACAACGCCAACAATTTAAAATATTGGCCACAAGCTTCCCAGAGAGCCTGAGAGAGGAGGTACCTGTAGCTCAGGAGCCTGCCCTGGGTACAGTGCTCGCTCTACACACTCATACAAACACACAATCAGATTCATATATGCATGCACACAAGTAGGCAGGTAGACTTGCCACACAGACACGCACAAACATAATTACGCTTATGGACCTGCTGCACAACGAGCACACGTTCCCGTTAACAGCGTGAGTATCGGTTGTACAAAGTCCTTCCCAGCAGCCCTTCGGCGCGACTCGCTGCTGTTCCACGCAAGGGCACAGGAAACCCGAGGGAACCCCTGCGGAACCCACACAGACCCCAATGCAACTTCTCTCGTACTCCCACACTAAAGATGTCCCCCCTTGTCCTCTCAACCTTCCCCATTCCACCCCCTTCCTTTTTCCACTCCCTCGCTACCACCTTTATGGCCTCCCCCTCCTTCTCCTCTCTCCACCTCTCTATCGTCACCCCCATACAACCCCTTCTCCGTCAATTCATTCTCTTAAAAATCGGTTATGGGAGTTCACACGCTCCTATTCAATCAGGAAACATGAGAATGCTGACAGGCGAAAACTGTTGGAGGAGAGGAACGGAGGGAAAGAAGGTGGGAGAGAGAGAGGGAAAAAAAGAGAAGAGCGGAAAAGGGAGAAAGAGAACAGGGGAGGTGGAATCAGCGTGCGAAGACGTGGCAGGGTAAGGGAGGATGAAACAGAAAAAAGGGGGGGAGGTGGGAAGGGGGGACGGGGGAAGGGGGAGGGAGGAAGGGAGGGAGAGAAGAGAGAAGGGAGGGAGGGAGAGAAGAGAGAAGGGAGGGAGAGGAGAGGAGAGGAGAGGGAGGGAGAGGGAGAGGGAGAGGGAGAGGGGAGAGAGAGAGAGAGAGAGAGAGAGAGAGAGAGAGAGAGAGAGAGAGAGAGAGAGAGAGAGACCAACAGAAGAAACCGAAAGGTTCGGAAGCTTCGTATCTGCGTTACACGAGGACCTCCGGGAGGGGGGAGGGGGGCGTGAACCTTACTCAACAGCGTTATGACTCACTTTTCTGGGAAACACCTGCCTTCTCTCCCCTCCTTCCCCTCCCGTCGGCGCCTCCATACAACTACGCACAAGTTTACCAATACATATGCACGTTTACGCATATGTACACGCCCGCAACCTCCCGTCTCTCCCTCCCTCCCTCCCTCCCTCCCTCTCTCTCTCTCTCTCTCTCTCTTCTCTCTCTCTCTCTCTCTCTCTCTCTCTCTCTCTCTCTCTCTCTCTCTCTCTCTCTCACACACACACACACACACACACACACACACACACACACACACACACACACACATATATATATACACACACACATTCCGCAAACTCTTACATACACACCAACACCGTTACACATATTTACATGTACACACGCACGCTTACAATACTGGCTGCATGACCGAGCAAATATCCACGACGTAAAAATAAGGAGCCAATGATTAAAGCGCCAAGGCTGATCTCGGCTGAAGCACAGGGAGAGGGGGGAGGGGGGGAGGGGGGGAGGAAAGAGGAGGAGGAAGAGAGGAGGAGGAGGGGAGGAGGAGGAGGAGGAGGAGGAGGAGGAGGAGGAGGAGGAGGAGGAGGAGGAGGAGGAGGAGGAGGAGGAGGAGGAGGGAGAGGAGGAGGAGGGAGAGGAGGAGGAGGGGGAGGAGGAGGAGGAGGAGGAGGAGGAGGAGGAGGAGGAGGAGGAGGAGGAGAGGAGGAGGAGGGAGAGGAGGAGGAGGGGGAGGGAGATGAAAAAGTATTGGTGGTGCTGGTGATGGCATTGGCTTAGGTACAGGTGTTGGTTTTGGCAATAACATTGGCGCTGGTGCTGGCGCTGGCGCTGGCGCTGGCGCTGGCGCTGGCGCTGGCGCTGGCGCTGGCGCTGGCGCTGGCGCTGGCGTGGCGGCGGCGATGTCGCACTTCAAAACATGTCTCTCCCTTTTGACATTTCTTTTCTGATTAAGAACTCCTTTCTATCCTCTATTCCATTTTTTGCCTCTATCCTCTTTTCCATCTATAACAACAGGAACGTGCCCAACGTTACATCATCTAGAGGGGGAGGGAAGGGGGTAGGAGGGGAGCTGCCAATGCGGTTCCTGGGCTCGCGCGGAAACCGCGGAGCGCCAAGCAAGCACGATGGCAGAGGAGGCGGATCGGGGGCGGCAGGGGCGAGCGATAGCGAGTGATAGACAGGAGGTTTGGTCCTCGTGCCATGAGGATGGGTGGAGGAGAGGGGGAGAAGAAGGAAAGAGAAATGAAGGGGGTGGGTGGTACAACCCCCATGATATTTCCTGCCCGTCCCCCACACCCGCAAGTCTTGCGACATCCGACGAAATAACACCAAGGGGAGTGAAGCCTACTGAAGGCCCTCCCCCTCCTAGCAGTAGAGTCAGGCTGTTCCCGAAGAAGGAAGAACGTAACAAATGCTCTTGCATATGCACTAAATAAACACTCTAGCGTGCACACAAAACCCGCAGATCAAACCTTTCGTCTCACGCAATGACGTACACAATAAACAGAAAAAAAAACAGAAACCAAGCACTGAAAACGACTTCCGACAACAGGCGCAGCGTCAACTGCATGAAAACATGTTGCACACACAGCATAAACAAATAAGAGACAAAGCAAAATAAGTTGCGGGTGACAAGAGCGGTGAACTGCAAAACAATAACCATGATAATGACAATAACAAAATTGACAATAAACATTGCAAAATCAGTAATACTGTCACACCCTATGTGCAGGAGTGAGGAATGAGAAAGAGGAGAAAATAGGGTCGAATAAGCAAAGGAGGAGAACTAAAGAGGAGAAAAGAGCATCAGTAGGAGCAGGGGATATGAAAGAGGAGGAGAAAGGAAAAAGGGAAAACTAATGGAAAGGGAGAGACGGCAGCATCGAACTCACTCATGGAGAGGAGAGGAGAGGAGAGGAGAGGAGAGGAGGAGGAGGAGGAGGAGGGGGGGAGGGAGGGGAGGAGGAGGGGAGGGGGAGGGAGGGGAGAGGACCAGGAGGAGGGGAGGGGGAGGGAGGAGGAGGGAGGAGGGAGGGGGAGGGGAGGGGGGAGGAGGAGGGGAGAGAGGAGGAGGAGAGGGAGGGAGGAGAGGAGGAGGAGGGGAGGAGGAGGAGAAAGAGGGGGAGGAGGAGGAGAGAGAGAGGGGGAGGAGGAGGAGAGAGAGAGGGGGGAGGTAGGAGAAAGCAAAGGAGCAAAAAAGGGAAAACGACCCACCAATAAGCCGCCCTTTCTATCCTCCCCCCATCCCTTCATCCATCTTCAACATGAAAGCACGCGCACAAGCACATGGCAGCACCACAAGGGAACTTGTGGTTAAAGGCAGCCGGCACAGCCAATCTAACAGAAGGTCACACGGCGGATTCCTTCGTGCAAGCACACCGCAAGCACACTCAAACACCGGCCTTCGCCGCCTCCTTTCCGCTTGCTGAGCTGAGGCGCGGGCGCGAGCGAGCAACAACATGCCAGAGACACCGTCGGCAACAACAGAAGGTAAGGTGCGAGGGAGGACTGAAGGGAAAGGGAAATGGGGTGTATACATCCATACATACATGTACACACATATATACATATGTAAACATACATAAATGTACATATACTCTATACATATATACATGGATGTATAATATACATAGATGTATACATACATACATGTATACATACAAACGTGTGTGTGTGTGTGTGTGTGTGTGTGTGTGTGTGTGTGTGTGTGTGTGTGTGTGTGTGTGTGTGTGTGTGTGTGTGTGTGTGTGTGTGTGTGTGTGTACGCACGCACGCACTTGCATGCGCGCGCGAGTCAGTGAGGTGGTAAGAGAATACACCTCACTTAAGAGTTTGGGAGTGAAAAGGAGCTTTGGCGAGGCGAGGCAGGGCAGGGAAGGGAAAGGAAGGTGGGGAAGAAACGGGCAAGCACTGGGGGAGGGGAGAGTGGGGAAAGGAGAGATGGGAGGGAGGGAGGGAGGGAGGGAGGGAGGGAGGGAGGGAGGGAGGGAGAGAAAGAGAGAGAGAGAGAAAGAGGGGAGGGAGGGAGGGAGAGAAAGAGAAAGAGAAAGAGAAAGGGAGAAAGAGAAAGAGAAAGAGAAAGAGAAAGAGAAAGAGAAAGGAAGAGAAAAGAGAGAGAGAAAGAGGGAGGGGAGGAAGGGAGAGAGAGAGTGGGAGTAGGAGTAAGTGGTGGTGGTACGTGGCGTTCTGCTGGAGGTGGTGGTGGTGGTCCAGCTAAACGCGGCCACTGCAACACGCCAGGCAACAATCAGGCGCATGACATTCCCGGCTTAATTGGTGACAATGTATGTTAATGTTGCGTTGTCTCCAGGGCTGGAGGGAAGGGAGAGGAGGGAGAAGAGAGGAAGGGAGGAGTAGAGTGGAGAGGTGGGAGAAGAGAGGAAGGGAGGGGTGGAGTGGGAGAGAAGGGGAGAGCGGGAAGACGGAGGGTGAATGAGGGGGAAAGAGGAAGAGGGTGAGAGAAGGAGACCAGGTAAAGCATCGGCTCATTAAGTGCCAAGAAACACCTCCCCCCGGGAGGGGAGAGTGTAAAGGGGGAAGGAAAGCGGGGAGGGACCAAGGGGAGGGAAGAGGCAGATAAAGAAGGAACGAGAAATAACAGGGGAAAAGTAGCGAGAGAGGAGAGGGAGGACGGAGGGACAAGGAAAAGAATGGGAAGGGGGAAGAGAAGAAGGGAGGAATACAAAAATTAAGGATAAGAGGAATCGGGGGGGGGAGAGGAGGCTGGTCGTCTACCATTGTTACCCTTGTTCACAAGATATGTTTGTCTCAACAGCTCCATGTCCGCTGATCTCTCTCTGCCAAAAGTGAACCAGGAGGAGGAAGAGGAGGAGGAGGAGGAGGAAGAGGAGGAGGAAAGGAGGAGGAAAGGAGGAGGAAAGGAGGAGGAAAGGAGGAGGAAAGGAGGAGGAGGAGGAGGAGGAGGAGGAGGAGGAGGAGGAGGAGGGGAGGAGGAGGAGAGGAGGAGGAAGGAGGAGGAAAGGAGGAGGAGGAGGAGGGAGTCCCTCTCCTTCGTCCCTCCCCAGTCCCAATCCTTCGTCCCTTCTCCCTCCCTCCCCAGTCCCCAACCCTGGGACAATGCCGCCCTATTGCCGGCCAAGGAGGGAATGGAAAGGAGCTGCATTGTGCCTCCACCTACACACGCGTCGGGGTCATGCTTACCACCTCAGTCCCGCCCCGTACCTCACGCAATCCCGCTGTCCCTTTTTTAAGGCAATGCTCCTCGTTCGACTCAAAAAAAAAAAAAAAAAAAAAAAAAAAAAAAAAAAAAAAAAAAAAAAAAAAAAATATATATATATATATATATATATATATATATATATATATATATATATATATATATTTGTATATGTGTGTGTGTGTGTGTGTGTGTGTGTGTGTGTGTGTGTGTGTGTGTGTGTGTGTGTGTGTGTGTGTGTGTGTGTGTGTGTGTGTGTGTGTGTGTGTGTGCTTAAGATCTGAAGCTTAAACCTAGTGAATAAAGCCTGCACAAAATGCCGCCGTTAAATGAATCAGCGAATGAATGAACAGCTGCGCCAATATCGCCTGATGAGTACGGATCGATGCCAACTTAACAAAACAATGAAACAAAGTATTCCGAAGCATTGCATGACAGAATGATCTGCTGACCGCGCATCTATGTCGATAGAAGTATGAGGATCAGCATCATTATCATTCTCACGGCGCGCCTTAACCCGCGAAAGGGGGCGGATGGGGCAGGACGCAAGGGGATGGCTACGAGTAAGGGAAGGGGTGAAGCGACTGGATCGAGAGAGAAAAACAACGGACGCTTGCGGTCTCCGCTTTTCCTTTTGTCCTTCCTCCCCTTTCTCCGCCTTCCTTTCCCGTTCCAACAGCCTCTTTCCTCTTCCAGCTTCCCTCTTTCCATCCCCTTCCCCTCTTCACCCCTTCCCTCCCTCTGTTTGCCATCTTTCCTACAGCCCCCCCCCCCCTTCTCCAGCTCCGTCGACAGCGCCCGCAGCCTCATTGCCATGCGAGTGAACTCCGCCCGTGTCCGTCCCGGAAATAACTTCAGCCACGGCGCTTCGCCATTAGATTCCTGGCCTTCCTTCTCCTCTTCCTCTTCCCAAGTTTCATTCTTCTTCTTCTTAGTTTCCCCGGCATCCTCTTCCTCTTCTTTTTTATTTTGTTCTATCATTCTCATTCCTATTCCTCTTTTAATTTCTGTCTTCTTCACCCTCCTTCTCCTTCTCCTTCTTCCTTCACCCCCTCCTCTTTCTCCTTCACCCCTCCTCTTTCTCCTTCACCCCCTCATCCCTATCCTCATCCTCATCCTCATCCTTCTCATCCTCCTTCTCCTTCTCCTTCTCCTCCTCCCTTTTCTATGCTTCTGTTCCACCCCGCCCTTGCACTTGAAGCGCGGGGCGTCGGCTCTCCAACCGCTCCCCAGGCCCTCACGGCCGCCCGCAAAGACAAGGCAAAAGAGCGCCGTCGCCATCGCACTAATACTCGGCATTAATGCGAACAGCCAACTTTACGCTCCATGATTAATCTCGTGTTCCGTCTCAGATGTCATATACCGACAGGTACAGAGAGAAGAGTGGAAGGAGAGACCATATAGAGGGAGGGGAGAGAGGAGAAGCGAGGGACGCAATAAGAAGAGGGAGAAGGATAAAGAGGAGAAACTAGAGACAAAAAGGAAGGTAGAGAGAACAGAGGGAACGGGAGGAAAGTAGAGGGGAAGAAAAGGGGAAATAAGAAATAAGCACGGAGAGAGAAAGATATCCCCGGGTGCCCCTTGGGTTTATTCAGTCCCAATTTCAAAAAGTAGTGGGTGAAAGAATGGGGATGGAAGGAAAGGGGGTGAGGAGGAAAAGAGAAGAATGGGGTAGAAACGGGAAGGAGAGGAAGGTTGAGCGGGGAGGAGCAAGGGCAATATATTAGAGGCACGGGCCTAAGTGCAAAAGCAGGATAGGAGCAGGGGCCAGAAACCAGGGATAGTAGCAGGGGCCAGAAACCAGGGTCAAAAGAGCAGGGCTAGAGCATGGGCAAGAGCCCGTGAGCAGGGACATGGGCCAGATATCAGGAGCAGAGGCAAGGGCAAGAGCAGGACGCACGGCTTGAAAGCGGGTGCCATGAGCGTGTCAAAGCCCCGGCGCTTGCCAACGCCTGGCTCTGCGGACGGACAGAATTCGGCGGCGAGTGCGACGGCCGAGCCACGGGAGCCATATATGGAGCGCAGATGCACGCACGCACGAACTCGGGGACCGGGCGACGGACAGTGTCTCTGGAGGAGGCAAAGGGACAGAAAGAAAGGAGTGGAAAGGTGGAGAAAGACTTAGAGAGAAGTGAAAAACGTGGTGGGAGACAGGAAAAGTCGACGAGAGAGAGAGCGAGGTCAAGAGGGGAATCCCAGGTACCACCGTGAGTGGAGAGAGAGCGCGCCTCTATCTCGGGTCTATCCGGGAGAGGAAGGGAGGGGGGGAGGAGGCCGGCCATGCAGCACGAGAAGTTCTTGATCTTGCTCTTGCAGTTGACCCAAGCTTTTGACAAGGTTGCTGACTATGTCAGCCCCTTCAGCGGGGTCTCGTGCTCTACTGCACAAAGGTGCATGGCTGCCCTGCCCTGGCATGAAGCAGGAGGAGGAGGAGGAGGAGGAGGAGGAGGAGGAGGACGGTAGGTGAGGAGGAGGCAGAAGCTAGCAGGATGGGGAGGAGGAGGAGAGGAGAGGGAGGAGAGGGGGAGAGGAGGAGGGGAGGAGGAGGAGGGAGGGGGAGCGAGGAGGAGGAGGAGGAGGAGAGGAGGAGGAGAGGAGGAGGAGGGGGAGGAGAGGGGGAGGGGAGGAGGAGGAGGAGGGAGGAGGAGGAGGAGAGGAGGAGAGGAGGAGAGGGCGAGGGAAGAAAAGAGGGGAGGGGGATGAGAGGTAGTAGGAACTGTTGTAAGAGAAAAGACAGATCTTATGCCAGTAAACATCTTTCTCTCACGTACGCTCCTCACCCCATGGTTCTCGCTTTCCCCCTCCCCCTCCTTCCCTGCCTGAGGGAGAGAACCGCTTTCCGCACACTTCTCCTGGTCTCGAACGGCCTCCCGGCGTTCCAGCGGCGCCTGGGGGTACGCGTAGCAGTAATAGTAGCATGTAGGTTACTAGATCTGGAGAACCAGACCCCGTCCCCCTTTTGCCCTTTCTTCCTCTCCCTCTACTCCCTCTATGCTGCTCTTTCCTTCTCATGTGTTCCTCCTCTTTCGCCTCCTCCTTTCTTGTGTCCCCTCCCTCTCCGCCTTCTCTCCACGTCTCCGTCTCTTCCCCTCCCGGCCTCCTCTCCCCCGCCCCGGACAAGCAGCAAATGCCGAACACATGAAACGGCTGAACGCACGCACGCACGCACGCACACCACGTAGGGCCTCCTCCAAGGAGACAAGGGTGAGAACAGATCAAGACACAAAATCCAAGGCGCGAAAAGGGAAAGGAGAGAAAGCACCGCCTCCGCGATCAACAGTTGGCCAGCACGTATTCGGATCCATCGCGGCGATGATAATTGCGACGACGCACGCACCCGACAGACCCATTGAACTCCCGACGTCATCTTCATCGCCGGCTCCCCCTTCCCCCCTTCCCCTTCTTCATTTCCCCTTCTTCCCTAAACCCCTTCCCTCTCCTCATCTCCCCTGCCCAACTTCTGAGATGCGACTGCCAAACTCTTTTCCGTTTCGATTTGATGTAACACGCAGGGTCGACATAGAAACCACCCTTCCCTTTCCTCCCCACATTTTTCGCGTCCTCCCCTTTCCCCTCCATTCCCCCATTTCCCTTTCATGAAATACTAAGTTAAAGCCAGAGCCGTGGGATAACATTCGGACGACGGCCGACCTTCCTGATCGCAAACGAGTCTCTCCGGAATGTTGGAAACTGCGTCGCGCGCGGGAGCCTGGCTGGCGTGGTGTGCGCTCCGCTGTGCTGTGTGGGCTATGTGGGCTAGAGTGGGGGGGTTTGATGAGACATGTAATATGTGGTGTGGTGTGGTATGTGGTGGTGTGGTATTTGGTGGTGTGTATGTATTGTAGGGTGTGATATGGTGTGTGATTTGTGGTGAGGTATGCTATGTGCTATGGTGTGGTTTCATGTGGTTTGGTGTGATGTATGGTATGGTGTGCGAAGTATATATGATTTGATATGACATGGCATGGTGTGGTGTGGTTGAGAGAGAGAGAGAGAGAGAGAGAGAGAGAGAGAGAGAGAGAGAGAGAGAGAGAGAGAGAGAGAGAGAGAGAGAGAGAGAGAGAGAGGAGAGGAGAGGGAGGGGGGGGAGAGGGAGAGGGAGAGGGAGAGGGAGAGGGAGAGGGAGAGGGGAGAGATAGAGAAGGAAAAAGGGAAAAGGGAAAAGGGAAAATGAAAAAAAGGGAAAATTAAAAAGAAAGAAAAAGGGAAAGAGAGAGGGGGGAGGAAAAATGAAAAAGAGAAAGAGAAAGGGAAAGGGCTGGGGCGGGGGGAGGGGGGTCGCGGGCGTGGTTCTGATCTGTTTAGCAGCGCGGGCGCCCAAGGCCTTCAGCAATGGCTCGGCGGCACACGCGCCTTTCACTCGACCAGCGGGCCAGCGAGGCCGCCGGTGACACAACACGCCAGCGGATATTCCACGGGCGGCGGTCCTTCGGGAGGCTGCCCCGCCCGTGCCCCCCAGCTCGCCTCCGACTATCGCTGGTCCTCCACTTCGTCTTTCTTCTTCATTGTCTTCTGTTTCCTTCTCTCAGTGCCCCTCTGTTCACTCTCCCATTTCTGCCTTGTTCTTCTCGCAAACCTTCCATACTTAGAAAAGAAAGAAAAAGGAGTAACTTCCAACCTCAACAACAACCCCGTGTCGAGGCTTCCCTTCCGCGGACAGAGGCTTCCGGAGCACCTGCCGGCCGATCACGATGGCGCCGCTGTCAAAACCTAACAGCTGGCCGCGTCTCCCCCTCCCTTCTCCCTCAATCGCTCTCACTCCCGTCTGGAAAAAGGCCGAGAGCTTTACACCACCGTGGCGTGTACAGGCTGAATGTGAACCGGGGGAGGGAGGAGGGAGGGGGATGGAGGGGGAAGGAGAGGAGGACAAGGGGCTCCGACTGCCCAGATCGACAGCAGAGGAGCGGCAGCGCCTTCGACGGCTGTATTCGACAGCGTTGGCAAGTCATCAAGGAGCAACAGATCACTGTCACTTACGGTGGTTACACCTCTGACAACACCTGACAACACAATTCCTGAGAAAGGAGAGAGGAAGAGGGAGGAAGAGGAGGAGGAGGGAGGGAGAGAGGGAGGGAGGGAGAGAAAGATACGGAAGAGGGAGGGTTAAGGGGGACACAGCATGGCCCATGAGTACCCTTGTTGCAGACTATTTC
Source organism: Penaeus monodon (assembly GCF_015228065.2). Taxonomy (NCBI): domain Eukaryota; kingdom Metazoa; phylum Arthropoda; class Malacostraca; order Decapoda; family Penaeidae; genus Penaeus; species Penaeus monodon. The sequence goes on from NC_051391.1 coordinate 57,675,344, forward strand.
CCAAGAGCAATAGCAGCGGCGGCGACGGCGAGCAGGAAGCGGCCGGGACGCCTGTTCGACCACGGTAGAGATGATGATAGACGGGGGGTGATGGGGGTTACTCCAAAAACGACAAGGAGGGGGAGGGGGGAGGAGGAATCAGACATTAAGGGAAACGAATGCGAGAGACAGTCATGAATGCAGACTAAAACATTGGAGAAGGAATCAGAATGGTGCCAGAAGTGTCACAGATGGTGTCAAGGGATGGTGTCCGCAGAAATTATCCGAAAAGTGTAGGAGCATGTTGTCGTAAAAGTGTCAGAGGCAAGTTCTCGCTGTACCAACGAATCCCAAAGTGCTGCCTTGCCGCCCGCGCGCCCGGCCACAACGCAGCGGACGTGTCGAAGCGCACGTGTCCCCTTTTCATCTCTTGAAAAGTGCTGTGTTGGTCACTCGTCTGTTCCCGACGTGTTTTTGCCTCTTTCCGTATTCTCTATGTCTCTTTCCACCTCCCCTCTTTGGGCGTCTCTTGCATGTTTCATCTCTTTCCCACTTTTATCTTCTGCCCCCTCTCCTCCCCTTACCCATTCAATTATCATATCCCACGATTCTTTCCACAATTATTATCACTATCAACTACCACCATCATCATTATTACTATCACCACTACCACCATAATCACTATCACATCACCATCATTAACATTATCATCACCATCACTATCACTATCACCATCACCCTCACCCGCATCATCATCACCACCACCACCACCACCCGCATCATCACCCTCACCCGCATCATCATCATCATCATCATCATCATCATCATCATCATCGTCATCGTCATCGTCATCGTCATCGTCATCATCATCGTCATCATCATTAGTAAGTTTATCACAGGGCACTGCAACCTAATCCCAAGGCGCGGGAGCGGTCTTTCGGGGGCGCTGGGTATGTGACGTATTCAAGAGGTGGCACGACGGGGGGGGGGGGGTCGCCGGGGATTGGGAGAGAAGGCGGGAGCGGGGAGGAGAGGGTCCTTTGGGTATGTGGCAATGAGACGGCGGCCACAGCGCCACCACCGCCACAGCGGCATCATCACATCACACATCGTCACCACCGTCATCACCACCACCAAGGCCAGATCAGTCAGGGGCCGTGTGGGTTTTTCCGTTCCACTGCCTGGCTGCACACCACGACTGCGCGCTCTCACTCGGGGTCTTGCACACTTTAAAAAAAGAACACTTTAAATCCACTAGCACATAAGGCGGAGAGTCGCGTGTCACCTTCGTCACCATAATCACTGCTTGTTCCAGCATCCACGGAAGCACAACACTATTCCTTATTACTTCACTACAAACGGTCGAATTTGGCTTGCTCTCCTCGCACGGCAGTTCACTCGCGGTCGTCCACCAATGACACTCTTTCGGGGGGAGGGGGGGGGGGGGGGGGGGGGGGGGACTTGCGGCATTTTCATCTCGCCGTGATTCAGTTCCAATGATCAGTTACTGCAGGAACCATGAAAAAACAAAAGGAATGAGCTAGGGTGTGAACGAGGACGCAGAGGAGGGGAGGAGGAGGGGCGGGGCGAGGGGGACCTGCGGCGTCACAGGACGCCTGAAGGTCGGGCACTCCTTGCCCCCTCCCCCCCAGTAGCCCTCTCTCCTCATGGAGACAGCGCTGCGAAATAGTCTTATGGCTGATTTCTCTCGAGTGATTTTTAGTGAATGGAAGGTTCGGGCCAGTTTATTTACATCATTTTCTCATTGCTGGGACTGAGTGTGTTGTGGAGGCAGGGGGTGGGGGGGTGCAGCTCGCTCCTCCTGCCAGTGGCGGCGTGCGAGGCAAGGCGAGGCGGGAGAGGAGAAAGGGAAGGTCCGCAGACCGTCTCCTTCCCGGGCCGCCCGCACCTGCCGAGAGCGAACCCGCCACCGCCGCCACCAGGCCCGTCCCGTCCGCGCCAGCTCGCCCTGACAGAGAGAGCGGCCGAGGGCGCGAAGGTTTGCTCGGGCCGAGGAGGGCTCCTGTAGCGGCGGGAAGGGAGGTCCCTTCGGCCGCCGTGAGGAGGGTCCGGTCGCACGGGCCGAGCCACGACACACTACCGACCCAAAGCCAGGTTTATATACTCTTATGGGCGGCGAAAGCCCCTCCCCTAGCCCCGCAGCCCTCCCCGCCCTCCTCCCTGCCCTCCTGCCGCCACGTCACCGCCTTCGTTAGAGCCACCACCACGGCTCACAGACCGAGAATTTCGCCCTTATGGGCGGACGGCGAGATCGCGTAACCTACCACAGATGGCGCGCGTGTAGCGGGAGTGGCGCGGTGGTGGGGGAAAGGGGGAGGGAGGTTGGGGGGGGGGCGTAGTTGTAGCGGCCTCGGGCAGCTCTTGGCGGCGCGCAGGTACGCTCAGGATTTTTTAAATAGGGGAGGGGGGAGGGGGGGGAAGGGGGGGGAGGGGGGGGGAGGGGAGGGGGGGAGGAAACATATGAAGTTGTGGGGGAGGGGGGGGGGGGAGGGGAGGAGAAAAAAGGAGGAAGGGGGAAGGGAAGAGGAAGAGGAGGGGAGGAGGAAGAAGAGGAAGCGGAAGGGAGGAGGGGGGGAGGAGGAAGAGGAGGAGGAGGAAGTAGAGGAGCAGGAGGGGGGGGAGGAGGAGGAGGAGGAGGAGGAGGAAGAGGAGGAGGAGGAGGAAGAGGAGGGAGGGAGGGAAAGGGGGGGAGGAGGAAAATAGAGGAGGGGGAGGAAGGAAAAAAATGGGAAAAGAGGAAAGAAGGATGATTGATGATGATGAGATGATGATGATGATGCTGATGATGAGAGGGTGATGAGATAGTGATGATGATGATGATGATGATGATGATGATGATGATGAGAGATTTAAAAACCCCTAACTTCTTCCCGACCCCCCCCCCCATGAAACCCCCCGCTCACCCTCCCTCTCCCCCTGTCACCCCTTTCCCAGCTCACCTTTCCCTCTCACAATTTTCTCGCCCCCGCCCTTTCCCCCTTTCTCCCCCCACCTTTCTCCCCCACCCCCCAAAACCAACCTCCCCTCCCCCTCCCCCCCCCTCCCAAAAAAAGGGGGCCCAATTAACCCCCCCTCCGGGGGGGCCCCTCCCGCCCCCCCGGGTTCCCGGGGGGGGGAAGGGCCAGGGGGGGGTTTTGG
>NC_051391.1:57683581-57692199 GCF_015228065.2 Penaeus monodon
GTGGAGGAGAGTCCGACAGAGGTGATTGAATGTGACAAAACCACAACCAGGAAATCATGAAAGAGAAGAATTGTGTCCGTTCTCTTTCCCTCTTTTAGCCCCCCCCCCCCACACACACACAGTGGAAGACAGACAGACACACAGAGACAGACAGACACACACACACAGAGGCAGACAACAAAGAAGCAGACACACACAACAGACACACAGACAGACAGACACACACACACACACACACACACACACACACACACACACACACACACACACACACACACAGACAGACACACACACACACACACACACACACACACACACACACACACACACACACACACACACACACACACACACACACACTGAGACAGATAGACAGTCACAGAGACAGACAGACACACAGAGACATACAGACACAGACAGACACAGAGACAAACAGACAGACAGACACACAGACAGGCTCACAGACAGACAGACACACAGAGACAGACAGACAGACGGGCGGGACGGGGCGGACGGACGGAACTGGCTGAAAAGATGAAAAAGTTCACCTGAGAAGGGTGCAGGGGCGGGGAGGGGGGAGGGGGAAGGGACGCCTGAGGCCTGCGGCCACCCTGAGGCCACCCTGCGGCCTCAGGGCCAGGGTGGTCATTTCGTCTTACTCCTCTTCCTCCTCTTCCCTCTAATTTATCATCGCCTCATTATGCTCCTTCATCCTCGCCATCCTTGCTTTCCTCTCTCTCATCTCCACCGTCCCTCTCCTTCGTCTTTATCTCTCTTCTTCGCCGTTTCGCGTTCAACTTTGCCCTTTTCCTCCATTTCCTTCTGCCCCTTCGCCTTTTTCTCCTCTCATCAGCATCATCATCATCATTCTCCTCCTCCTCCTCCTCCTCCTTCCACCAACCCCCTTCCCCCCTTCGCGTGGGTGTTTTTCTCCGTCGCCACTTTTATTCCGCTCCGTTTCTCCCAAGCAGTGCTCAGGTTGCCGTTTTTCCTATGTGGTATCCGTTATTCTCGTTTATCCCGTATGTCTTATCTGTTTTCTTTCTGCTCTTTCCGGCATTTTCTTCTCCGACTTCCCTCGGTCGCGCCTTGTTTTTCTTTCCTTCTCTGGCGATCTTGTCCTCTGTTGCTCGAAGGGTCTTGCGCTAACTGGTAGGCACGCAGTTACCCACGCTGGCACATTGGCAGGCAGGCATATAGGCAGATATAAACGCGGACAGGCACACAGGCAGGCAGACGGGCACGCACGCAGTCACTCAACGACTCAGTTGGACAGACAGGCTAAGGAGACAAGCATAGAAGCAAAAGCTAGATCAGAAATGAAAATTTCCCCAAACCTCTGCTCGCAGTGGTTGATGGAAGATGAATGAATAAATAAACAGATACGTAACCTGATAGATTGAACGTAGTAAATTGAAGGAACGGTGGATTGACAGCGAAACTCCATAGTCCTTGGACCCATCCGCCTTTTTGTCTATCCTCTTTCTTCGTTTCAGTCTTTTCTTCTTCCTCTCCTTCTCAATCCCTTTGCAGGTATCGTCGAGGACCGTTTTCTATCCGGGCGGCGGGAGTGGCTTTGAACGGTCTTGCTGTTTCCGTTCTCTTTCCCCACGTATTTCTGTCTCTGAGGGGATGGCAAGCTCCTTTGCCGTATCGCCTGGTCTTCCTCCTTTTCCATGTGTTCTCCCTCTTCTGCCTCTTACTATTCCTCTTCTCATACCTGGGGGAGCCCCCAGACAGTCCTCGGCCTCCCCCACGCGCCTTCATGAGCCTCCCTTCTCCACTCCTTTCTTCTCTGCCTGGGGGTCGGTTTCTGAGTCATCCACTGGCTTGCTTTGCTCGTCGGGATCCGTCTAAGTATGCGGAAAACAAAGAGAGGGACGGGAAAAGGGAGGGAGGAAGAAAGAAAAGGGAAGGAAGGAAGGGAGATGGTGGGTGGATGAGTAGTGACAAGTTGGGGTGGTATGGAAGGGAATGAAGGAGCAGGCAGGCGGATATGCATTTAGAAAGATGGGTAGGAAGGGAAACCGAGAGAAGATTGGAGAATGCAGGCATGCGTGAGCCATGTGCGTGTTGGGCGACCGTGCAGCACGATCAGGCCGTGGCAGTCCCCGCTGGAGACTTGGCGTCGGACTCTCTGAAGGCGCAAGAAATGTCCGCTCTCCGTTCGACATGTAATTGCTCAGCGCTAGGAAATGGAGGACGAGTATCTCCCGAGTCTTCTTGCCGTAATGAATATCAGTGGTGAGAAATAAGGACGAGTCATCGAAAAATATTGTAATATCATCCGAGGTTGTGCAATGTAATGTTGTGTAATGGTAATCATGATAATGAAAGAAGAATAAGTAATGATGGTGATGATAATAATAATAATGATAATGGCAGCAATTTTAATTGTAATGATGATAATGATTAATCATGATATTGACAATGATGATGATGATGATGAGGATGATGAGGATGATAATAACAATATTAATAATAACAATAATGATGATGGTGCTAATTGTAATAATTATGAGGATGATGATAATGATAATGATAATAATATTGATAATAATAATAATTATTATTATTATTATTATTATTATTATTGTTATTATGTATTATCTATTATTATTATTATTATTATTATTATTGTTATTATTTATTATTATTATAAAAGTACAACAGCAACCACTCGCTAAACGCTACCTGCCTTCGTGAACAAAATTGAATATCTTTGAACTGTTGACCAAAGTCTATTGATCCATATTGATCCCCGCTGCGCCTCTCTGCATAACCTCGCATGGCATTAGGCCTACACTTTTTCGTTAGCCTCATGTAACAAGGATTTTTTTTTTTTAACAAGGATTAGGCATCTTTAAAATCTCTCTGGTAAGTATTTTGTAGAGGCTGTGTAGATGCTTCAGTTCTGCAGTTTCCCATGTCCTAAGGTCGGAGGTGTAACTTGGGAGCTGGATTTTCTCTACAGCTTGCTCACGACATGCACTTTCAGCAAACCGTCTGTCGACGAAACGTTCATTGACGATACATCCGGCAGACGAAACGTTCGTTCGACCAAACGTCCGATCGATCAAATGTCCGCACACGCCTCCGACCCCCCGACCCCCACCTCCCGCTGCATTTGGGCGTTCGGCTCGGGGCAGAGGGAGGCGCGGGCGAGGGAGGAGCCTGCGACACGTTCGCGTTCATTTACCGCCAGTCAGCGCTCGAGGCCGCGCTCTGTTCAGAGGCACATGCCAGCGCTCGCATCGGCGCGAGCGGACAGACCCGCGCAAGACACACGCTTGCGCAGGCACACCAGAACACGCAAATGCACGCATCTAATCAATCATACGCATTCAATCACACACAAAGAGAGGTAGACAGGCAGGCAAGCAGGCAAGCAGGCAAGCAGGCAGGCAGGCAGAGACATGATGCAAACAGTGTAGGTAGGCAGGTAGAGAGGCAGGCAGACAGGTATGCCTAAGACAGAAAACAGACAGACAGGCTTTGGTAGCATGGAGTAGGCAGGTCTTTATTCTGAGGAAGAGAGGGAAATATTGCGGCGTTTGTGGCCCACAGAGCAAGTCTCGTGCGGTAGGAGTGGGTCAGCTGACCAAAGAGAGGGCGGCCAGGTGGAGTAGGGGATGGGGTGGCATAGGTGGAGGTGGAGGGGAGTGGGTAGAAGAGGGTCGGGATGAGGCCTGAGCTGAAGGAAGGGTCAGCTGGTAGAAAGAAGGGGGAGGGAGTGGAATTATCTGGAAGGCAGGGCCATGCGGCCGAAGATGCCAGGCAGAGTAGGAACATGCCTGGAGAAGATAGGAACAGGCGAGGTGAAGGCCAGCATAGCTGGTTCAGGAAGGGGATCAGATGAACAGAGACCACGCACACACTTCAAGAAAAAGAGAGGTGAAGGGAGAGAGGGAGAGGAAAAGCAGCAGACAGACAGACAGACAGACCAACAGGACGAGAGGTTGTCCGTCCGGTAGTCCCGTAGTGCAAGTAACGGTATGTTCGCCGCGCCCTTGCTGGACCCCCGCCAACTAAGCCTCGCGTCTGCCGCCCACCGCCCGCCACCCACCGCCCCCTTCCATGGCTGCTGTATGATCAGGGACAGGGGAGGGTGTGAGCGCTTTCTAAAGATATGTCAATAACTCCCCTTTTCCTTTCGGGCGATCGAAGGTGGGCGTTGGCAGTGGGCGGGCTTGACTGGGCATGGAAATGCATGGGGTCGTGTTTTGGTTGATGGGCGTGAGGGCCTCGGGTTTTCGGCTCAAGGAAGAGCTGCGTGGGGAAGGATTCCACTTGTGCTACCTCTGCGAAGATCCGTGAGGAGGGAAGAAGGAACGTCTCGAAAGCGTTGCGCGTGCGGCGTCCTTCAGGGGAATCCCGCGAGGTCCAGGGATGCCTTGCTCCCGCTGGGCAGCGGCGCCCGGACGATGAGGCTAGCAGCGGCGACGACACTGAAGGGAACCGTAATAACTGGAAGGGTGAGGATGATCAGGACGAGGAGGCCAAAAGGGTCCCGCCGCTCTCGCTGCCACGCGAGGGATTCCGGTCCTCGAACGCAAGTCATCCACAGCCTCGAGTGCCATTGGCTCCCTGCCCCGTCGGGTCGCCTGCCCAGGGGACGGCTCTGGTGAGTGTCGTCGCGTCCTCCTCATCCTCTTCCTTCCGGAGAGGAGGAAAAGAAGAGAGTAATTATGGAGACGGAGACGTTACAAGGAAGATACGGGGTGAGGTAGGGAATTCTGAGCCCATACAAGGCGGTCGTCATCGGAACGACCTCTTTGTGGAGGCCCCTGCGCGACACCGGCCACGCACTGGGAAGTTGGCGAGGACGTCGTGGAGGGGTCGTTGGCGAGGACGTTGGGGAGAGGGTAACGGAAGATTAATTGTGTGCTGAATTTATTTATTGTCTTTAATATGTCTCCCCATATATCTTCGTTTTCCCCATTCTCCTATCCATTTTACGTTATTCATTCTTCCTTTCTTTATTTCCTTCATTTTCCTCACCCTTCTCTTTTCAGCTCATTCGTTCCTCCCTCTTTTCCCTTTGCCAATTATCCATCGCCTCTTTCTCTCACGCACGCATGCAGACCCCCCAACACACCCTACCTTTCGAAGCGAGTAAACAAGTACAGGTCATGAAGGTTAAAATCCTAAATAAACGAGAGACCGATGCAGGGTATCCCTTGCGGCGGGGGGGGGGGGGACTCCTGGTGCTTTCATCATTCCCCCCTTCCCCTATCCCCTCCCTTTCCCGTCTCGTCGCTGGCACATCCATCACCTTCGGATGTGCCGGCATCCTTTTTCTTCTCCACCCCATATATATTTTCTCTCTTCCTATCCACGGATTTCTCTCTGTCTATCCCATCTGTTTCCATGTGCCTTCATCTGTTAATCTTTCTCTCGCTCCTTTTTTATTGCTCGTCGTCTTCCTTCATCCCTCCCTCCCCCCTGCGTTACTCGTCGTTGCGTTCGGGTGCCACGTGAGCGCGGAGAGAAGAGGAAAGAGGAGGGAGGAGGAAGATGGAAGTTAGATGGGAAAGAGGAGGGAAATGGTGGGGGATGCGAATATGAATAAGAGAGGAAAGGGAAAAGCAAAAGGAAGTAGGAAGGGAATAAGAAAGAGGAGAAAGCGGAAAAATACGCGCAGAATGGGAGGAAAGAAAGGAAAAGGGTGACTAAAGTGAGAAATTGGAGAAGGAAGAGGGAAGCTTTCACCGTGCCAGTCTGTCATCATTTTCGTCGCCGTTGACATCATCTTCACCCTTTGTCGTTATCATCATTATCAGTGCCTCCGGCTGCGTCACTTCACTGCCAATCATCCTGATTTTCACTTGGGCTTTACGGATTTAAACAGAATAAAGCATGAGTAGTAAGGCAGAAGATGGTGGGGCTTTGTCCACTGTTTCTTTTATTAAGGAATATACATTTATGAGTCCTCTGTTTATACCTTCGTCTCATTAACGCTGCCGGTTTGCTCCTGCGTTTGGCTCTGTGTTTCTCTATGTGGAGAAGGAAAAGTACGAGAAGGAAATTGGAATGGCAGTGTCAGTATAAAATAAGGGGGGGAGGGAGAGAAGGCGGGAGGGAGAAGGAGAAGGAGAGAGAGAGAGGGGAGGGGGGAGAAGGAGAGAGAGAGAAAGCAGGAGTGGGAGGGAGAAGGAGAGAGAGAGAAAGCAGGAGTGGAGAAGGAAGGAGAGGAAGAAAGGAGAAGAGAAGGAGAGGAGAAGGAGAAGGAGAAGGAGAGAGAGAGAGAGAGAGAGAGGAGATGAGAGAGAGGGAGGGAGGGAGAAGGAGAGAGAGAGAGAGAGAGAGGGAGGGAGGGAGAAGGAGAGAGAGAGAGAGGAGGGAGGGAGGTAGAGGGGGAGGCAGAGGCAGAGAAGTGGGGTAGAGAGGGCGAAGGGGGAAGAGACAGACAGGCAGAGGGAGGGAGGCAGATCAGAGAAATGAGGCGGTAAATGGAAAGAAATCATTGTAATTAGAGCCTCGGCCCCGAGGCCCGATTTTGAACACGTCCTGAACATGTTGCTCTACGAGCAGCGGCAAATGGCCAGGTGCTCGAGCCCGACTGTCCCGTGGCGGCCGCGCAAGTGGGTCACGGCCTGTCGTTCTGGAAGGTCTTTTTTCACTTCGTGTGTGTGTGACTGAGTGACTGAGAGAGAAAGAAAGAAAGAAAAAGAGAGAGAGAGAGAGAGAGAGAGAGAGAGAGAGAGAGAGAGAGAGAGAGAGAGAGAGAGAGAGAGAGAGAGAGAGGGGGGGGGGGGGGGGCTGGGAAAAAGAAAAGGTTATAAGGTGAGAATACTTGATCGTAATTATTAAAGCAAGGATAACTGAGCAGATGAAGTATTAAGGTTGTGACGAAGAGAGAGTCAGCCAAGAAGGCGTGGCTCCTTGGCGTCTCCTTCTTTCGAAACCTGGTGCTAGGCGCGGAGGACCTGCCTAGCGACAAGCGCTGATTTAGGCCTACGATGCTTGCTGTGGGGGGGGAGGGGGCGCCCGCGGCACCGGGGCACCGGCTATGCCTCTTGGCTGTTGGGCTGCGGGCGTCTTGGGCGGCGAGGAGTCATTTCATCCCGTTGGGTTTGGTGGCATCAGATGGACGGACTGACGGAACACAAAAATATTTATTTTCCAGGCGTGATGTGTATTATCTGAGCTCCATATAACGCATTTCACATAATTCTTGCGTATCAAGTTTTCTCATTCACTTTCATTTCATCTATCAATCTTCTCCCCACCACCAAACACCCCACAACACACACAACACCACAACCACCCACAACAACACACACACACACACACACACACACACACACACACACATATTCATACATACATATAATATATATATTATATATAATATATAATATATATATATAATCTCCGACCAATTTCTCCCCTCCTATCCTTCCCTTCCTAACCGTCTCTGTCAAACCCCACTGACTCCTTTCTCTTCTGTCTCTTCTCTCTCCTCACTCTTCGCTGTCTCTTCTTTGTCCCTCTCATCTCTCTCCTCTTTTCACATTCCCTCTCCCCGTCTCCCACACCCTCCCTCTCTCCTGTATAGCACCCCGCCCCCCCTAGTGCCTCCAGAGGGACATTGACCCTGTCACCCTGATGGCTGCTGCACATTTCGTCCTTCGTTCTTCCGGTCCTCTCACCCCCTTCCTCTTTTCTCTTCCTCTTTCCCTTTCCCCATTCCCCCTCCCCCTTTCCTCCTCCCCCTCCTCCTCTCGTACCCTGTCTTTCCCCTGCTTCCTCCATCCCCTCCCTCTTTCGCCTCTCCTCCCGACCCCCCTTTTCATCAACTCTTCCATGTTATTTCTTACCGTTTGGTTTTGTTCCTCCCCCCCCCCCGTCCCCCTTTCGCCCCGCCCCCCTTTCCCCTTGGCACGGCCCTCGAGGAGAAGTTTACCGTTTGTTTGTGTATTGTTTATCTGTTTCTTTCTATACAACAGTTTTCACAGTTTCCTATTTCTGTTTCGTTTCCTCTCTCCTCGCCTCTGTCTCTCCAAACGTAAAAAAAATCTTCGTCTCTCCAGTTTTCCCTCCGCCCTCCCTCGCTCCCGTGAGAGTGTGAGTGAGTGAGCGAGCGAAAGAGTGAGTGTGAGTGATTCAGTGAGCGAAAGAGTGAGTGTGAGTGAGCGAATGAGTGAGTGTGAGTGAACGAATGAGTGAGTGTGAGTGAACGAATGAGTGAGTGTGAGTGAACGAATGAGTGAGTGTGAGTGAACGAATGAGTGGAGTGTGAGTGAACGAATGTGTGAGGGTGAGTGAACGAATGTGTGAGTGTGAGTGACGAATGTGTGAGTGTGAGTGAACGAATGTGTGATGAGTGTGAGTGAACGAATGTGTGAGTGTGAGTGAACGAATGAGTGAGTGTGAGTGAACGAATGTGGTGAGTGTGAGTGAAACGAATGTGTGAGTGTGAGTGAACGAATGTGTGAGTGTGAGTGAACGAATGTGTGAGTGTGAGTGAACGAATGAGTGAGTGGTGAGTGAACGAATGTGTGAGTGTGAGTGACGAATGTGTGAGTGTGAGTGACGAATGAGTGAGTGTGAGTGAACGAAAGAGTGAGTGTGAGTGTAAAGTATACGTGCTTGAGAGAGAGAGGGAATTTGTA
>NC_051391.1:57692299-57694799 GCF_015228065.2 Penaeus monodon
TCCTCTCTTCTCCCCTCTCTCTCTCCCTCTCTCTCCCCTCTCTCTCTCCCTCTCTCTCCCCCTGTCCCTCTCCCTCCCCTTCTCTCTCTCCCTCCCCCTCTCCTTCATCTTTTCTCTCTCAATCTGTTTGCTCTACGTGCTGGATAACGAGGGGGAGGAGGGGGCAGGGGGTGTTGGAAAGAGAAGAAAGAGGAGACAAGGAGAGGAGCAAAGGAAGAAATAGGAAGGGGGAGAGAAGAAAAGTGAGAAGGGGAAGTGAACTCCCTTCTCTCCCTCTACTTCCCCCCCTGTCCTCTCCCTCTCCCCCCTATCTCCCCTTATCACTCTCATCCCCTTTCTCTCTCTCTTTCTCCTTGCCCCCCCCCCCTCCCCTGGACCCGGACACACGAGCGATATGTTAGCGTGACCACGAGAACATCTGACGATCACCTCCGTTGCTCCCTCCCTCGCGCCCCTTCCTCCTCTCACTCCCTCCCTTGCTTCTTTATTCTTCTCCTGCCGCTTTCACTTGTCTCTGCTCTTGCCTCTATCATTCTAATTTCTCCTTCCTGTTTTTTCGTCTTTTTTCTATCTGAATAAATCCCTATATCCCGCCCCCCCTTCCTTTCCCTCCGCTACTCTCCTCTCCCACTCTCTAACCCCCTCCTCCCCACCTCCTCCTATATCCCCACCCTCCCTACTCTCATCATCACCCCCACTTCCGACTCCCCCCCTCCTGCTGCTGCTGCTCCTTTCCCTCCTCTTTCTCTCCTCTTGATCACTCCCACAGCCGGACAGGCAGTGGGTCTCCATGCTTGCAGAGAAATTTTGGAAGGAAAACAGAAACTTACGAGCATATACAGTTTGTTACATTTAGATATTGCAGACAGACATACGATAATGACAAATTTCTTTTCACGTGCAACGTGGCTTTCTATTACACGTGTCCACCCTCGCTTTCCGTCACCCCCCCCCCCAGCTCCGTAATCCACTTCCCCTTGCCCCTCCCCCCCCCCTCCCCGCCCGCCACACGCCCGCTGTGAGCCCCGGCCCAGTGCCACCTCTGTTGAGGGGCGCTGCTGCCGTTTTTGTTGTCGTGTTGATTTCTCCCTCTCTCAATGTTCGCTCTTTTGCTCGCTGTGTATGTAGTGTTTCCTTCGTTTTATGGATAAAGCTCCTGTGCTTCTATTTCTTCCTTCCTTTTACTGTTAGCGTCATTATGCATATTCACAATTATTCATCATTATCGTTAGTGATCTTCACTATAATATTCACTGCTGTTGTTGCAATCATAATTATAATGAATATTTACTCTCCTTTCTGTCATTTTCCCTTCTACTAATCCTAATTCTTAATTTTCCTCGTCGTTCCTGCTGTTCCTCCTCCTCATCATGAACTTTACCACCACTTCTGTCACCATTCTCACTCCTGTTCTTACACCACCATTATGAAGATAACCATCGCTAGCAATCCAATGCTCATTATGCTCACCATCGAAACCAACACCATCGTCCTCAGAATCCTCCCCTTCCTCCCCACCATTTCCTTCATCTCCCTTTCTCACCCGGACGGATTTACAACAAGACAACAAGCAAAGAGCAGGGAACAACGTGCCACAGACTTACCAGTCCTCCTGGAGGTGAGCAAGGTACGCCCCTTCCCCCTCCAACCTCGTGCCGTCCTCCCTTCCGTCCCACTCCCTTACCCCCTTAGTTACCTTAACCCCCCCACCACCCCAACCCACCACGCCCCTTACAGCTAGTCACCGAGATGCGGCTCTTTCTGACTTGCCTTATGCATTAATATGCGTTGACAACTCAGTCCATAGTCACCCTTTGCCTGTCACATTTGCATGTTTGCGCGCTCCCTCCCTCTCTCTCTCTCTCTCTCTCTCTCTCCCTCTCCCTCTCTCTCTCCCTCTCTCTCTCTCTCCTTCCCCCTCTCCCTCTCTCCTTTCTTTTATTCCTACGTTACTCCGCTTCTGCCAGCTGATCTGATTGTTCGAAATAAACACTGCCTTTCCACTCTGATTCATCCCATTTATCCACTGACGAGTCTCCTGATTCTCTCGTGTCGAGCTTGGTGAATTCTCGCGCTCCCTACCATTACTATCTGTACTTGTCTTTCACTAATTTTAGTTTTAGATGACTTTTACGCATTTTTATTTCCATATTTACTTCTTTTAGCCTTATACTTTCTCTCCTCCCCCTCCCCCGTCCCCACCCTCTCCGCCCATTACGACGCGACAACGAACGGGCGGCCAAAAAGGGCGTGGTTGCTTGCATACTCAAGATTGTGTGGGCGGTAGGATGGAGGAGGGGTGGGGTGGGGATGGGGGAAGGGGAGGGAGTGTAAGAGATGGAGGGGGAGACAGAGAGAGAAGAAGAGGAAGAGGAAGAGGAAAGTGGGGAGAAAGAGGGATAGGAAAGCGGGGAGGAAGAGGGCAGGAGGAGAGTGGAAGAGGGAGGAAAAGAGGGAGTACAAGGAGTGGTGGGGGAGAGGAGTAAATGGGTGGTGGGGG
>NC_051391.1:57699799-57706521 GCF_015228065.2 Penaeus monodon
GAAGGGAAGGGGGTGAAGGTGGAGGGGGCAGGTGAAGGGGAGGAGGCAGATAGGGAGAGGGGGTTCATTTGCATGTACGCTCTCCCTTGCCCTCCCCTCCCGTCCTATCTCACCGACAACGCATTAACTCTCACTCACACCTGCTGGATGGCTCCCCCGCCCCTCTCCCCATTTCCACCCTTCATCTGTCCTCCTCTCAGGCTGACGTACGAATGAACAGCCTGGCAATCAATTATTGCTATCGCCTCTACTACTACTGTACTATCACTATAAATACTATAGTTTCTATAACAACAAGAACAAGAACAAGAACAACAACTACTAGTACTACTAATAATAATATAACAATTATCATAATGATGAATCTATTTACCAACACATGAAACTATTTTCATAATTCATTGGCCAAAAGCTCTCTTAGACCAATCTCTCTCTGTTAACATTGTACACGTCCTGAATTAACCCTGAAACACTAAATTTGTCCTCATATCCCACGCCATTCAACCTGTACTCACCCTAAATTACTCTGCCTTCGCCGTCACTGCCCCTTTCAAGCTCTGGCCGCTCCTGATTGCTCTCAAAGATACAGCTCCGTTTGCACGCTAAACTAACCTCGCGCGTCCTTGCTTTTCCACTTGGATCATAAACTCACCTGCAAAAAAAGAAATAAAACGAAGACCTTAATATCATCTCTGGCTTATAAGATTATAAGATTAACAAATAAACAAAACAAACGCAAAAGCAGAATAAAATAAGAACACACAAGGAATATCAATAATCCGATAAAGATAAATGTAAATATAAATAAAAAGTTGGCTTAAGCCTCTAGCAGGGAAGGGGGAGGAAGTGTGAGAGCGAGAGAGGAGGAGGAGGAGGAGGAGGAGGAGGGGGAGGGAAAGGAGAACGGGATGAAGAGAAGCGTGGAGAGAGAGGAAGCAGGATACAGGAAGGCAAGAGAGGGAAACATAAGAAGACAGACGAAAGCAAAGACTGCCCGTGAGGCGAGAAAAGGAGACGAGGGGGTGGGGGTGAGAGGGTGAGGGTGGGGGTGAGGGGGCGGTCTAGACCGACCAAGACGCCGAAGGACGCAACCTCCCGCCGGACACGTGTGCGCCCGGCGGAGCGGCGAAACACCGTTATCCGGCGGCGACGATGGAGGAGGCGGCGGAGGAGGCGGCGGAGGAGGCGGCCCGTCATCGCACACAGGCCGCCCCCTCGCCATGCCTCCTCAATCTCTACCCCTTCCACTGCCCTCCATCTCTCTCTCCCCTTCGCCTCTATCTTTCATTCTCCCATCCTACTATCTCTCCTTCCTCCCATTTTTCCCAGTGCCTCTCCTTCGTTCCCTCCCACTTCCCTTCCTCCTCTCCCTCTCGCCCGCCTGTACGGTGGTCGATACTCACGGGCGGATGGGGGCGGAGCCAGGGCTGGGAAGGGGCAAGGGGAGGGGAAAGAATAAGAGAAAAGGGGGTGTTAGGGAAGAGAGTGGGGGCAGGGGAAGGGTAGGGGAGAGAGGGAAGGGAAGGGTAGGGAGAGTGAGGGAAGGGAAGGGTAGGGGAGAGTGAGGGGGAAGGGAAGGGTAGGGGAGAGTGAGGGGGAAGGGAAGGGTAGGGGAGAGTGAGGGGGAAGGAAGGGTAGGGGAGAGAGGAAGGGAAGGGTAGGGGAGAGAGGGGAAGGGAAGGGTAGGGAGAGAGGGAAGGAAGGGTAGGGGGAGGAGGGGAAGGGAAGGGTAGGGGAGAGTGAGGGGGAAGGGAAGGGTAAGGGAGAGTGAGGGGGAAGGGAAGGGTAGGGGAGAGAGGGAAGGGAAGGGTAGGGGAGAGAGGGGGGGAAGGGTGCGGGAGATAGGGAGGATGAGGGGAAGGGAAGGGGGAAGAGGAAGGAGAGGGGGCAGGGTAGTAGAACGAAGGGGAGGGGGAAGTGTGGGGGAGAGACGAAGGAGGGGGGGATGAGAAAGGAAGAGATGGGCATCAAAATGCACGACAGCGTCGGAGGGGTTTCGTAGTAGCGAGGCGGAAGGAGGAGAGGGGGGGGTGGCAAAGGAAGGAAGACCAGAACGTGGGCGTGGACGCAAGTGCGGGCGGGCGCAGAGCGTAGGGTTGATAGGGAGACGACTGACGAACCAAATAAGGCGCATTCTCTTCCGTCAAGATCATTTTTGACGGAAGAGATGAATGAACTTCGCCAATATCTGCCTCCTTATTAATCTATCTCTCTCTCTTCTCTTCCTCCCCCTCTCACTCCTTTCTATCTCTCTCTCACTCCTTTCTATCTCTCTCTCACTCCTTTCTATCTCTCTCTCACTCCTTTCTATCTCTCTCTCACTTTCCTTTCTATCTCTCTCTCACTCCTTTCTATCTCTCTCTCACTCCTTTCTATCTCTCTCTCACTCCTTTCTATCTCTCTCACTCCTTTCTATCTCTCTCACTCCTTTCTATCTCTCTCACTCCTTTCTATCTCTCTCACTCATTTCTATCTCTCTCACTCCTTTCTATCTCTCTCACTCCTTTCTATCACTCTCACTCATTTCTATCTCTCTCACTCATTTCTATCTCTCTCACTCATTTCTATCTCTCTCACTCATTTCTATCTCTCTCTCTCTCCTTTCTATCTCTCTCTCTCTCCTTTCTATCTCTCTCACTCCTTTCTATCTCTCTCTCACTCCTTTCTATCTCTCTCTCACTCCTTTCTATCTCTCTCTCACTCCTTTCTATCTCTCTCTCACTCCTTTCTATCTCTCTCTCACTCCTTTCTATCTCTCTCCTCCTTTCTATCTCTCTCTCCACTTTTTTTCCTTCTATCTCTCTCTCTCTCTTTATATCTCTCTCCCCTCTCATTTATATCTCTCTCTTCTCATTTATATCTCTCTCTCTCTTCCTCTTTCTATCTCTCTCTCTCTCTCTCCTTTCTAAAAAAAATCATCCTGTTTCTTTATACACTCTTTCTGTCCATCTTTTCCCTTCCTCTTCTCTATAATCTACTTTTGATCTCTCTTTCCGTCTCTTGCTCATTTTCTCTCTCACGGTCTCGCCTGGCCTCCAGCCCGGAGAGAGGCATGCTCGCCGAGCTGGAAAAGGCCTCTGAGCGTCGCTGTCTACACCAATGCTTTTCTGGATACAAAGAAAAGACAGGAAAGGAAAGAATTGTTGCAAACATTTGCATTCAAGACAGGTGCGACACAAAACCTACAGTTTCCTTCCCTCCTCTGCCCTACCCTTACGTCGCGCCATATCCTTCCATATTCAATCCTTCCTTTTCATATCAATGCCTCCGCACTCTCACTCACTCACTCCCTCACTCTTTGCTTACCCCCCCCCCCCTCCAATTCTTCTCACTTTTCCTAATTACGTAATTTCTATCTAATTTCCCCCTCCCCTCCCCTTGACCTCTCTTCCATCCATTCCCATCTTCTCACCAATGTTTCTTCCTATTTCCCTTCATTTCTTCCCTCCCCTCTCTTCTCAATCCCCAAAAAGGCAAAAGATCTCAATAAAAGAAAATACCCAGGGGGCCTTTAACGGTTTGTTCCACCGCCTCTTTCTTTTTCTTCTCACTTTTTTCCATCATTTTCCTCATTCACACACATACGTCGAAGAGACCTCCAAGGTGGTCTCGGGGGCAGCATATCCTTCCCTCTCCCCCTCCCCTACCCCTCCTTCCAACTATTATTTTCCTCTTCTCCCTTTCTCCTCCTCCTTCCTCCTTTCCCCCTACTGTCCTCCCTTCAAACTCTTACTTCCATTTCCCCCCTTTCCCCCAACCCCCCCCCACCTTTCCCCTTTGGGGCCTCTCCGATTTCCCCTTCCCCCCTTCCCTTTTTCCCCCCCCCCTTTCCCCTCCCCCCCGATCGGATTCTCGGACGTCAGGGAAAGGCGGGGGGGCCCGCGCGGGCCCCATTCTCCTGGCCACTTCCCCCCTTCCTGGGCTGACCAACAACAAAAAAAAAACTTTTTCCAACTAACAGACGAGAAAATGGGGCTGAAAAGACGGACGAAATGGCTGAAAAAAGACGGTAATAAGCTAAAATTTTGGCTGCCTGGGGGGAAAGAACTGGGATGAATGACAAACTGACGGAATCACTTCATGAATGAATCTATGGTAAACTGACTGGCTGGTTGGAGCTTTGAAAGACCGATTGGCAAAAGGAAACGAGTAAATGAAAAAGTAAGAGAATGAATAAACTTGGGAAAAATTTTTCGACCCAAAATAAATAATGTGTTTATTTTGCAGACTGCTGGGAAAGAAACCCATTAAATTTGGCAGGGCTGATTTAACATGCGAACGAGGGGGCCGGGTGAATGATTTGACCCGAACGAGTCATTTATCCATTCGGTTAAAATACTGAATTTTCATTTGCTGTCGGGCTTCAGTTATCCATTCATTCATTCATTCTACAACCGATCGAGTTGAGGGGTCAGCCTGACAGAGTCACAGATAACAAGCAATATCGAAAAGTAGCGGAATGGGAGAAGTACAGAGGATAAAGAAATAGAATAAAGGTACTGAAATGCTATACGAAACAGATAAAAAGAATCGAATAAAGGAGTGCCAATGCAAGTACAAGAAATTATCAACAAAAATAAAGAAGGTCAAGGTCACGAAGCCACGGGAAGCCAAATCAGGTCGGGAGGGAGAAGAAAGGCCAGGCTAGAAGACAGAAATAAAGAAGGGGGAGGGGAAGGAGAGGGAGGGGGGTACAGAGAGGAGAGAGGGAGGGAGAGAGAGAGAGAGAGAGGAGGAGGAGAGAGAGAGAGAGAGAGAGAGAGAAGCGAGAGGAGGGAGAGAGATGAGATGAGAGAGAGAGAGGAGAGAGAGAGAGAGAGTACGGAAAGTGTATAGGTATTAGAGAGAAATGTAGAGAAGGAGGGAAGGAGGGAAGGCAAGAAGGAGGGAGGAAGGGAGAGGAACGGAAGGGAGAGGGAGCGAAGAGAAGGGAAGGGAGAGGGAGGGAAGGGAAGGAAAGAGAGAGGGAATGAAGGGAAAGGAGAGGGAAGGAGGGAGAGAGGGAGAAGAGGAAAGCGAGAGGGAGGGAGGAAGGGAAGGAAGGGAAGGGAGAGGGAGGGAAGAGAAGGGAAGGGAGAGGAGAGGAGGAGAGGGGGAGGGAGGGGATGGGAGAGGGAGGGAAGGGAGAGGGGAGGGAGATGGGAGGGGAGGGAGGGGGAGGGAAGGGAGGGGGGATGGGGGAAGGGGGAGGAGAAGGGGAGGGGAGAGGGAGAGGGAAGGGAAGGGAGGGGAAGGAGAGAGGAGAGGGAAGGCAAGGAAAAAAGGGGGGGGGGAAAGGACGAAGGGGGAAGGAGGAGGAGGAGGGGGAAGAAGAGGAGGGGGAGGAGGAGGGGAGGAGGGAAGGGGGGAGGGGAGGAGAAGAGGAGGAGGGGGGGAGGAGGAGGACGAAGGGGAGGGGGAGGAGGACAAAGAGGAGGAGGGGACGAGGAGGAGGAGGAGGAGGACGAGGAGGACGAAGAGGAGGAGGAGGAGGAAGACGAAGAGGAAGAGGACGAGGAGGAGGAGGAGGAGGAGGAGGAGGGGGAGGAGGAGGAGGAGGACGAGGAGGACGAAGAGGAGGAGGAGGAAAGGAAGACAGAAAAAAGGTTGAGTAGGGGGAAGAGGAAGATAAATAAACTGGAGAGGAAAGAGAAAAGCCGCCGAGGACAGCCACCGCCAAGGCGCCCCTGCCCAGCGCCTCCCGTGGGCGGCGGCACCGGCAGGACAGCCGAAGTCGCCTCCGAGAGGATCGCGATCCCCAGAAGGGATTCGGCGCCCCGGAAATCCTTTCTCTTCCGCTTCTGCTCCTACTCGTTATTCTATTTTCCTCCTGCTTTTTTCTTATTCATACTCCTCTTTTTCTTCTTCTTCACCTCCTCTTCCTCCATTCGGGAAAGAATGAATGACTGGACTCGCAGAGGAACATCTCCCTCCTGGTGGTGATAGTAACCTGTAAAAGAGGGAGGAGGAAGGGGAGAGAGAGGAAGGGAAGAAAGAGGACAAGAGAAGGAGCAACAGACGCCGGGAAGAGAGGAAACCGGGTCACAGAGAGCACGGAACAAAAGAGAGGAAATCGTAGGATAAAATGAGAGGGGAAAGGAAAAGTAGAGGAGAGGAACGGGAAAGGAAAAGGAGAAAGCAAAGGTGAAGAAAGGAATCTGAGGGAAGAGAGAATGAAACGAGATAGGCGAAATGAAAAATGCCCAACAAAAAGGCAGAAAGAAAAGCTAGAATGGAGAGAGCAGCAGTTAGGAGAAATCCGGACTGCTGCCCGACGGGCCCGGCTGCCCGAGCAGGCTGCCCGAGCAGGCGGCCGCCGACGCGACCCGTCCGTCCGTCTCGGGGGACGGGGTCAGGCAGGAGGAGGGGGGACGGGGTCAGGCAGGAGGAGGGGGGACGGGGTCAGGCAGGAGGAGGGGGACGGGGTCAGGCAGGAGGAGGGGGGGACGGGGTCAGGCAGGAGGAGGGGGGGGGGGACGGGGTCAGGCAGGAGGAGGGGACGGGTTCAGGCAGAGGAGGGGGGACGGGGTCAGGCAGGGAGGAGGGGGGGCGGGGTCAGGAGGAGGAGGGGGGACGGGGTCAGCAGGAGGAGGGGGACGGGGTCAGGCAGGGGGAGGGGGGACGGGGCAGGCAGGAGGAGGGGGGGGAAGGGGTCAGGCAGGGGAGGGTGAAAAGGGGGGGCGGGGGGGCAGGCAGGAGGAGGGGGGTTTTTGGGGAAAAAGGGGGTTCCAGCAAAACAGTTT
>NC_051391.1:57706621-57709121 GCF_015228065.2 Penaeus monodon
TCTGAAGAGGCCTTCATTTAATGTTCTTTACATAGACTGCAACCTCGATTAGGTACCTGCTATGCATGCATACTGGTTATAATCCGCCTGACAACAATCCGCCGTTACATTACCAAAAACAGCCAAATATTAATTTCCTATCCGTCGCAAGCCAGTTACACAGCCTATACCTTTAAGATATTCATTATACAACACACATCGTGACACCATTTTTTTCGGTGCGTACCTGTTTCACAGAGCACAGAACCACAGAGAGCAACCCAATTCCGCAGCGCAAACCTATTTCCCATCGCCCACAGCCCGTGCCGACCACGTGCCGTGGGCGTGGGCCGCTCCTTCGTACCCCTAACCCCCTCCCTCCAGAGGAATCGCCACAGCTGGACCGCCTTACGTCACCGTGGACATTCACCTTCCCAAACAGCTGGTGACTAGAAGCAAGATGCAGCGTAAACAACGGACTGGGGGACACCGGCCGCTGACATGGCCATGCTTCGCAGTTTCTCCTTTTCTTCTTCTCAATCTCTATTTCTATCTCCAACTATATCTGTACCTTTACTTGCTCCTGTACCTGTGCCACACCAGCCACTCCCCCTCCCCCTACATCCCCCGAGGCATCGACAACAGGTTTTGGGCCGGAACTAGCTCTGTAGGGGCAGGGGACAGGGGGGTGGGAGGGGGGCCCTAGTTACCCCAACCCCCACCCAACCAAACTTTCACTACAACTGGACGCTTGCTAGCTCGTAGCAGGGCAGGTGGCAGGTGGAGGAGGGCGGGGGGGGGGGATAGGGCAGAGGCGAGATGGGATTGGGGTGGGGGGGGGGGTATACTGAAGGCGGAAGGATATACCCACGAAAAGGCCTACCTCCGCGCTGCGTATGACGTCACGGAAGCACACACAAACCTCAGCTACGGCTGCCATGCACCCCACAACTCCCTATAACACAAGCGGCAAACGATACAACGCACATGGTATAAAAGGCGTCCTAGTGTGAGGATTTTCGTGCAGAGCAAATGCCCCTTACAACAGGAGACAAGGGGGGGGGGGGGGGATTCCGCAGGACGTGTTCGGGAAACCCGGTGGAAAAAAGCAGAAAGCGGTAAAGCGAGAGAAAAACAAAAAATAGTAAAGACGGTATTTGAACAATCGTCATGGGAATAAGGGCGGTCCGGGAGAGGGGAGGGGGAGCTAGGGATGGGGGATGATGATGATAACAGCAATAACAAAAACAATAATAGTAATGATAACAACAAAATTAATGATCATTATCAATAGCAATGATAGTAGACTTACAATGATGATAATAACAACAGTAGTAAGGTTAGTAGTGATGATAGTCGTCTAACAATGATGATGATAACAATAGTAAGATGGTGGTGGTGGTGGTGGCGGTGGCGGTGGCGGTGGCGGTGGCGGTGGCGGTGGCGGTGGATTCGTTAATGAATATTTATGCTAATACATTAATAATAGTATTAATAATAAAAAAAATTACAACAATCATCATGATCACCAACATATATAATAATAATAACAGCAACAATAGCAATAGCAATAGCAATAACAATAATAATAATAATAATATTAAAAATGATGATGATGATGATGATGATGATGATGATGATGATGATGATGATGGTGATGGTGATGGTGATGATGATAAAAATAATAATAATAACAACAATAATAATAACAACAACAATAATAATAACAACAACAATAATAATAATAACAATAATAATAATAACAATAATAATAATAACAATAATAATAATAACAATAATAATAACAACAACAATGATAATGATAATAATAATAATAATAATAATAATAATAATAATAATAATAATAGTAGTAGTAATAGTAATAATAATAATAATGATGACAACTAAAGTTACTTTGATAATCATAATAAAAATATAAACAATAACAATAATAATAATGATGATAACGATGACATTTACTGTTAATGATGATGATTTTAATAAGAAAACAACATTAATGATAATGAAAATAATGATGATACAAACACTAAAAAAATAATATTGGCGACAGTCATGATGCTGCAAATACCATTATTGTTATTACTATTTTCATTATTATTATTATTATTATTATTATTATTATTATTATTACTACTACTACTACTAACAATAATAGTAAAAAAAATATTATTATTATAATAACAACAATAACAATAATAATAATAATAATAATAATGATAATAATAATAATAATAATTACAACATCAATAATAATAATAGCAATAACATTAATAATAATATCAATAATAATAACAAGAACAACAACACAACAACAAAAAGAAGAAAAACGCAATATAAAGATAATAAAATAAATAATTATTATCATTATTATTACTATTAAAACTATCATTATCCTCCACATTACAATTATTTCTGTAACCATTATTAACCAATAATATATGTCAACAACAACAATACTGAGAAGAGGACAAAGGACAGAAATTGAATAAATAGTAAATAA
>NC_051391.1:57714121-57736621 GCF_015228065.2 Penaeus monodon
GGGAGGAGGATAAGGGGAGGGGGAGGGAGGAGGCATAAGGGGAGGGGGTGGGGGGGGGCATAAGGGGAGGGGAGGGGGGGAGGCATTAAGGGGAGGGGGATGG
This sequence comes from Penaeus monodon, assembly GCF_015228065.2. Taxonomy (NCBI): domain Eukaryota; kingdom Metazoa; phylum Arthropoda; class Malacostraca; order Decapoda; family Penaeidae; genus Penaeus; species Penaeus monodon. The sequence goes on from NC_051391.1 coordinate 57,714,225, forward strand.
GAGGAGGCATAAGGGGGGGAGGGAGGGGAGGAGGCATAAGGGGAGGGGGATGGGAGGAGGCATAAGGGGAGGGGGATGGGAGGAGGCATAAGGGGAGGGGGATGGGAGGAGGCATAAGGGGAGGGGGAGGGGAGGAGGCATAAGGGGAGGGGGAGGAGGAGGCAGTCAGAGAAGGGAGAGTGACAATTTAACGGGCAATTTCGTGAAATCTGGGGCGGTAATAATAGGCAAATAGGGCGGATTTGTGGCCTCGCAGAGGCTCCTCCTCCGCGGCCCTATGTGGAAAGAGGAGGAAGAAATTACGGAATGAAAGAAAATGGAATGAAAATGGGGATCAGTGGGGGTGAGAGGCGGGGGGGGGGGATCAGGACGGTAAACGTTTGTTTGCTCTTTCGCGAGTGGGTTGAGAGAGAGAGAGAGAGAGAGAGAGATAGATAGATAGAGAGAGAGAGAGAGAGAGAGAGAGAGAGAGAGAGAGAGAGAGAGAGAGAGAGAGAGAGAGAGAGAGAGAGAGAGAGAGAGAGAGAGAGAGAGAGAGAGAGAGAGAGAGAGGGAGAGAGAGAGAGAGAGAGAGAGAGAGAGAGAGGGGGGGGGAGGGAGGGAAAGGGAGAGGGGGAGAGGGAGGGAGAGAGGGGGGAGGGGGGAGATAGGGGGAGGGAGGGAGGGAGATCTGAAAAATAAATGCAAATAAACAAACACAAAATAAAGTTTGAAAAACACATGGGTCGCGAAACCCATACTAAGCTGCGGGGAGTGCGCGGCGCGCGAGAAAAGGCGAAAACAAAGGCGCTGAGCCGGGCGGTGCACCTACGGCAGATTAAGAGCACGCGTGACAGATGTCTATGAAGACTGACAGGTGCAACATGAGGTAAAACAGGGGAGGGGCAGGGAGACCGGAGAGGGGGCAGGGGGACCTGAGAGGGGGCAGGGGGACCTGAGAGGGGGCAGGGGGACCTGAGAGGGGGCAGGGGGACCTGAGAGGGCGGGCAGGGGGGACCTTGAGAGGGGGCAGGGGACCCTCGAGAGGGGGCAGGGGACCTGAGAGGGGGCAGAGGCGACCTGAGAGGGGGCAGAGGGACCTGAGAGGGGGCAGAGGGAAGGACCGAGGAGGGAGGCAGGGGGACCTGAGAGGGGGGCCAGAGAGACCGGCGAGGGGGGCAGAGGGACCTGATGAGCGGGGGCGGGGCCGGAGAGGGGGCAGGGACCTGAGAGGGGGGGCAGGGAGACGAGACCGGCGAGGGGGGCAGGGGGACCTGAGAGGGGGCAGGGGGACCGGAGAGGGGGGCAGGGGGACCGGAGAGGGGGCAGGGGGACCTGAGAGGGGGGCTAGGGAGACCGGGCCGAAGGGGGCAGGGGGACCCGAGAGGGGTCAGGGGGACCTGAGAGGGGCAGGGGGACCTGAGAGGGGGCAGGGGACCTGAGAGGGGGCAGGGGGACTGAGAGGGGGAGGGGACCTGAGAGGGGGCAGGGGGCCTGAGGGGGGCAGAGGGACCTGAGAGGGGCAGGGGGACGGAGAGGGGGCAGGGGGGACGGAGAGGGCAGGGGGACATTAGAGGGGGCAGGGGGACCGAGAGGGAGGCAGGGGACCTGGAGGGGGCAGGGGGCCCTGAGAGGGGCAGGGGGGACCTGAGAGGTGGGCAGGGGGAACCTGAGAGGGGGCAGGGGGAATGAGAGGGGGAAGGGGGACCTGAGAGGGGGCAGGAGGGACCTGAGAGGGGGCAGGGGGACCTGAGAGGGGGCAGGGGGACCTGAGAGGGGGCAGGGGACCGGCGAGGGGGGCAGAGGGAACCCCCTGAGAGGGGGGCAGAGGGACTGAGAGGGGCAGGGGGACGGAGAGTGGGCAGGGGGACCTGAGAGGGGGCAGGGGGACGGAGAGAGGGTTGCAGGGGGACGAGAGGGTGGGCAGGGGGGGACGAGAAGAGGGCAGGGGGAACGGAGGAGGGGGCAGGGGACATGAGAGGGGGCAGGGGGACTGAGAGGTGGGCAGGGAGACCGGAGAAGGGGTCAGGGGGACCTGAGAGGGGGCAGGGGGACCTGAGAGGGGGCAGGGGGACTGCGAGGGGGCAGAGGGGACCTGATGAGGGGGCAGGGGACCTGAGACGGGGGCAGGGGGACGGAGAGGGGGCAGGGGGACCTGAGAGGGCGGAAGGGAGACCGGCGAGGGGGTAAGGGGGACCTGAGAGGGGGCAGGGGACCTGAGATGGGCCAGGGGCGACCTGAGGGGCAGGGGGATATGATCGGAGAGGGGGCAGGGGGGACCTGAGAGGGGCAGGGGGACCGGAGAGGGGGCAGGGGGACCTGAGAGGGGGCAGAGGGACCTGAGAGGGGGCAGAGGGACCTGAGAGTGTGCGGGGACCTGAGAGGGGGGCAGGGGGACGGCGAGGGGGTCAGGGGGAACCTGAGAGGGGCAGTGGGACCCTGAGAGGGGTGCCAGGGAGACCGGCTGAGGGGGGTCAGGGGGACCGGAGGGGCAGGGGGACCTGAGAGGGGACAGGGGGGACCGGAGAGGGGCAGGGGACCTGAGAGGGGGCAGGGGGACCTGAGAGGGGGCAGGGGGACCTGAGAGGGGGCAGAGGGACCTGAGAGGGGGCAGGGTGACCTGAGGAGGGGGCCGGGGGGACCTGAGAGGGGGCAGAGGGACCTGAGAGGGGGCAGGGGGACCGGAGAGGGGGCAGGGGGACCTGAGAGGGGGCAGGGGGACCTGAGAGGGGGCCCCAGAGGGACCTGAGAGGGGGCCAGGGGAACAGACAGGGGGCCAGGGGGACCCGAGAAGGGGAGGGAGACCGGCGAGGGGGCAGGGGGCCCTGAGAGGGGGCAGGGGGACCGGCGAGGGGGGTTCTTCTCTCCCCTCTCTTCTCTGTCCTGATGATACATACACTGATATAAAATGAGTATAAATGTATACGTTGTTGCATAAAGGATACACATACTCTCTCCCTATCCCTATCCTCCCTCCTTCCCTTCCCTTCCCTCCCTCCCCTTTTCTCTCTCGCTGTCGCCCACGACCCTCTCTCACTTTCTCTCCTAATCACAATTTATCTATATCTTTCTCAGCCTCTATCACTACTTGCATCTCTATATCTATTTCCATCTCCTTCGTTCTCCCTATAAATATCTCTATCTATCTCACTCTCTCTGTCAGACCCCCCCCCCCATCTATATATATATATAATATATATATATATAGATATATATCATATATATATTATATATATATATATATATATTATAGTATCTCTATATAAATAAATATATATATATATATTATATATATCTATATAAATAATAATAAATATATATATATAAAATATATATATATAAATATATATATATATATAATATATATAAATAAAATATATATAAAATATACATAATATCTAAATAAATATAAACATATATAATATAAATAAATATATATACATATTATATATATATATAATAATCTATATTATATATATATAATACATATATAAAAATATATATATATAACTATATATAAATATATATATAAATAAATACATTATAAATATATATAAATATATAAATTATATATATATATATATATATATAAATATATATATATTATATTAGATATATAAATACATATACATCCACCAAGCTTTACTCGTCTGGCGGGGCCAAGCGGCCTGCCTAACCGGACCTGTCTGTCTGTCTGTCTGTCTGTCTGTCTGTCTGTCGTCTGTCGGTCTGTCTGTCTGTCGTCTGGTCTGTCGTCTGTCTGTCTGTCTGTCTGTCTGTGTCTTTCTGCCTGCCTGCCTCTCCCTCTCTCTCCCCCTCCCTCCCTCCCTCTCTCTCTCTCTACGTGTGACCCTGAGGAAAATCCGTCCAGCACATTCGCTCTCACACTCGTACCCTCAAGTTCTGCTTTTGCACTCTCTCTCACTTACTCGCTCATTCTCTCTTTCTGAATCTTATACCCGCTCGGGAACTGGGTATCAGCTGAAATGCACGCATGCTTGTGCCAACGTAACTGCCCTTTCCTACATATAGCCCTCCCCCTCCTCTCCCCCCTCCGCGTCCTCGTCCTCGTCCTCCTGCGCCAGCCTTAATTCCTTTGCCTTTGCCATCTTTACATTTTATCGTCACCATCTCTTACTCCACACTAAACACTTGATATGAACATAAACACACACACATAATTATGTACAGTAAATGTGATTTTAAAAATAAGACCCGAATACATTGTAATCCAATAAACAAGCAAAATTTCCTCCTAGTAACATTATCCGAGCAGCATCCCACCTAGGCATAAGAGGTATATGGGATTTCCTCCGCGAAAGGCAAGCCAAGCTCAGGCTTAAGGCACGCCCGAGGTCACGCTGCCTCCATACTCGTCCCTCACAATCGCGCTAATAAAAGCACTTGCTTTGCCTCATCCTCGCATTTCCACTCACGGCAAAATAGGTGAATCGTATCTGATGACGATATACAACGGTAGGAGAAGTAAAACATCAACAAAAACAGCAATAACCATCACATCTTAAAGTACGAATGATGAGAAATAAAGGGCGTTTTCAATCATTCCTGTTCAGAAATCACAAGACGAGTCTAAGTAACCAATCTCGAGCCACCACCAGCGCCTATCCCTTTCCTATTCCAATCCGCCTACCTTTCCCCTCTCCCCCTTATAAATAATCGGTAAGCTCCTGTTATTCCAAACGCCCATCCCCACCCCCTCCCCCATCCCTTCTCCTCACCCCGGGCAATTAAACTTTGTAGGTAATAGGGCTTGGAAGGGTCGGACCTTTAAAGGTCTATATATCGAGTCGGTGAGGAGGTGAGGACATGATTAGTCGTCGAAGTGCGACTAGCGAATCGTCTGAGCGAGGGGCGAGTCCAAGTCCTGTGTGACCCATGAAGCTGTGAATTCTGACTCATACGAGGGAGGGGGAGAGATTGATAGAGAGATCACGACCGGCTTTGCTTCTCTATCACTCCCTGCCGGCCTCCCCCTTGTCCGATCCCTATTCTCAGCTGAGTAAACAAGGGACATTTACCCCCATCCTCTCTTACCCCAGCCCTATGACCACCGGCCCCCACGCCCTTCTACTCCCATCTTGCCATACACGTGATTTATCCTCTCAGCTGACCTTTCGCACAACAGATGACCTTGCCCCCCCCCCTTCGCAGACATACCTGCGTGCGTTATTATTCTGAAGAGAATCAAATGGCAGCAGTCTTTTCATAGGAGACGTAAGCCAACTGATGGTTTTGAAGATGTCTCTTAAGCGACGTGTGAAGGGTCATTAGTGACGTAGAAGTCAATAATAAAACGCTAAAGCTGCCTCGGAACACCGGCATGTTTGGCGGAGGAGAAAATGAAACAAATGGAAAACACAACGAGAGAAATAGAAGAGAGAGAGGCGTGACGCGAAAGAAGAAAACTAGCGAAGACAATTCCTGAGATAAGGAAACCACATCAAAGACATCTGTGCGAGAATGTTCAGCTCGCCACCGCCGGCCTCGACTCATCTGATCTGCCTGCCAGGCCTACCGATACATTTAGGGGCATGGGGAGAAGGGAGGGGTGTGGATTAGAGGAGGGAAGGGGGTGGGAGAAAGTGGGGGATGGGGGAGTGGGAAAGCGTGGGGAACGGGGGATGGGTATAGTCAGTCCCATAAATATAGCTGGAGGGCATGGAACACAGCCCTGGGTGCGCGATGGAGGAGTGTCATAGTGAGACGGGAGAGAATAAGGGGATGGGGTAGGAGGCAAGCCGGTGCATCTCCCTCCAAAACCAACAGGTAAACAGCTTCTCCCCTGCAGCGATACATCACTACCTCGCGCCACCCCACCCCGTCACCCAGCCCTCCACCTGCCTCCCTCTCCACCCACACTTATCGGCCAGGGTTTACAGCATTCGCCACCAAGATGCTCTCGCCGCCCTCGTCCGCACGCCAGCCCAAACATCAGTCCCTCCCCTTCCGTGCCCGACGCCCCACGACCTGCGCCAAAGCCTATCGTCGTCTCCTCGAGCAACGGCGCCGCAGTAGCCCCGCCACCAACCACCTCCTCTCTTCGCGGCCCTTCCTCATTTCGGCTCCAGACCCACTTGGCACCTTCGCCCCCTCCCGTCCCCATAAGAAACTCCTACCCTTTCCATTCACCGCCCGTAAGCTTTACCCGACACGCAAATACTTCATGGGAGGTACGCCATGTCTCAAAGTGAAAGGATGAATGAGAGAGAGAGAGAGAGAGAGAGAGAGAGAGAGAGAGAGAGAGAGAGAGGAGAGAGAGAGAGAGAGAGAGAGGGAAAGGGAGGGAAAGGGAGGGAGAGAGAAAGGGAGAGGGAAAAGGAAAGGGAAAGGGAGAGGGAGAGAGAGAGAGGGAGAGAGAATGAGAAAGAGAGAGAGAGAGAGAGGTGGGGGGTGGGGGGTGGACATAGGCAGGCAGGGAAGCAGGCAGTCGAGCAGTCAGTCAGTCGAACAATCAGCAGTGGGTAGGCGTCATGTCGCAGTGTTGCCCTCGCGGTGTTGCCCCTGCTTTCTATCTTTCATCGCACCAAAAATGACTGAGAGCCTTGAGAGAATAATAAAAAACAAAAAGATGGGAATATTATAATATTATCAAAATGGGGAAATGTACTTTATCATTAAGGAAAAAAATAACTGCAAACAAGGCTAACAATATGACTGGCCTATATTCGAAAAAGGTGAAGGTCTTTGGTGCGCGCTCCGTTCGTAATCAACCAACGACCTCGAGCATAACGTTTTCTAAGGTTGAACCGTCCGCAATAAAATCATAACATAACAAAATATTAAGTCTATTAATATCAACTTGTTCCTGTTAAATTATTTTATATTCATACTAATTCACTTGACCAAAACACTGCGCCCTCCCTCTCTTTCCTCTCCTTCCTCCCTCTCTCGTTCGCTCGCTCACTCTCTCTCGCTATCCATTTCCTCCCTCTCTCACCCCATCGCCGCCCTCGCCTTACCCCCTCCTTCTTCCTTTTCTTCTTCTGCTTCTGCTTCTTCTGATTATTATTATTCTCTCCCCTCCTTAACCTCCCCTTTCGCCTCCCTCCCCCTCCCCTCCCTCTCTTGTTCCTTCTCTCCCCCTTCCCCTTCCTCCTCCACACTTCCAAATAAAATCCTCCAAGCACTCAAGCATTATAAACAAACACTATCAATCACCAGAACCTCCGGCCAATCGGAACTTTCTGCTAAAAGGAAGCAAAAAAGGAGAAGTGGAGAGGGAGACAGAGAGGGAGGGAGGAGGGAGGAGGGAGGAGGGAGAGAGAGAGAGAGAGAGAGAGAGAGAGAGAGAGAGAGAGAGAGAGAGAGAGAGAGAGAGAGAGAGAGAGAGAGAGAGAGAGAGAGAGAGAGGAGGGGGGGGGCTGGGGAGTGCGTAAGTGTGTGTATACATGAATAAGCATCCCCCCCCCGCTCCGTTCGAACCCTCGAATGTGGTCGTGCGTAAGGTAAGTCGCGAGGCGGATGGGGGGGGGGGGCGACCCTCTCTTTACAGCCCCCCCCCCACTAATTTCGACCGCTGTGCAGTGCCACATCAAAGCGGATGCTGGGGACGGGGGGGGGGGCGTAAAAGGCAGCGTAGCCCCTCGTTACCATAGCAACAACTAGGGGACGAGGGGAGAGAAAAAGAGAGGGAGAGAGGGGAATGAAGGAAGGGAGAAAGGGAGGTGGAGAGAAAGGCAGAAGCAACGATATATATATATATATATATATATATATATATATATATATATAAATATATATATATAATATACATATATATACTATATATACATATATATACATATATAACATATATTACATATAAATATATATATATATATATATATATATATATATATATAGAGAGAGAGAGAGAGAGAGAGAGAGAGAGAGAGAGAGAGAGAGAGAGAAAATCTTCAGCTTTCTTCCCTTCTCCTCCTCCTCTTCCTCCCGGGGGGCGGCGTAACCCCGGCCTTTCGATTCCTGGATTGCCTTTTCCCTCTCTCTCTTCCCCTGCTCACGACTTCGCAAAAAGGGGGATGAGAGGGTCCAAACAACTCCCCTTTCCCCCCTCTACTCTCCCCCTACCTCCGACCGCGAAAGGAGAGAAGGGGGGACGAGGACTCCAGCCTCTCCCTGTTTCCCTCGCCCCCCCCCTCCTCACCGTGTCTACTTTCTACACCATTCCGTGGCAGAGGCAGCGCGGCGGACGGAATTATCAAACGAGTCTCGCTTTCGCTTCATCTTTTCAGTGTTTGTCTGTCTGCCTGTCTTTGAGCCTTTGTCTACCTGTTTGTGTGTCCGTCTCTAGCTCTCACTCACTCTACTCATTCTCTTTATTACACCTATTTAGTCCCTCACTTGCAACACGCGAAGATATACCGACAAGGTCAAGTAATCACAGAAACGGGAGAAGAGAAAAAAGTGGAAAAGCAGGGGAAAGGAGAAGAATACGGCAGTAGAACAAAAAACGGGAGAGCATACAAGAGAGTCAGGAATGATGGAAGGTAAGGGTAAGAAGAAGGAAAAGGAGGGAGAAGGCGGAGGTCTTACGGTGGAATAACCACGAGAGGATTTAAAACGGTTATATAACAAGAAGGCGCAGCGGGAGCACAGAGGGGGGAGGGGGCAACAAACTAGTCTGGCGGGGATTTAAAAAGTTTAAAAGGAAGCGCCGAGGTTGTGTGTGAGGGGGAAGGGGCAGGGGGCAGATCCCTCCTTTGTTTGTCTGTCTGTGTGTCTGTCTCTCTGCGTGTCCGTCCGTCAGTCTGTGTGTGTGTGTGTGTGTGTGTGTGTGTGTGTGTGTGTGTGTGTGTGTGTGTGTGTGTGTGTGTGTGTGTGTGTGTGTGTGTGTGTGTGTGTGTGTGTGTGTCAATTATTTCCATACCCTGAGAGGAACATGGACTTTACTAGAGTGAAGATGGAGAGGGAAAGATAGATAAAAGGAACAAACATAAAACAGACAAAAACAGAAAAGAAGTAGATGATATGGGGTGGAAGGAGGAAGGAAGGGAGGGAGGGAAGGAAGCAGAGAGAGAGAGAGAGAGAGAGAGAGAGAGAGAGAGAGAGAGAGAGAGAGGAGAGAGAGAGAGAGAGGAGAGGAGAGAGAGAGAGAGAGAGAGAGGAGAGAGAGAGAGAGAGGAGGAGAGAGAAGAGCGAGAGAGAGGAGAGAGAGGAGCGAAGAGAGAGAGAGAGCGAGAGAGAGAGAGTGGGGGGGGGGGGGAGCAGGCGCTTTAACGTTGTTTTTGACAGCGTTGCACGGGCGATGCGATGTTTGCCTAGAGAGGGAGAGGGGGAAGGTAGGGAGAGGGGGAAGGTAGGGAGGGGGGAAGGTAGGGAGAGGGGGAAGGTAGGGAGGGGGAGGGGGATGGGTAAGGGGGAAAGGGAGAGGCGGCCGGGGTAGGAGTAGAGAGGAGAGAGGAGGGATACAAAGAACGGGAATTAATAGGGGAAGGGGTAGAGGGGAGGGCTCTTGCAACTTCTAAATGTCAAATCGAGCAACAAATGGCATAAGAGTAAACCGTCGAAAGGTCGTTCCCTCTCCGTCTCACACGCCCCTTTCTCTCTGTGTGTCCGTCCATCAGTCTATGTCTGTTTGTCTGTATGTCTGTGTCTGTTTGTGTCTGTCTGTATCTGTTTGCCTGTATCTGTTTGTGTGTGTGTGTGTGTGTGTGTGTGTGTGTGTGTGTGTGTGTGTGTGTGTGTGTGTGTGTGTGTGTGTGTGTGTGTGTGTGTGTGTGTGTGTGTGTGTGTGTTTGCGCGCGCGCGTTTGTCTATACCTGCCTTCTCTTTCCCCTTTTCCTTCTAAATTTCTCATCATAACAGAGGGGAGGAAGCTGACAGAGCCCCCTCGCCCCACCCTCCCGGAAAAGGCGAATTCCGGCCATACCAGCATCGCAGCGCTCCGGAAGCGCGGGCGCCCAGGTCACCGGCGTTGCACACCGCCGCCAAGGGTTCCCGCTGCGGACGCTCGTGAGTGACGATTCATGCACGAGTCACCCTCAAGACTCGGCAAAAGTCTCTCACTAGAATCACGAACGCTGGGCCTCGATGCCTCGCCGCTGAAGTCAGTCACTCCCGATTTCCCTCGAATTACCTACTTTAGGGAAACCGAGAGGAGCTCGTCCGCCATTCCCCGCTGACCCCGACTCCCTAAAGCTCTGTAAGACGCCCAGAAAGATTCCCTCTCAACTCATGACACGCAATGATTTCCCAAAGAGGAACTCCTAAAATCCGATTTATCGGGCGCTCTCAACTCGGAGGAACCCCGAAAAACTCTCGCAACACACTGACGGCAAACAACTCGTCCGCGCTGCCGAGACAGCGACACCGGCCACATGGCGGCGATAAAAATCTGGAACGCAGCACCTGCTTGCTCGTTCACGCGCACGCACAAATGCACGCTGAATCCGCGATTAAATACGGCAGATTGGTGCCGCGGAGACATCAACCTAAGACGACGACTATCGCCTGCTACTAAGCGAAAAAAATTAACGATAGAAGGCATCAGAGAGAAGAGAGAACAGAGAAGAAAGGAGAGAGAGAACAGAGAAGAAAGGAGAGAGAGAACAAAGAAGAAAGGAGAGAGAGAGAGAGAGAAGGACAAATTTGGGGAAAAATGGGGGAAAGGGGGTTTCAAAGGGGGGGGGGGGGGGGGGGGGGGGGTTTTTTTTTTTTTTTTTGGGGGGGGGGAAAAATCAAAAGGGGAAAATGGGGGAAAGGGGTTGGGGAAACCGGGGAGGGGGGGGGTGGGGGGTGGGGGGGGGGGGGGGGGGGGGGGGGGGGGGGATGGGGGGGCGGGGGGGGAAAGGTTTTTTTTAAAAAAAAAGGGGAAAAGGAGGGAAAAGGGGGAAAAAAAAAAGGGAAAAACCAGAAAGAGGGGAAAAGAGGGGAAAAAAGGGGAAAAGGAAGGGGGAAAAAACTGCAAAAGGGGAAAAAATGGGGGGAAAAAAGGGAAAAGGAAAAGGGGGAAAAAAAAGAAGGGGGGGTGGGGAAGGAAAAAATATGAAATTTAAAAGGGGAGGTGGGGGGAAAAAAAAGAGGAAAGGAAAGGAAAAAAAAAAAAAAATGAAGGGGAAAAAGGGGAAGAAAAAAAGGAAACAGAGAAAAAGGGGGGGAAAGGAAGGGAAAAGGGGGAAAAAATTTGGAAGAGAGGGAGGAAAAAGGAAAGAAAGGAAAAGGAAAAGGGGGGAGGATAAAGGAGAAGAGAAAGGAAAAAAAAAGAAAAGGAGGAGAGAGAAAAAAGGAGAGAGAGAGAGAGAGAGAAGAAAGGGAGAGAGGAAAAAGAGAGAGAGAGAAGGGAAAAGGAAGAGGAGAGAGAGAGAAGAGAAGAAAGGGAGGGAGAGAGGAGAGAGAAGAGAAAGGAGAGAGGAGAGAGAGAGAAGGGGAAAGGGGGAGGAGAAAAGTGAGAAAGTTTTGGAGAGAGAGAAAGGGAAGAGAGGAAAAAGGAAGAAAGGAGAGAGAGGGGAAAGAAAGGAGAAAAATAGAGGGGAAAGAAAAGGAGAGAGAGAGAGGAAGAAAGGAGGAGAGAGAGAGAAAAAAAAGGGGGAGAGAAGAGAGAGAGAAGAAAGGAGAGAGAGAGAAAAAAGATAGGAGAGAGAGAGGAGAAAAAGGGAAGAGAGAGAGAGGGGGAAAGAAAGGGAGAGAGAGAGAGAGAAAAAGGGGAGAAGGAGAGAGAGAGAGAAAGGAGAAGAAAGGAGAGAGAGAGAGAGGGGAGAGGGAGAGGGGGGGGGCTCAAATGTAAGGCTTCCCTCAAGGTTAGAAGGCGACCGTCGCACCCAAGAGCTCTTCCTCGCCCCAGAGCGGCGTCGCCATTCTCAAAAGGGAAGAGAATCATCCGTAATCAGGAACAATACTTGATATAGATAATGTAACAAGAATAATTATCTAAAAAATAACGACTACCACAAAAGCAATACCACCACCAAACCACAATAATCTTTCATATTAAAAAAATAATAAAACAACAACTATAATAATCAGTCCATACATTGATATAAACCTCATATGAAAATAATAAAAAAAATAATAATAAACAATAACAGCTGCAACAACAGCAATAATATTAATACCAACAACAGCAATAATAATAAAGATATTATATTAATAATCATAATAACTATTAACAACAACAATAATAACAATAATCATTATAATAATAATAACAACAACAACGTCAGTAATACCAAAGAACGGTGTTGGTACACTAATAATGATAAGAACAAGAACAAGAACAAGAAGAACAACAATAATAATAATAGTAATAAAACAATACTAACGAGCGTTGTTGGTATGCGTGAAAAAGTGACAAAAACCCTAAAAACCCTAACAACCCAATGAGGTGCCTCGAATCAGCTGGTCCAATAATCACTAAAGGTAAAATGAAAATAAAAACAAGACAGAAGCAATGACGCATTCTCTCCCCATCGAAACTTTTCCCAGACACCCCCTTTTAAAACAGAAAGGGGGCCTTAAAAGCCTCCTTTTAAACCCCCAAATTTTTCAGAGGTTAGATTATTAAAAACCCAGTCGGGGAAATAAAGGGAATAAAAAAAACTGCACGCACATGTTAAAATCATTTAAAAAATCACAAATTTTCTCTTCTCTTTCCCCCTTCTCTCTTCCTTCTTCCCTCCTCCCAATATCCACACGATCAGGGGAAAAGGGGGAAAAAAAGAGAAAAAGAGAGAGAAGAGAGAGAAGAGGGAAGAGAGAGGGGGGGAAAAGAAAGAGGGAGAGAGAGAGAGAGAAGGGGAAAGGAGAGGGGAGGGGGAAGGGGGGGGGGAGGGGAGGAAGAGAGAGAGAGGAAGGAGAGAGAGAGAGAGAGGAGAGAGAGAGAAAAGAGAAAGAGAAGAGAAGGAAGAGGGGAAAAACGCCGTTTCCCCCAAACCCGTAAGCAGGGAATCTATAAGGGGAAAAAATGTGAGAAAAATTCACTCTCTTTGAGATAGAAGAGATTCCCTGTTTTTGCCGCCACGTGAGGGAGAATCGTCGTCGAAAAAAAAACTTATAATTTCTATGTTCTCGTTATTTTCCTCCGTTTATGGTGGCCATACTGTTTAAGTGAACGTTTGTTCTTAGACTTATCCACAGCCACTTAGACAACCCCCCCTCATCAAAAAAAAAGAAAAACCTGAAAAAAAAAACCAGGGGGTTTAATAAAAAAAAAATAGAACACCCCATGAAGAAAAAACGAGATCCAATTGAAACCCCTCCAAAAAACAAAGTTTAAAAAACGACCCCTGGGGGGTAAGGGGGGAAAAGCACATGGAACCTAAAATCCCACCCCCAAGCCCCGACCCCCCCGCAAGAAGAAGCCCGCAAGACCAAAAACACACACAATTCCGAATTAAGGGGCCTTTATATCGCCTTCTCATTACGACACGAACCCGGAAAAAAAGAAAGAAGGAGGAAGGGCTTTGCAGTGAGCCAGCGTAAAGCAACGCGACCTGATATCACTGCAATGTGACCTGATAGAGGCAACAGGTGACACTGTGGCACTGCAGCAGAGACTGGCATCGTGACCTGATGAAAAGGTAGTACAATAACCTGACAGCACACGCTATCCCGCTGCCAGAGGTCCAAGGCGGAAAAAAACGTCATGACCTGCTGACCGCAGCGGCCCAAGCCCCTTCCACTCAAGGCAGGTCGAGGGGGTCAGTCGCCCCTGCTGCGGCGCCCTTCATTTCCCTTCGCAGCAAAGCTTATTTCAGCGGCCACTTCCCTTTATCCACATCCCTACCTTGCCTCTCTCCCTCCTTCCTCCCTTTTCCAACCTCCCTACCATTTCTTTCCTTCTCCCTCCCCTTCTTATCTTCTTTCCTTCCTCCCTTTCCTTTCTCCGTCTCCCTACCATCTCTTTCCTTTCCCCCCTTTTATATTTTCCCTCCCCCTTCCCTTTCCTTGTTTCCCTACCAACTCTCGCCCCTTCCTTCACTTTCCTTCCCAATCCCTTCTTTCACTTTCTACTCCCTTAGCCCTTCCTTCATTCTCTTTTCATCCTCCATCTCCCCACCCTCTTTCCTCCTGTCCCTACTTCCCTGTTCACTACCATCTTTCCTCTCCCTCTTCCGGTCTCTCTCACAAGTCCTCTTCCCCTCCTCTCCTTCCTTCCTCTAGCCTCTAGCCTGCGCCCTCCTTCCCCCCACTCCCTCGCTGACTGACTGTGGGGGCGGAAAGGTCAAACTTGGCCTGGTGTTCCAACCTGGCTCGAGGTCTCGCTTTAGCAGGCGCTGCCGACTCTCCCTGGGCCGGGTCTTCCACGATTTCTATGTTCCCTGGCTGGCTGTGGTCTCCTCCGTTTGTTCGCTCTGTGTCAACTTGTTTGCAATTGATTTCTTCCTTTCCCTTGTCCAATCACCACTGCCCCTCGCTTCCCCTCTAACTTCGCCAGCCACTTCCGTCCCCCTCCGCCTCTTCCTATTCACTACTTCTTGTCCTTCCTCCCTTTTCTCCTCCCGCATGCCCAGTGACACCACGACGCACTGTTTCGCTCCACACCCTCCCCCTCCCAATTCTTTTTATACCCACCCCCTCCCCCTCTCCTTCCTCTCCCCCATGCCGCCCCCGCCCCCTCGATCGACGCAATTAACCCCCATCAGGCACCGCGAGTCAAGTCCTACACACAAACATGCCAACGGGGAAAATATAGATTCGTCGTGGAGGCTGATGGGCATACCGGGAAGGGGGAGGGCCGGCATGGGGGATTGGGACCAAGTATTTTAGATGGTGGAAGTGGAGGAGGAGGAGGAGGAGGAGGAGGAGGAGGAGGAGTAAGAGGAGGGAGAAGAGCGGGAAAGGGGAAACAATGTTGTTCATTCCGCCCATCATCAAGGTGACATTTGATATCAAGACGATTGTGAGCGTGCGGCCATGTGTACGTGTGCTTGCGTGACCACGCATGTGCAGTATCTGAGCCTACGTGTCTGCGCCCCTTGGAACACCCTGCAGGGACTGACGCCCCCGAGCGGCAGCCACATCCCCGTCAACTCCCGCGCTGCGATCACCGCTCTGCAGCGTCACGCCGGCGCTTATTATTCCATTACATATCAAAATTTCTTTCGTTTAGCCGGAATTTGCATTGGGAGGGGGGAAATCCCGCTATACGCGCAAACGACATGCTAATAGCGACCTTCGGACTTGAGGCGAGAAAGGGTAAGAATCCCTTGTATAAGAGACACGCAGTCTGTGGATCAGCTGAGG
This sequence comes from Penaeus monodon, assembly GCF_015228065.2. Classification (NCBI taxonomy): domain Eukaryota; kingdom Metazoa; phylum Arthropoda; class Malacostraca; order Decapoda; family Penaeidae; genus Penaeus; species Penaeus monodon. The sequence goes on from NC_051391.1 coordinate 57,729,405, forward strand.
GTGACAGGCCAAGCCAAGCAAGAGTTGCCGGTTAGTGATATAATGTAAATCTGGGTCTCTCTTTCTGTAGCTTTCTGACCAACTTATTAAACTTATTAACTTATAAAACTATAACAAATGTAAACAAACTACAAATGTAACAAAGTTCCTAATGTTGATAAGGGGTAATGCTAATAATAATAACATCAACAACAATAGCAACAATAATTGCAATAACAGTAATAATAATGATGCTGATTATGAGGCCAACAAAAATACTAATATCATTAACAATAATAATAACAATAACGCAACAGCAACAATAATAATGATAACAATAATGAGAATAACCCTAACAGCACAGCCAATGAAGAGAGGCTACTTAATGAGACATGACCCGCAGCAGTTCCCTCAAACCGCGGCGGCGCGGGCGGTGGCGGGCGGCAGCGACCGTGGGCGTGAACGGACCATGCAACGCGGACCCCCGGCCGCACAGGCACGGGAGCCCAGCGAGCCTATTTAAAGCCTCCTCCTCCTCTGCTCCGCCTTCGTCGGCGTCGCCTTCTTTGCCTCCTGCTGATGTTTCTTTTTCATAGTTATTTTCATCACTCCCTTTTTCTACTTCCACTTGTATTTCTCCTTCTCCGATGCTTCCCTTCTCTCATTCCCCTCTTTACATATCCCTTTCTTTCATCGCTTTCTCCCTCTCTCTCTTCCTGCTCCTCGTCAACATGATTTTACAAGTTTTTCTCTTCCTCTTATCTCATTATCATCCCTTTGGCCTCGCACTCACGGCAATGGTGATGATGATGTATAATTATAGCAATGATAATTAGCACAGTGATTATACGGCGGCAGCAGCAACACTAACCAATACCACCTTCAGTATAACTATCATGATCATTATCATAATCATTATTAATATTATTTCTATTTATTATTATTACTATTATTTTCATGATTTTCTTATTATTATTATTAATATTATTGTTATCATCATTATTAACATCATTATTATTAGTAGTATTGTTATCATCATTATACATTCCTATCATTACCATTACCACCGAGGAGACTGACCTGCGTGCATTAAGAGGAGACCTGACCTGCGTGCATTAAGAGGGATGGCCGCGTGCATTAGGAGGAACTGACCTGCTTGCTTAGGAGGAGCTGCCTGCGTGCATTAGAGGAGACTGACCTGCGTGCATTAAGAGGAGACTGACCTGCGTGCATTAGGAGGAGACTGACCTGCGTGCATTAGGAGGAGACTGACCTGCGTGCATTAGGAGGAGACTGACCTGCGTGCATTAAGAGGAGACGATGCGTGCCATTAAGAGGAGACTGACCTGAGGGCATTAGGAGGAGACTGGCCTGCGTTGCATTAGTCAACCCACTCGATCCTTTTCGCCAAACTAACTGACGGCTTCGTAGAGTGCCCTCCACTGCCCCCCCCCTTAACCGAGATTAAATTCATGACAACAGGCGAAGATAATGATGATGGCACAACAACAATAACAATCATAAAGAAACAATGACAATAACAAAATAAAAGTATTAGGGATGATGATGATGATGATAATAAAATAACTATCATAATAATAATAAATAATAAACATAATAACAATAATAATGATAATGATAATAACAATAACAATCAACAACAGCAACAACAACGACAACAACAACAACAATAATAACAATAATAACACTAATAATAATCATAACAACAATAATAATAATAAATAAGATATAGTAATAATAAAAATAATATCATTTATAATAAGGATGATGATGATAGTAGTGTAGTAGTAGTAGATGTAGCAGCAACAGCGGCAATAATAGTTGCAGCAGCAGTAGTTGTAGCAGTAGGAATAAAAGTAGAAGCAGCAGTAGTAATAGAAATGATAACATCAGCAGTAGTAGTAGTAAAAGAAGTAGATATAGTAGTAGTAGTAGCAACAAAAGAAGTAGCAGCAATACAAATATCGAAGGTCACTCCCCGACTGCGATCAACCAAGGTCGCCCCATCAAAAAAGGTCACTTGCTAGGGACTCATATGGGGAAACAGGGAGAGATACATTTATTACACTTTCTACGGAAAATGTGCTGGACGGTCACATGTGGAGAGAGAGAGAGAGAGAGAGAGAGAGAGAGAGAGAGAAAAGGAGAGAGAGAGAGAGAGAGAGAGAGAGAGAGAGACAGACAGACAGAGAGAAAGAGACAGACAGAGAGAAAGAGACAGACAGAGAGAAAGAGACAGACAGAGAGAAAGAGACAGACAAGAGAGAAACGCGAGACAAGAGAGAAAGAGAGAGGAGAGAGAAGAAAAGAAAGAGAGAGAGAGAGAAGAAAGGAAAGAGAAGAGAGAGAGAGCGAGGATGAGAGAGAAAGAGAAAGAGAGAGAGAGAGAAGAGAGAGAGAGAGAGAGAGAGAGAGAGAGAGAGAAGAGAGAAGAGAGAGAGAGGAGAGACGGAGAGAGAGAGTAGAGAGAGAGAGGGAGAGAAGAGAGAGAGAATGAGAGAGAGAGAAAGAGAGACGAGGGAGAGGCAGAGGAGAGAGGAGGAGAGAGGAGAGAGAGAGAGTGAGAGAGAGGAGATCGAGAGAAGAGGAGATTCGAGAGAGAGGAGAGAGGAAGAGAGAGAGTAGAGAGAGAGAAAGGAGCAGAGAATGAGAGAGAGAGAGAAAAGAAAGAGAGAGAAGAGGGAGAGAGAGGAGGAGAGAGAGAAAGAGAAAGAGAAGAGATCAGAGAAAGAGAAAGAGGATAAAAAAAAAAAAAACAAAAAAGGGGAGGGAAAGAGGGAAAGAGAAAGAGAGAGAGAGAGAGAGAGAGAGAGAGAGAGAGAGAGAGAGAGAATATGGGGGAGGGCAGGGGGAGGAGAGAAGGAGATGGAAGTCAATAATGTACACAGGAAAAATTGATAACGAATACATTCATGGCGAGGGTGAAGGTAGGAGGGGAGGGGTGCGAGCCACTTTAGGCCACGTGTAGAACCAAGCAACAGGTTCGCTCTCCTTCACGCCGCGTTTAAGACAGGACACAAGCAGACATTCAGTTCGCCCAACAGACACACAGTGGAACACTGGAACAGGAAGAGATATTAGTCAAGAGACTAAGAGGTAGGAAAGGACCGCACAGTTCAGTCGTCGCAAAAGATTGAAAGGGAAGAGATGACAGAGAAATGGAAAGAGAGAGATGGATGAAGGGGGGAAAGAGGGAGAGAGGGAAAGAGGGAGGGAGGGAGGGAGGGAGGGAGGGAGGGAGGGAGGAGGGAGGGAGGGAGGGAGGGAGGGAGGGAGAGGGAGAGAGAGAGAGAGAGAGAGAGAGAGAGAGAGAGAGAGAGAGAGAGAGAGACACATATCCCTGTTAGCATAATAACAACGATAATAAAATAAAAATATAATAACTATAATAATAATCAAATAATTACTATTACTTTTTCATAAAAAGAACAAAAATAATAAATAATAACAATAACAAATATAATAATAACGATCCTTATTACAGCACCAATATCAAAAACGCTAACTGTTTAATAACAAAACTGTAACAGGAAGTAATAGTTGATACGTTACTAAAATAACATCAATAAGTAACAAACAATACGAGTACAGCTACCCCCCTCACCCCCACCAGACAGTCCAGAAGTCAACAGACACTCGACCTCATTCGGGACGAGGCCACAGCAGTGACACTCCCCCGAGGTGAGAGAGCCCCCCATCAAGTCCTCCGACGCACTACTCCACGAGGCTCGAAAAGGTGTCTAAATGGCTTGGCGAATACGTTATAATCCCCGCCCGCACCATCGCCTCTCGGCAGCAGGGGCCCCTAACCCCGTAACAAGCACATCAAGCCTTCCCACCGTTAGCCTTTTCCTTTTCACCCCTTCTACAAGGGAGAGGGGAAGGAAGATAAAGAGATAACGAAGGACAAAGTGAGAAAGAGAGAGAAAGAAAACTAGAAAAAATAATGGGCTAGGAAGGAAGAGTTACTGAATATGCAAGCACGTGCGATGTATGATATGTGGGGCTGAGGGTGTTCATGCTCATGACTGTATACGCGTGTACAATTACGCACTTGGAAGTATATCATTAAAACACACACACACATATATCAGAGCACACTTGTCCAATTATCAAATCATACAAATCTGGCTCAAGTGAGAGATCTTAACATTTACATATATCTTAAAGGTTGCACGAGTGTGCAGTGTGGCCTATGTATACATATTTTCTTGTATAATATCGATTAGGTCTACGCGAATGTATACCAGCGATGTATACTAGTTTACAATGAAACAAAGGCCTTAACAACAACCTGGTCTTAATTTGAAAAACAGCCAAAGAAAAAGTGGAAGTGGTTAACAGCCTCCACCTCCTCTACTCCCATTTTCACTCTTCTCCTCCTGCACTATGATTTCCGAATCTCACTACCACTTCTACCCCTCCCCCCCCCACTTCTACCTCATCCATATCACCTCCACCCCCCTACCTCTACCTCCACCACGAATCAACACGCGATACCAGCAGACTCCCCAGTCATTTCACATTAAATTTAGCCGGCCAGCCCATGCGGCCTCGTCTCGCGCCCCTAAAAATAGCCGACTTTGATCGGGCCCCCTCCCCCTTCCCCCTTCCTCTTGCTCTCTTCAATTCCCCTCCCCCCTCCCCTCTCCTATTACCTCCACTACCCCCCCCCCTCTCGCCCCAACTCACACCACCTCCGTCTCCGAATAATCGTAAATAACACGGCCATTTTCCCACCTACCTCTCCTCTCCCTCCTTTCCCCTCTCTTCTTTCTTCATAATTCCCAAATTCCCTTTTCCCTCCCCTCCCATACCCCTACCCTTATACACACCCAGTAACACGGGTACTATTCGGGGTAAAGCCCGGCTGAGAAACCCTTGGGGGGAAACGTTATAGGGAGTGAACGTTACCCTAATGAATAGAGATAAATAACTAAGAAACGAAATATAAACAAAAATGGAGTGATGTTATACAGTATAATAAATAAATAAATGTATAAATCAATAAACAAATTGGTGTGTATACATATATATGTATATATCCATATAATATAACCATACATAATACAATATACACACGTATATACACACACACGCATACACATATGTACATATATATACATATATGTAGATGGATACATATATACATATGTATACACATATACGCAATATATATACACATATACAAAATTATATATGTACATATGTAATAAATACATATGTATATATATAATAAATCCTTATGTATGTGTACATAATATATATGTATGTGTATATATTTACATATGTATATTATATTATATTATATCATATCATATTATATCATATGTATGTATGTGTATATGTACTTTATAATTATATATATATATATATATATATATATAGATATATATATATATATATTATCAAGTTATATATATATAGATATATATATATATAGATATATATATATATATTCATATATATATATATATATTTAGATATCATATAATATATATTTATATATTTCATTATAATAATATATATATAAATATATATATTTATATATATATAATATATATTATTCATATATATATGATAGATATATATATATATAATATATATATATTTATATAGATATATATCATATATTATATATATATATATATATATAATATATATATAGTCTATATATATATATTATATATATATATATATTATATATATTCATATATATATATATATATAATATATATTTCATATATATATATATTATATATATATAATATATATATATATTACATATATATATATATTATTTCATATACATATTCTCAAAAAATATATATATAAATATATATATATAAATATATATATATATATATATATATTCATATATATTTTTTTTTTATATATATATATATATATATATATATATATATATTATATATCTAAACTATATATTATATAGATATATTCATAATATATATATATATATTATATATCTATGATATATATATATATATATATATATATATATATATATATATATATATATATATATATTAATATATATTAAATATATAATAATATTCATATATATCTATATATATATTATATATAATATTATATATATATATATATTAATATATATATATATAATTCATAAAATATTTATATATATATATTTCAATATTATTTATATATATATATAAATCATATATATTTTATATATACACACACACACACACACACACACACACACACACCACAAACACACACAACACATAAATATATATATATATATATATATATATATATATATATATATATATATAATCTAATATATATAATTTATATATATTTATATATATATATAATTTATAATATATTTATATATTATATATTATAAATTTATATATATTTATATATATATAATTTATATATATATTTATATATATAATAATTATACCATATCTATAACGACAATTAATATATATTTATATAATATAAGTTATACATATAGTTATATATGTAATAAATATAGTATAGGATTATATATATTATAGCTTCTATATATTCTATATATAATAGAATATATATATATATATTATATAATATTATATATATATAGAGGATGAGAGAGATGAGAGAGGACAGATGAGAAGAGAGAGAGAGAGAGAGCCGAGAGAGAGAGGAAGAGGAGGAGAGAGGAGGAGAAGAGAGAGAGAGAGAGATGCCATTATTATATATTATATTTATATATATATAATAGATATATATATAATATAGAATATATATATTATATATATATATATATATATAATATATATATATATATATATATAGATATATATATATATATATGATAATTATTATAATATATATATATATATATATATATATTATATATATATTATGATATATATTATTATATATATATATTATATATAATATATAATATATATATTATATATATATATATATATAATATATATTAGTATAGATATATATATATATATATATATATATATATATTATTTAAAAACCATCAATATCATGAATATTTGTGTATATATGTATAACATACATATATTAATACCTGTATGCATATACATCCGCTACCCCTTCTAATAAACGTTAACCCCCTCCCCCAACTCCGACTGAAAATAGACTGCATGATCGCATGCCTCGTGGAGAATTCACTCATTCGCTCACTCACGTCTGAGCGCGTG
>NC_051391.1:57751621-57761621 GCF_015228065.2 Penaeus monodon
TTATTGAACGGGCATACGTATTTCAAAACACAATTTAAAGAAGAACGATAATTCCTCCAAAACACAACTCACACTTTACAAAGCAATCAAATTTCACACCCACCAAACCTTGCATTTCCACTAAGAACAACCACACAATTTATAATTTTTAATTTATAATAATTAATTTAAATTATAATTTAATTTGTTTTTTTTTTTTTAAAAATTGTGTGTGTGTGTGTGTGTGTGTGTGTGTGTGTGTGTGTGTGATGAGTGAGCGAGTGAGTGAGTGAGTGAGCGAGTGAGTGAGTGAGTGAGTGAGTGAGATCTACGTCTATATCTCTCATTAGCTCTTTTTTTTTTAATTAATTTCCTCCTGCTGTTCCTACCAGTTGCAGTAGCAAATCGTAGCTACTGACACATGTCATACACAGCATCTAGCATTGGGAATCACAAACTATAAAACGGCAAAAAAATGTAACTGTAAAACCTCCAAGTCTAACTTCTAACTGCAGTTCTTCCTCCATAATCTCAACATCCAGAGCCTGTCCACTATATACATCCCCAATGAGGTGTGGGCCTCTATTTATCTCATTACTTCCCATCCGAAGATTGCAGTCGATTCAGGTTCCTCTCATTGCATTCCCCAGATTCATTTGCCCTGACATCTGCAAGAAATAGAAAATGCTTGACCACGATCCCTGATGGCCACAAGCTTTTAGATCCATACCACTACATAAATCCTGAAAGCTCAAAGACACTGTCCCAAAAACTATGATTCTTCCCCCAATGCCACAAGGCTTTTCTCCCAAACCCTTTAACATCGCACACTTCACCCCATAGTTCCACGAACCATTACTAATGTGTTCACAAGTGTGGAACCAATGCCAAGTTGCTCACAATATCTTTCTTCCATTTGTTCTTTATTTTTTTTCTTTATCAAAGAAAGGGACTGAATCAACTGGCTTAATCAATAAAGTTCTCCAGAATCAAGGTAATGGCCCAAGGTTCCTGATGCAGCAAGGTCCAAATAACAAAATAATCCAAAGAGAAAGTTTTTACACCAGACATGTAATTATTTTAAGACGTGGACACTCCAGACCCTAAACTAAATATTTTCTCATCTCAAGAAACAGAGAAAAGACGCAAAAAAAGATAATATAAAATAAGATGCCTCACATAGCTTAAAAATAAGACATGAGAGAAAACTGAGGATAACACTACGAAAGAACGACATGGAAATTCCATCACGTTCCTCCATTTCTTTTTCTTCTTCTGATCTTTTACCTATCCTCTTGCCTTCATCCCTTTGCCAAATACTGCGAAGCGGATGATGTTAAAGGAAAAGAGAAAAAAAATAAGTGGCCTACATTTTCCATACGAAGAACAGCTGTTGCATGTACAGACATCAGCTGTTCACGCCGGTATGTTCCACCTCTAAAGGGGAAAATCCTCCTCCTCCTCCTCATTTCCTCCCTTTTCGCCCTCCCTCTTCCACCCTTCGCCCTTTCAGCCGAGGGAGACATGAAGGAGAAAACCCGTTCCTCCTTGCAAGACTTCGAAAAGAATCCCATTCACTTCTCCGCTGAGACGAGTCCTCTCTCCCTCTCTGCCTCCATTCCAGATTCTCCTCTTTTCTCCCTCTCACGGCTCTCTTTTCTTGTCGATTGCCTTACCTTAATCTTTGTGTAATCCTCAAAAGCTCTGAAAGCCGAATCAGTCAACTTCAAGTGCACGTAGGATTTATTTTGGTTTACATTAGCACAGAGTCCAAAACTCCCACTCCTGAGCCCCGCCATGTTCACACTGCCATTGAAAACGTCTGCCAACCCCTAAAAGCCTCGGAGGTTCCAATAACGTTGCTTCCTCCGAAGACACATGGACCTATTTTTTTCAGTGATGACACTCGATTTCGAAGATTTTGTTAATGGGAAGCAGGATATAGTAGGTTAAAGGTTATTCTGGAGGAGTTCATAGCAATTTGGTGGTTTTTGGAGAGAGTCTGGGAGGTTTGAAGGTTTTCGTTGACATCGTTTAGAAAGAAGTTGTAGTCAACGTTGGATTTCGAGGGTAAAAATGTTTAAACATTTCATTTAACTTTGTTCTTTTAGATACTTACTCTGGTGGACTCAGAAAATCCCTAACAATATAGAGAAAAAATAATAATTTCATCCAAAGCTTTAAACGTGAGAAAACGGATCCGGAGCAACAGTTGGATTCAAAGAAAATGGAACCGATTAAAGAGCGCTGAATTTCAACTTTTCCCTTTTTTTTAACCTTATGTCACTTACTTACAACAAACCATTATTTCAGAACACGCAAACATAACAATATCCATAGTAATAATAATGACTATGACAATATAGGCCTAGAAATAAAATCATTATCAGTTAACAATAGTGATGATTATGTTAATGGTGTGACGAATTGACTTCAACTATTAACGCTAATAACAGTAATGTCAGGCCTTAATGATAAGGGCTGACATTGATGATTGTTACTGCTATTAAAAGAATTGCAGCCATGGTATCATTAGTACTAACAATAATAGATTATTACTGACATTGAGATGAAAAGAACAATTACAATGTAAGTAATAACCATAATCATAAGAGAAACAATAGTTAAACGTATTCTTGTTGTGAAACGACAAGAAAAGGAATGGGTACAGTAAAATGACAAGCATTACAGTAATGGTAATGATTAGAGAAAAGTAGCGACCCATGGCAATAATGGCAGAAATAGCAGTGCAAATGGAATCATATAAAAGTCAAACATGTTCAAAACAAAACAATGTTAATGGTGACAATGATAATTGAGCTGCGCTGCTTATGACAACAACAATTATAGTAACGATAATGTTAATAATTATAATCATAATGTTGGCGGTGATAACGATATCAATAAGATATAAATGACAATGGTAATAATAATGAAAATAATAACAATAACTATGATTGATGATGATGATGATGAGATGATGATGATGATGATATGATGATGATGACGTAATGATGATTGTGATGATATTGATAGTGATGATATTGATGATGACGATGGCGTTAACGATGCAGATGCAGATGATGATGATGATGATGATGATGATGATGATGATGATGACGATGATGATGACGATGCAGATGATGACGATGACGATGATGATGATGAAGATGAAGATAGTAATAACAATAATAATAAAAAATAATGATAATGATAACAATGATAATAATGAACTAATAATGAGGACAATAATGATGATGATGATAATAATAATAATAATAATAATAATAATAATAATAATGATAATAATATTAGTAATAACAACAATGACAATAATAATAATTAAATTATAATAATAATAACAATAATCATTATTTCTACTAATAATACAATTACAAAATACAATCATTTTTATTACTATCATTATCATCATAATTATCATTATCATTGTGTATCATTAATATTATTATTAATGATAATAATTATGATATCAATAAGAATAAAATAATAATGATAAAATAATAATAATAATAATAATAATAATAATAATAATAATAATGGTAATGATAATAATAATGATAATAATTATAATAGCAATAACAATAAAATGAAGATAAAAATAATAGTAACAACAGCAATATTAATAATTATTATAATGATAATTATATATGATCATTAATTACACTGGTCAACAGCAAAAAAATCGCCAATAATTTTTTAACTGATTTTAGACAATTTTGATGCGCTGAATCCAAAAATAACATTGATTTTGCTCAATCAGGTCAAATTTGTGTTCTATTGCCAAATATTGTTTTTTACGGTTGTTGTTCATACATAAGGGTATTAGCATTTTCGTGGCGGGTATTACGATATAATTTTCAAGTTGCGACCGCACATTTTTTGGTTACAGACATTTTTTCCTTATTCAGATGAATGATATGGATTCGTCCAGAAAGTCTTGCAGAGATTAGCCGGATGTATTCTGCTACATCTACGGCGAATACACCGTTGTTCCTAACAGGAAACCAGTCACAAGTTTCGTAAAGCGTGCTTATCATGCTTATTTTGGCATGAAACTTGGTGATCAGGACAAAGCTTGGGCGCCTCACATGGTCTGCAAGAAATGCACCGAGTATCTACGTCGCTGGATCCATGGAAATAAGTACGGGCTGAAGTTTGGAATTCCTATGGTTTGGAGAGAGCCGAAATACCATGTCAGTGACTGTTACTTCAGTGCTATTAAATTGACTGGGATCAACAGAAAGAACCAGAGCAGCCTCAAGTATCCTGATCTTGAATCAGCACGTCATCTTGTACCTCACTGTGATGAAGTTCCAGTACCTGTCACAGCAGAACTTCCTGAGTTAAGTGACGAAGAATTCTCCAGTATTGAAGACAATGAAGAAGTAGTTCCTAGCGATGATGCCGATGACGCTCCGCATCCCTTTCCCAGAAGGAGCTAATGATCTTGTCCGTGACCTCAACTTGCCAAAGTCATCCGCCGAATTGTTAGCATCAAGACTGAAAGAAAAAAAACTTCTTTCTGACAGTACTCGCATCACTTTCTACCGCAACAGACATCAAGAATACCTTCGTTTTTTCTCTGAAGAGAAAGACTTGGTGTACTGTACAGATGTTTCACAGCTTCTGCACAATCTTGGATTGCCACAGTACCAACCTGTAGAATGGAGACTGTTTATTGACAGCAGCAAGAGATCGCTGAAAGCCGTTCTGGTGCACAACGGCAACCAGTTTGCCTCTATACCGCTGGCTCACTCGACTACACTGAAGGAGAAGTATGAAGCGGTGAAGTATCTGCTGGAGAAAATTCGTTATTGTCAGCATGAGTGGATGATCTGTGTTGACCTGAAGATGGTGAACTTTTTGTTGGGACAACAGTCCGGTTTCACCAAGTACCCGTGCTTTCTGTGCATGTGGGATAGTAGGGACCGAGCTCAGCATTACACAAAAAAGGAGTGGTCTCTGCGGGAGGAATTGGAGCCTAGCAGATCAAAGAACGTCATCAACGCTCCTCTGGTGGACAGAGACAGGATACTCTTCCCACCCCTGCACATTAAGCTTGGCTTGATGAAGCAGTTCACCAAAGCTCTGGACAAGGATGGTGGCTGCTTCACTCACCTGTGCCATGCTTTTCCAGGAGTGACCATGGAGAAATTGAAAGCTGGCATCTTTGACGGACCTCAACTACGTCAGCTCATCAGAGATCCAGAGTTTGAAAACTCAATGAATAAAGTCGAACTGGAAGCGTGGAAGGCATTTGTTCTGGTCGTAAAGAACTTCCTTGGCAACAACAAGGCCAGCAACTACGCAGAACTCGTCACCAAAATGCTGACTGCCTTCAAAAACCTGGGATGCAACATGAGCATCAAAATGCACTACCTATTCTCACACATGGATCGGTTTCCTGAGAATCTGGGATCAATGAGCGACGAGCAGGGGGAGAGATTTCATCAAGACATGAAGGAGATGGAGACCAGGTATCAGGGACGGTGGGATGCAGTCATGATGGCCGATTACTGTTGGACTTTGAAGAGAGACATCCTGCCGCTGCACATTCGAGGAGCTCAAAGAAACGGAAGTGTCAACACTGAATGATCAATGATGACCAAACATCTAGTTTTCATGCATCTGTCTTTATTAGTGTCCTGTCTACTGATCAACTGATCAATTCTGATCGATGTTCAGCATTGATCAGTAGATATTGTAATAGTTACCAATGTAATGCAATGTTGATGTCAATACAGATACCGATCAATGTTTGCAACATGTCGATAATTATAAATTGGGTGAGAAAACAAAATAAAAAAATATATCGGATGTATAAGTAACACAAATAAAACAAAAATGCCGCTCTAATGTATTCCACTTCGTAAAAAAAACGATTTTTCCTATATTCACTTAGTTGAAAAACTTGACCTGATCGGGGAAAATGGATGGCATTTTGGATTCAGCGATGCAGATTTGCTCTCAATCAGTTGAAAAAACTAAGACAACTTACAAAAAATATATTTTGTAACCCATTGTTATTATCATTATTGTAATAATAATAATAAGAAGAAGAACAATGGTAATAATAATAATAATGATGATATCAAGAATTGGGATGAGAATAGCAACAATAATAATGATAATTATGACGATGATAGTAATAATAGTAATAGTAGTAGTAGTAGTAGTATATAGTAGTAGTAGTAGTAGTAATAATAATAATAACATGAAATTAAAAAATAAAACAATAAAAATAATAATAAGATAATAATAACAATGACAATGACAATAATAATAAAATAATAATAATTATAAAAATATTAATAACAATGACAATAGATATAATAATAATAATAATAATAATAACAACAATAACAGTAACAGTTATTTTGATGATATGATTATGATCATTATGATTATGATGATGATGGTGATGATGATGATGATGATGATGCTAATAATGATTATTCTAATAGTGATAATAATATTATTAATAATAATGCTTACAATAACAATCATATTAATTATTATGCTAATATTGATAATACTGTTAACAGAAGCAACAATAATAATATCAATAATAATTTTGAGTGACAACAACAACAACAATGATAATGATAATGAAAATAATAATAAAAATATAATAATGATAATGATAATAATAATAATAATAATAATAATAATAATAATAATAATAATAATAATAATAATAATAATAATGTTCATGGCACTGCCAATAATATTTGTAGTAGTAGCTACTACTACTACAAATAATAATAACAATAATAATAATAATAATAAAAAATAATAATGACAATAATAACATTATTAATAATAATGAATCAACAATAATAATAATGATAATGATGATGATGATGATGATGATGATAATAATGGTTATTATTATTATCATTACTATTACTGCTACAATAAAAATAACAATTATGATGATAATGATGATAATTATAATAATAATTGTAACAATTATAACAATAATATGAAAATAATGCTAATAATACCAATAATGAGAATAATGATGGCAGTATCATTGATAAAAATAATAAAATGAATGACAGTAATGATGATGATGCAGGTGAAGATGACAATGCAGATGATGATGATGATGATGATGATGATGATGATGATGATGATGATGATGATGATGATGATGATGATGATGATGATGATGGTGGTGGTGATGGTGATGATGATAAGAACAATAATAAGAATGATAATGATAATAAATAAATAAATAAATAAATATATATATATATATATATATATATATATATATATATATATATATATATATATATATATATGCCCATACATACACACACACACACACACACACACACACACACACACACACACACACACACACACACACACACACACACATGCATACACATATAACTATGTACATTTCATATATATTTTTGCATATGCATATGTACATACCTATATATATATCCTAAAGAGACTCCTCACCTGCCCGTCCTCAGCCTGCCCTACACTGAGGAGATCTCTCTCCGCCGCCCTCTTCACCCTCTCAACTGCAGGCTGATCTTTCGCCAGGTGAACACTCTCCGTCGCAACCTGGTCCACACCAGCCCTCCTTCCTCCTCGAAGGTGGGCACCCATGCAGTTCCTTGTGCCTCCTGTGACAAGTAGTACTTTGGCGAAACAAGCGCCAGTCTTACCAAGCGTCTGTCTCAACATAAGTACACTGTATCCGGGGGACACAACAACAATGCCCACTTTTGCCACCAGTGGGACACTGGCCATCAGATGGACTGGTCAGCAAGGCGGATTGTCTTTCCTTCCGCCGATGTCCACTCCCGCAGACTGGTGGAATCTTCCCTTATAAAGCTGCTGCCTAATTTTAACTTGAACAGCGGCTTTCCTCCTGCTGATAGTCTCCTTGCTTCCCACATCCTCCGCCTCCTCCCGTATGCCGGCCACCCGGTGCATAGTCCGCCCGATCCTCCGACCCGATGTGACTTCCCTCTGCTTCCGTTCGTCTGTCCTCACCCGCCCCGTGTTCCCGCGTTGCCTCTCCTCTCTCTCTTTTATACCCCCTCCTCTCCCTTTCCTCTTCAGACCTGAAGATGGAATCCAGGTGGATTTCGAAACTGTAGTCTCACTTTCAATAAATCTAGTTTTTGTATTGTGGGTTTTTCTTCCATTGTATCAACACGGAAGAGTGTTTTTGTATACATACACATATGTATCTGTGTGCATATGTATATATATGCACACACATATAATACATAAATATAAATAGATATATACTTAGGTATATATACATATATATATATATATATATATATATATATATATATATATATATATATAATATATATATATATATATATATTGCTACGCCAGTGGGTCTTTGTCTCTGTGCGAAACATGTGTTAACATGAAGGGACCTGGGCAAACATGACGCAGCTGGCTGTGAGCGGAGGAACAAGCCGTGAGACGCGGTTGGGTGCTGCTCCTGTGAAGACCTCGTGTGTGCCCTTGTGACCTGATAAACATTGTGTTGCCCTGTTATAAGCTGTATCGTGCCGTGTGACATGCTGGTTTCCCCCTGTATTGTGCCTATAGAAAAGTGTACGGGTAAATAACTTGTGTTAAAAAAAGGAAAGACTGTCATTTTGTTTTTTACTTCGTGCCCTGCCTCGCCACTTGGCGTTTCCTCTCCTGGTGTTCTGGGACGCTGTGGTGTTCGGTGCCTCTTGGAGCTGTTCAGTGTTCACGACCCTGTATATAACACGCCGTCTGCCTAGCCTGCCTTGTGTTGGTGGCAGAGAGACGAGGCGGTCGGCGTAACAATTGGTGTCAGAAGTGGGATTTGTGATATTTGATCAATGAGAGCGCCGATTTATCATGTTCTCCAAAGATGGCGGCAGCCATGAGGGAGAGGAGGCTATGACTGAGGCAGGCACCAGTGAGGTGAAGCCGGGAGCGGGTGGACCTGATCACGGGCCATGCTGGCGTAGAGGGAGGAAATGGCACAAAGGCAGAAGAGCAGGAACAGGGGGCACGCGAGCAGCGCACCATCTCGTCGAGATGCAGGCAAGGAAGGCAGAGGAACAGTTCTGCCAACTTTTTTGAGGGGGCTACAGAGCAATCTTGCATCTGTGAAGAGGGAAAACTCAGCAGTACCCCGACAAGGCCTGAAACAGCGTGAAGAGTGAACTGATGGAGGAGGTGCAGCTCTAAAGGGCGGGGTTTTCAGGGCCTGAGGGAGGAAGTGAAGGAAAGCGGCGTCACGAGGTAGTAACGTTGCAAGCAGAGAAGGCAGACGAGGTTCTGGCAACAGATGCCAGAGTGTCAAATTTACTGGGGTCTGTGGCAGGAAACCCCCGGGCCTCGCAGCGTCGTGTCGCAGCCAGTGGTCGCTGCAGAAGGCTGGGGACCCATCGGAAACCCGCTCCCTTGGGTTAGGTGGCGGCAAACTCGGACCCGGTCAACCCGCCTCGTTGCTTCCCTCACCCCTTCCTCCCCCCCAGGTGTGTTGTTCACGGCACGCGTTCTCCACCCTGCAGCCCCTCGGCCTCCAGACATTCTGTAGGCGTAAGCCAGCTGAGTACGAGGGGAAGTGGCCTGGGAGGCATATGTTGCCCAATTTGAATGCTGGCATCTGCCCAGGGCTGGAGCGAGGAAGAGAAGGCCCTCCCAGCTGGTAACAGCGCTAAGGGGCCCCACGGTGGAAGTGTTGGGGGCATCTGCCGGCATCCCAACAGGCCTCTTACACCAGCGTGGCAGAGGCTTTGAAACGCCGTTTCGGGCACCACCACCGGGCCGAGGTATATCGGGCCCACTTGAAGAAGCGGACCGTGAGCGTGGCGAGACCCCTGTCCCAGCTGGCCAGGATATGGAGGCGCTGGTAAGGAGGTCGTACCCTGCGGCTGCGGAAGAGATGATTGTGGTCCGGGGCCCGCGATTTCTTTGTTGACGCTTTGCAGGACCACAGCTGCAAATCTACGTCAAGCAGGCACAC
>NC_051391.1:57764121-57774991 GCF_015228065.2 Penaeus monodon
ACCATCCCTCTCTATCACAATACATGGAAAGATAGCCACCATAATACGTGGAGTAAGCACTTATCACATTACACAGGAGACCCAACCCCCTGTAGACATTAACGTTAACACACTAGGAGGGGGCTTCATAAAGTTTGTGGAAAAAGTCCATAACTAAAAATCATATGGAAGGGTTTTGATTTCAATGCACCTGAATATTCTTGTACGAACGTGTTATACGTGTACAAGCATGAACCTTAATGCAGTAATAAGGCATCGCCGCCAGTTGGAAGTCATGTGATCTGAACCATGTCAGAGCGGCTCTTTTTACATGTTCAACCGATGGAAAATTAGTAACTTTCAGTTGTTGTTTTTTAAGTTTGGAAATAAAAAGAAGTCGGATGGGACTAAATCAGGGCTGGAAGGTGGATGTCCGACGATTTCCCATTGAGATTCACTAGCACAGATGTTGTCTAGCAAGTGCTGTGAGCAGGTGTATTTTCGTAGTGAAAGAGGACACATTGATGCAGTTTTCTAGGACATTTTTCTGAAAAAAATTGGGACAGTTTTCTGAAAATGCATTCATAATAAGTTTGATTGAATTTTGTCCTTCAGAGTCCTCATTCCACTTGTTCAAAATTTCCATTGAAAGATCTACCCTTGTTTGCTGCTGATCTGGGCATACCAGTCTAGGGACCCATTGAGTGGAAAACTTGCTTAACCTCAAACTCTCTACCAGAACTATGTGTGCAGAACCCACAGAGATGTTGAGTGTGTCTGCTACTGATTCAGTGGTTATTCATCTATCTTTTTCAATCATGTCACGAACAGCATCAGTGTTTTCCTCACAAACTGACGTTGATGGCCTGCCACTGCTGGGCTCATTTTCAATTTCGTTTCTTGCACTTCTGAACTGCCTTATCCATTTGCAGGTTGTTGATTTCTTTGGGGCATTGTCACCATAAACTTGTTCCAGAGCATCAATGATTTGCCCATTCTCCAAACCGAAACTCACCATGAATTTAATGTTTGTCCTAGGCTCAATTTTGGTGGATTCCATGTTGCTTGAATGGTATCTGAATTCCAACTGGCGGTGATGCATTATTGCCTGAATTTAAAGGTTCACATTTGGACATGTTAT
Organism: Penaeus monodon; assembly: GCF_015228065.2. Classification (NCBI taxonomy): domain Eukaryota; kingdom Metazoa; phylum Arthropoda; class Malacostraca; order Decapoda; family Penaeidae; genus Penaeus; species Penaeus monodon. The sequence continues at coordinate 57,765,242 of NC_051391.1, forward strand.
AACATGTTGGTAAAAGAATATTCGGGTGCATTGAAATCAAAATCCTTTTGATATGATTTTTAGTTTTGGACTTCTTCCATAAACTTTTAAAAGCCTTCTCGTATTAGTTATCTCTGGTTTTCGCTGCTGTCACAACACTGAAAACACTTTATTCATCAGCTCCATCAACTCATCTTTTTTCCTGAACAATTTCCGGATACTCTGCTAATTGCCTGATCACTGTAAAGGCAGGAGCGCCCCTTTCGTCTCCACTGATCCCTTCTGCCTGTACAAAATAATCAACCCTGAACGTGAGTGCCATGTGCCTGGCATGTCATCTCCTCTCCTGTTTTCTTTCCTTGCCCCACAGCATTCTTGTCAAAATCTGGATTCCTTTATGTGAACAGTTCTTGTGTGTGGCAGTATAATAACTGACATCAAAGTGATAGACTGATTGATTGATGCAATACTGAATACCAGTTTTATTATAGATAGATATGATAATGAAAACTTCGGTGGGAATATGACCGAAATGTAACACCAAGCTATTGTAAGAAAGATATAGGTCTGGTTTGGATGGTGTCACACTGTATGGAAATGCATTGGGCTGACAGAGGCAATATCTGCGGTCAGATACTCCGAATACTAGACTGCGTATATTGGACCATTATTGGTCTGTTGTCACTGTCTTTGAAAACTCTTGCTAAGGTTAGACTAACCACAGATTTCACTGGAATCCGTTGATTATCAGTGGGTTGGAACCAACCCCATCCGTGTTGGTTTCACTACGAAAAGAACCATCGGCTCTGTCCACTGGAATCGCGGCAAACTTTTTTTGTGGTAAAATGGATATTTGATGTTTCAAAGCACTTCTTCCTTTCTGACTTTTTCTAGGAGGGAGTGCATTGCCTCAGAATTCTACATTATTATATATATATATATATATATATATATATATATATATATATATATATATATATATATATATATATATATATGATCTGCGGTCTCAACAACTTGAAGTAGGTGGCTACTCATTTGTTTACATTCATCAGTCAATGTCTGTTTTTTTTTTTTTTTTTTTTAATTCATATTCTAGTCTAAATATAAATATAAATTTAAATATTTATATATAATACACAAAATAATTTTAAAGAATTTTAAATATATAATAATTATTATGCTTTGAAATAAAATATATGTATAATAAGTATACTATAGGTTATCAATGTATACATTTTTTTTCATTTATCCATCGAACCAAGTGATTTTTTCCATCGCCTCGGACGAGTGGGCGGGTCCATCGATGGGCGAATTACATTGAAATACACTGTATTTGACGAATCTACGGGCAGTATAACACCTTCAGAAATGGCCAGTTTTGACTACTTCGTATTACATGCTCTAAGTATATTATATTATATTCCTTACATAGAAAATTATTTCAAATGTTTTATTTGAAATCTTATTATATATTTTTTCTAAACAAACAGTGAATATAAAAACATTTTTTTAAGGTTTCAGGTAAGAAATTACCAGAGCAATGAAGATTAACCCAGTGACTGCTTCGGTTGCATCGTCTGCCTCGGAGCCTCGCGATTTTCACCTGACTTACAAAGCTTCACCTGGAAGAGTTCTATGGACTTTAAAGTGCACTACTGGTCTTATTAATGTTTCAAGTTTTATACAGTTTTCATTGTTTTTTTTAGAGGTTATAGAGATTCCTATATATTTAAAGTACTGTGACAAGCTTTAATATCCTTTCCTCGTTTCCATAGGGTTAATCTAAGAAATTATAGTTTGATAAATCTAGATCTGAGTTTTATTTTGACAGCATTTTATGGAGAAAAAAATCACTGCCATCTCTACCTTACTTTCAGTAGGGTAGAAGCATAGTTAAAGAAAATTCTCTCCTTTTCCTGTTTTTACCAAGAGAATCATTTTCACTTAAGCACCCTTCTCCACTACCCACCCTGTATTCCGTTTATAGATTACCCCCTAAATCTGCGTCATACAACAGTAACAGTTGATGGAGCTCCTCAACAAAGCTAAAGTATTTTACTCATTAAGACCGTTTTGTCGTGATTTCGCTGGGCGTGTGAATCACGACTGTTACCAAATACCAGCCTCCCCTTCGACGAGGAGAACGACGATAGAAGGTGGTGCCGGCTTGCCCATTGGAGAGGACCAAAGACTGCAGCTTCCACGCTGAGGAGGACATAAGTATCCCAGGAACCCAGCAGAAGGCAGCATATGCGTCATAGACTTTATATACGTCAGTCCTTTCTTTAAAAAAAAAAAAAAAAAAAAAATGCAGCAACAAAAGACATTGTCTTGTGCCACTTGAGATACCCTTGTCCCAGTCTCATGTCTCGCTTGACATTTGTTTCTGCTTTATGTAATGTAAAGTTTTAATTTATGTTTATACAGAAATTTCTTTGCTTCAGTGCCTTTACTTGCTAAAGGTGACATGAGGCTAGTTGTAGTCAACACCTCACTCCATACCTGCAGCACCTACCTCAGGGTAACCCTAGCAGGCTTCAACCCTGGGTAGTGAGCCCAGTAGTGTAGGGCGTCATTTGGGCACACTTTTCTCTCTATGGTTTTTCTGATCTTACTATGACTTTCCTGAGCCTACAGCAGTGTCCTTGAGAGCTCCTGTATTCGCTTGGAAAGTGGGCATTGAATTACCCGCCTTCCACTACGGAGGGAGGGGGAGAGAGGAAGTTTAATGAAAACATTGTCTCTTCTCTTAGCTATTCGAAGTTAGGATGAAACAATCGTTAAGGGACTGTTAGTCCTTTCAGGACCCAGGGTTCAGACCTGGTCCGACACCCAAATGCCCGACTCCTGGATACTCCTCTCCAGGAGGGAGGATGACTCACAACCCGCCTTTGACCAATCTAACTATGAAAAGAGCCCCAACTAACGACGGACAAGTACCACCAGTGATTAACATCTGTTCAGAGAATACAATGTTTCTGAATGTTCGCTGTGTAAATGAAAATCAATCATTCCAGAATGTTAACCCAGGTGGTTTTGATTTTGTCTGTAAAAGGCGAGATGGTAGTCTCCTGGTTGAAGTACACTTCAATTCCAGATAAAAATCGCCTTAAAGTGACACAAATTTCATATCTCCAAGTGAAAGTAACTATTCTGTCACTTCAAATACCTGTAAGAGAGTAATCTTTCACAGGGATTTCTGGAGGATGTAAGAACGCAAATCCTAGAGACTATGACGAACCAAAGTGTGGAAGTGAAATGTATGACCAAACTGGACGGGAATGTGAGAACTGTTTTTCTTTACCTTTACCCTCAATAAAATTCCAGATAAGGTCAATACTGGATATGAACTTGTCCAAGTGCAACCATATATATATATATATATATATATATATATATATATATATGTGTGTGTGTGTATATATATATATATATATATATATATATATATATATATATATATATATATATATATATATATATATATATATAAATGTGCTGTAACAGATGCCAAAATTCGGACACACCTCATTACGATGCATCGGTAAATATATACTGACAAATTCACTTGGGGTAAATGGATCTCATGGTACAACTACATCCAATGAAGCTACTCTTAAATGTGCTAACTGTGGAGGTTCCCATCGGTCAAGCTCTGCTGAATGCGGCAGTCTGAAGAAGGAAACCGAGACATTGGCGTACATGGGAGAACATTTATGTTGAGTTCTTTGCTCGTCAGGGTAGTCTGCCACAGAATTAATCAATTTTAGGTGATATTAATGGTCATCATGGGGTATCCTGCGGGTGGATGGTAGAGGTGAGCAAGTGTTTCAGTTGATTAATGATTCTGATTTGGTCCTTTTGAACGATGGTAGTCCGACGCGGGTCGACGATAATACCGGTAATTCGATCTCTTCAGCAATAGCAGCCAAGTGTCTTTGGCACACAACTGACTACTCGTTGAGAAGCGATCACTATTCTTTTTGTATTAAATATTTAAATGACAAAACAAGAGCGCTTTCAGCACCTAACTTTAATGTAAATAGAGCAGATTGGGTCACCTTCAGAAGGAGCGTCAAGCTCAAACTTGTTGGAGAAACCACTGATGATTAAGTAAACAATGTTCACTTTATATTAGATGCAGCATTCCTAAGACTTCGACAGCGCTAAGCATAGAGTTCCATGGTGGACACCATATTACCACAGGACGCTGTGTGAATGCAATAGGGGCTACAGGATTTTCGAAAATAACAACAATACCGGGAACTTTTGCGATTACAAACTAGCAAGAGCTAGGGCTCATAGAACAATAAAACAAGTTAGAAAAGACTCCTGGTGAAGCCTTGTCTCTACAATAAATAGTAATACATCAGTATCACAGGATAGGTCCACCGTCAATAAAATAAATAAGAAAAAAACATAATGTTACGCCGGCCGCCTCGTCTCTCTCTGCCACCAACACAAGGCAGGCTAGGCAGACGGCGTGCTATACACAGGGTCGTGAACACTGAACAGTTCCAAGAGGCACCGAGCACCACAGCGTCCCAGAACACCACGAGGGGAAACGCCAAGTGGCGAGGCAGGGCCCCGAAATAAACACAAAATGACAGTCTTTCCTTTATTTACACAAGTTATTTACCCATACACTCTTCTATAGGCACAATACAGGGGGGACACCAGCATGTCACACTGCACGATACAGCTTATAACAGGGCAACACAACGTTTATCAGGTCACAAGGGCACACACAAGGTCTTCACAGGAGCAACACCCAACTCCGTCTCTCCTGGCTTGTTCCTTCGCTCCTCTGCTCACAGCCAGTTGCATCATGACCCACTGGCGTAGCACTATCCCCCCCTATCAAGCAGACGACCCGTCTGCTCTGACATACCTAAACATGAAACAAAATACAGAAAATTTACATAAAATTAGTCCTCAGGAACAAACAAAATTCTTTCAAACAAAAGTAACTGTAATTGAAAATCAGTTCTCAGAAACACAAAAATCTTTCATCCAGCGCAGCTTCCTTCGCTCTCGCTGGGGTCGCTCTGGAGGTGTGGGCGGCGGTAGATTGACAGTGGCACCCAGAGGGGTATCTCCTGCCCCAAGACCTGGCTCATGGTCACCATCGATGTCTGTTGCATCGCCCTCACTGTCCAAATGCTCGTCCTCATCTCGGTCAGCGTCTGCCACGTCCTCATCGCCGCTACTGGGGCTAACGTCATCTTCTCTGTCTGTGCCTCCGTCAGGTTAGCGGCGCACAAGTCAGGCAACGGCCCCACACCAACCAACTCCTTGCTCCCCGACGACTCTTCTGGATGCTCCACTTCCTCACAAGTGCCCAGCTTTGCACCAGCTGGCACCTTCAGGTCCTTATCGGAGAAGTTAGCTACCAACACTGTAACTAACCCCTCCCCTGGTCCAGCAAGACTCCGCCCAACCGCTACGCCATTAGCCAGCTGCAGGTTTTGAATGGGCTCAACGAGGCCCTCTACTCCACGCATCTCTCTTGACAGTCGACACCAGATTCTAGACTCTGTCCTGGGGGCAAGGTGCAGTTGCTCAGCCGTAACTACCTCTGCACAGCCAACCTCTGGAAGCAAGGGCACATCTTCACCGTGCACCCTCACCAGCTTCCGTCCAAGGTCGACACACACCTTACTCTGCGTCAGGTAGTCAAGGCCCAGCAAGCAGTGCACGTCCAGATCGGCCACATACACCGGCAGCCGCTGCACCGTGCTGCCCACGCCAATACGAGCCTCCACTGGCCCCTTGAGCTGCACACAATGCCCCGTGGAAGTCTGGAAGTCGCATAGTGGCCAACATACCAGGCCGCACTAGGGTCTTCTCAGCCCCAGTGTCCATTGTCAGGCGGCATGGCTTCCCATCTACTGAGCCCTCCACCTGCATTGTGCTGGTTCGACGGCAGCTTACCCAAGTCGGGGCCCGGGAACCGAGGACGGCTGGGTTTCGGCCCCCTTCTCCAGCATGTCCGAGTTTTCCGCCTGTACCACTTCCTTAGCCTTAGGACATGCACTCGGATGGTGACCATACCTGCCACAGTCCTTGCAGCACTGCTGGAAGGCATCAGAATCCGTCCGGTTGAGAGGACGTGTTCTCCGCTCCCTCCGACACCGACTACGTCTGTGCCCATCCTCTCCTCAGCCCCAACACAAGCCTTGGAAAGTGCTCGGGCTCACCTTCCTCAATGGTACCTTCTCCACTTTAGCCTTCCGGCCCCGGAGGTCACGGCGGGGCTGAGCAGCTGGCCCTAGGCCACTCGTTGCCTTCAGGAAGGCCTCGAACTCCAAGGCCCTCGCCAGCACTACCTGCAAGTCCTCAGGGTGTGCCTGCTTGACGTAGATTTGTAGCTGCTGGTCCTGCAAAGAGTCAACAAAGAAATCGCGGGCCAGGACCACGATCATCTCTTCCGCAGCTGCAGGGTACGCCAGCTGGGACAGTGTCTCGCCACGCTCACGAGTCCGCTTCTTCAAGCGGGCCTGATATACCTCGGCCTGGTGGTGGTGCCCGAAACGGCGTTTCAAAGCCTCTGCCACGCTGGTGTAAGAGGCCTGTTGGGATGGCGGCAGATGTCCCAACACTTCCACCGTGGGGCCCCTTAGCGCTGTTACCAGCTGCAGGGCCTTCTCTTCCTGGCTCCAGCCCTGGGCAGATGCCAGCATTTCAAATTGGGTGACATATGCTTCCCAGGCCACCTTCCCGTCGTACTCAGCTGGCTTACGCCTCACAGAATGTCTGGAGGCCGAGGGGCTGCAGGGTGGAGAACGCGTGCCGTGAACTAACACACCTGGGGGGGAGGAAGGGGGTGAGGGAGGCAACGAGGTGGGTTGACCGGGTCCGAGTTTGCCGCCACCTATACCCAAGGGAGCGGTTCCGATGGGTCCCCAGCCTTCTGCAGCGACCACTGGCTCCGACACGACACTGCGAGGCCCGGGGGTTCCTGCCACGGACCCCAGGCAGTCCCCAGTAAATCTGACACTCTGGCATCTGTTGCCAGAACCTCGTCTGCCTTCTCTGCTTGCAATGTTACTACCTCGTGACGCCGCCTTTCCTCCTTCACTTCCTCCCTCAGGCCCTGAACCTCGCCCTTCAGAGTCTGCACCTCCATCAGTTCACTCTTCACGCTGTTGCAGGCCTTGTCGGTGTACTGCTGAGTTTCCATCTTCACAGATGCAAGATTGCTCTGTAGCACCTCAACAAGTCGGCAGAACTGTTCCTCTGCCTTCCTTGCCTGCATCTCGACGAGATGGTGCGCCTGCTCGTGTGCCCTCTGTGCCTGCTCTTCTGCCCTTTGTGCCATTTCCTTCCTCATACCGGCCAGCATGGCAGTGATCAGGTCCATCTGGCTCGGCTTCACCTCACTCGTGCCTGCCTCAGTCATAGCCTCCTCTCCCTCATGGCTGCCGCCATCTTTGGACGACATGATAAATCGGCGCGTCTCACTGATCAAATATCACAAATCCCACTCCTGACACCATTTGTTACGTCGGCCGCCTCGTCTCTCTCTGCCACCAACACAAGGCAGGCTAGGCAGATGGCGTGCTATACACAGGGTCGTGAACACTGAACAGTTCCAAGAGGCACCGAGCACCACAGCGTCCCAGAACACCACGAGGCGAAACACCAAGTGGCGAGGCAGGGCACGAAATAAACACAAAATGACAGTCTTTCCTTTATTTACACAAGTTATTTACCCGTACACTTTTCTATAGGCACAATACAGGGGGGACACCAGCATGTCACACTGCACGATACAGCTTATAACAGGGCAACACAACGTTTATCAGGTCACAAGGGCACACACAAGGTCTTCACAGGAGCAGCACCCAACTCTGTCTCTCCTGGCTTGTTCCTTCGCTCCTCCGCTCACAGCCAGTTGCTTCATGTTTGCCCAGGTCCCTTCATGTTGACACATGCCCAGGTCATCCTTTTCACGTTAACACTTGTTTCGCACAGAGACAAAGACCCACTGGCGTAGCAATAATTTACGAAGGTACTTTTTTTTCGTCCAGAGATATTGCACTCGCCAGGCAGTTCTCATACACAAGCAGATCAGAAAATTATCATCCCGCATTCCTGATCACCAAGGAAGCATCTGAGCTGCAACCTATACATTTTGCCACAGATGACTTAGATTACAACCAAGATCTAACAATGAATGAGCTTGCCCATGCCCTGATGAAATTTGATTTGACATGATAAAGCATCTGAATCATGGTGCCATGATTAAGTTGCTAGAATTGTACAATGAGCTTTAGAAAAGCCAGACTTTTCTAAACTCATGGCACTTCACCCACATCATTCTCATATTGAAAGGAAGGGGAAATCCTAGATCCGCCATTTCCTTTCAGTGTTTTTAGATATAAAAAAAAAACACACACACACACACAATACGACATGGCGATATGGCTTACTCAGAAAACTTCATGTTTTTGGATTATGTGGAAACTTGCCTTGTTTCATTCAAATTTAATTTCTGACAGAACTTTTGCTGTCAAATTATTTTCTGACAGTGTCACTTATTTGGACATTTTTGTCCAAGCAAACGGGGTCCCACAAGGAAGTGTCTTGGCATCAACATTATTTCTGTGTATGCTTAATGGCATCTTACCCAGCTCCCCCTAGGAATCTTAAATACTGCATTATAGCATTCCAGAAATAATGCAGAATTCATGGCAAATCCTTTGTCTCTTTTAAAAGCAAAAATCCACCTCCTGTGGTCCAACGTTAACATCAGTAACAAATAAACCCATCATAGAACCGTGGGACACAGCCCACAGGAAAATCAAAAGGATTGCATCAACCGCCTCACAGTACCACACTTATTATATCATGTCAATAAATACAGTGTCAAAAGACAATGCTTAAAAAATTACATAAGATCCAAAAACATAGAGGTCATAACAGCAAGTCTACTATCAGATGAAGGAATCATCAGTAAAGTAATCACTCTTTTAAAGGAGACAAAACTTGATTGAAATAATGAATAGGATCCACTGGCTCAGTGATCTTGGCTGGCTGTGTTAACATGGCTATATGCCACTGGCCGATAACCAAGAAATCCAGTTAAGTATTTCTCGTTATTATCTTGGAAGTCAATCTCCTGTCTCTCGTCCCCGAACTATGACCCCTGAACAGGTGAACCACCTATAGACACTAATGCAGCAACAATCGTGAAGAGTATTGGCACTATAGTCTCTTTAGTGACAACTGTTTTCATTGAATTCCCTCTTCCCCCTCTCTTCCTTGGTCTCGCCCAGCTTCCGGTGGAACCAAAGGGAGAATGCAGACTTAGTGAACTGACTTCATTTGACAGATTTCCCCTTCTCTGTCAGAGATCCTAATTCTTGCCAATGCCTATTCGCCCGTCCTGGACAACGTTCCACACTTTATTCCAGCCATCACTTGCCTTTTCGGTGAAGATAATTGTCAATTCATTGATTTTAAAAGGGAATGAATCATTGAGCTATCTTCTGGACGTCCCGGTTACATACAGGTCAACACTTTGTTGTGCTGATAAAGGCAAGAAAACTATTAAGTATAAAAAATGTTGCGTGGATTATCTGCCACACCATTTGCCTTAGTGTGGCTGCATATTACAATTGTGGGAACACAGAACAAGTATGAAATATATGTGTGATAAGTAATTCGGTAATTTTTATCGCCAAATATGAGTAAGAACCGTTGGTCGCCAAAGTGGTTAGATGAGGTCTCAGTCTCCTTTCGAGGAAGATGAAGGTCTGAAAA